>NW_026570970.1:17422533-18022533 GCF_026225935.1 Boleophthalmus pectinirostris | reverse complement strand
TCCATTCACATTCACAAGCAGTTAATCAATGACCATTTGAACATTCTGATGACAAAGGATTTTAAAGGGTCTATACTGGCTCAAATTATTTTTGTTCAATTTACAAGTAAGGGTCACCAAAGTGCTAAACTCACAGAGCATTCAGTACACAAAATCTATTGAAACCCCATGCTTCACATTTGCACTTTTGCGTCACTGCAGTCATTTGAGTGTAATTTCGTTAACTGAATATATTTGTATTGGGTTAAATGCTTCCATGCAGGCTACCGAAAAGGAGGTCAACTGTGCTTTTGAAATGAGGAGCCAAACAGATATAAGATGCATTTCATTCAATCTAGGTCAAGATAATCAGAACACTTTGAGTTTTTAATTTACCAAATGTGGAAATCAAATGAAAGTGGCCACAGTCCGTATTTAAAAGAAATTATTTACTCAGTATTTAGTCCAAACTGCTGTGCTGGTGCGTGCTAATCTGCCTCTAGAACATCCCTTCTGACCACTACCACTCTCTGCTTCACACACCACAATCATAAAGGCGAAAGTGTCTCGCAAAAGGACAAAAATACACACTGGTCTGAGCAATAGGATCAAACCACCATTCTTAAAGGGCCCCATGTGTTTTCTAATCTGTTATAATGTTGTTTTCTCATCAAAACATACCTGGAGTTGTGTTTTGTTTCATTCACACAAGTTTAACACAGAAATGCTGCATATTTAGGCTGAGTTCTTCCTGTAAGCAAGAAAAAATAACTCCACCTTGTTCCGCCTTATGATGTCATGTGGTAATACAGGAAGCGCCCCACTGTTTTTAAACTTCATAGTTTAGATAGTAGATAGATAGATAGATAGATAGATAGTTTCAGCCCTGGAATTTCCAATCTCCACTGAACTAAAGGTAAAAGGAGCTTGAAAACCACTACATCACAACATGGAACAGAGCATTTTAAGCTTTGGGGATGTATACAGATTAATAAAAGGATTACTCAAACATGTGTGAATGAAACAAAACTCCAGGTTTGTGAGGAGGTAACAGCATTTTAACAAGGCTTAAAGCTCATAAGAGTCCATTTTGTGTAATATAGGACCTTTAATGTGGGTAAAAGCTCTAACCACTGAGCCACTGTTTCTTGCATGGTTTTGATCTGTCACTGATTTCACTCCAACTCCTGAGAAAACTTCTGAGATTGCCATTAAGCTCACTTCTCTTCCGCTTTTCCCATTTTTCTCTAAAACAAAGCTAACTGAGACAGAATATACAGCTGAATGAATGACTCAATAGATGTTTACTCAAGTTGTTCTTTCCATGACCTGAAGAGAAAGGTAACTGCCAAATGAGCGCAGACGGCCTGTTTCTGACCCCTCTTGCTGGATTTGCATGTAAACACAGTGATCCCGCTTTGATGCAACAAAACTGAATTCCGTCTTCTGACCCTTTTAATCCTGCGCTGAAAAGGTTCATTCAGATAACTATTCACGAGTCAATGACAGCTTGTGAAAGGCGCTCATTTGCTGGTGGGGAGACACAGCAGAGACCTGATCTGCCCAGAGCGGACCGCCCCCTACTGTTAGTGTGAAAGCCTGCGTCCCCAGAGACAGATCCTTTGATATCTATTAAAGGACCATTCTCACACTGCCCTTCAGTCAGGACAGATCTGACTCCTTTGGGTTCTTTGCATCACTCAGTCAATAGAGAAAGACCAGAGGGAGGCTCTGCACTTGTGATACAGGATGTAAAACTTTAAAGATACTCTGGTGAAATGATCTGACTGAAAAGTTGAGCTGGATATCACTCTAGGCTAAGGGACAGTGGTTTAGGAGCAATCATTAAGATCATTTTTCCATGTTTTGGAGTGTGTGATTATGTCTTTAAATGCACAATAACATTCAGCAAACAGAACATATACACACTGAAGGATTTAATATAAGAATTACAAAAACAAATGTGTGTTAAAGAGGACATATTAAGTAAAGATTACCTTTTTTTTTTACTTTGAATTATGTTAATGGTGTTCCCTCATCATTAACTTACTCCAAAAATGTAAATTTCTGTTTTCACCTACCCTTATCTTCCCACTGTTCTGTACTTGTAATTATTTTAAAAATTCAGGCTCCAGGTTATGTAGCCATTTTACAACACTAGAGATATTTAAAAGAAAAGGTGCTTCTTGCTACAGTGAGGCTTCAGTTCTGCAGTTTTGAATGGGAAGTCAATGAACCTGTTGTTGCAGTTTTTTGTTTATTTTTTTAAACAAAGATCTAATTCAGAAATAATGTTTTTTTCCAGGGATTCTTTAACATGGATAGATGAGGGTAAACATGACAACAATTTGGCCTGTGCAAGCTTTCCAAACTTAATCAAGCTACAAAGGTGCCAATGTTATAACAGAAGGGAAAACATGATTGCTTCTGAAATATTTTTAGGACCGGGAAATGAAAGTTACCAGAATTATAAAGTGAAACTGTAGCATTCTTTTGTGTGAAATTGAAGTCCTCTGTGGCATATATTATGTAACCGTCCATGTGTGGTGGTGGTCAGTATCTGGCATGCTCAGAGCAGTATTTTCACACATTCTTCTTCTCCTCTGGTTTCTTGGCACGCTCCCTCTCTCCCTCTCTCCCTCCCTCTGCAGCACAATGCCTGGTGTCCCTCCTCACTCCTTCACTCATTAATCGTCCTCTGCCTCCCACATTTCTCCTGTGCCTGCCCTGGAGACCCCCTCATTCAATTACTGCAGCGGTTCAGTGGGAGGTGGGCTCAGCTGCACAGGTATACAGCAGAGGGGTATGCAACCTGTCGCCAAATGGTCCATGGGCGGGGAGGCTGAACCGCAGACTCTGCTGTCGTCTGCAGTAGTTATATGAGCAAAAAGGTTAACGCTGTCATCTGAGGTTTGAAAAAGTGAGCTGCAAACCTGGACACTAGCGTTGTGTGAGTGAATTTAATGAATAAATGCATATATTAGAAGCTTGTAGTGAATTGGTTTACAAAATATTTTTCATTATAAGCAGCGCCTATAAAGTGAACTTGTGTCTTGTATAATGTCATCACACATGTTTAAGAATATTTGGTGCACAGTAACATTGTTTGCTTGAATGTCCCACAATACGGCATTAATCTATGTCCAAGATGAGACAGATGACACTATGGAGAGGTGACCTCACTCACACTATGACCAAAGAAACACATGTTACTGCATGATAGATTAGTTTAATTCCATACTGTGGAACATTCCAAGCAGAGCAATAACATCACCATAGAGAGAAGTAGGTAGTAAAACACCCACCCGAAAAGTTACGTAGTGCAGTCCAATTATATTCAGAAGTCTTAAATATTTGATCATTTGTCGAGGCTGGGACTCAAACAATGACAGATAAATTTGATACAGTATCTGTTGGAGGGTCTGCCATCTGCTCGTCTCCATAGAGATGTCATTGCATTGCCTGGAATGTTCCATGGTATGGCTTTAAATGTTTCCATCTTGACTTTCAGATTTCTATTGCTCCAAAATACAATAATTCCTTCTGTGAACAGGGGCGACTCTTCACATATCTGAATTGTAATGTAGTGTATAGTGCTATAGCCTCCTTGTATCCGTCAAGATAGGCTGATTAATGTATACTGTGGAGCATTTTAGACCAAGCTCCATGGAGACACCAGATGCCTATTTAACATAGCTATATACAAGGTTACCATTTTTTTTTTTTTTTTTTTGTGAAGTTGTGAATTGTTAATAGGCATTTCATTTTTTTAATGAATACAATTATACATAGCTATAGGGCGTCTCCCAACACCATCATTTTCAGTCATCCAGCATTGGGAGGAACTAAAACAACTGAACAGTATTTCATGACGTAAAAAAAGGCACTCTGGTCAGCTCTGACATAAATTACCCCGTACGTTCTCAATGAAAAATTTATCATTCATTCACCATTCATCGGGAGAATTTCTCTGAAGCCGTCTTGAGAATTCCGAATGTATTCCAGACCGGGAGCACATCAGAGGAATTGGAGTTTTGCCCGGAGCAGCGTCCCCATAACTCCGCCCACTGCGCTGTCTTGTGATGTCTGTCTATAGCCTTGTGCCACTCTGCCAGTCTACTCAAGCGCCACAGTTCAAGGGCTTAATATGAGCATCAAAGGAGCAACGCGCGACAGATAATATATGCGGGGAAAGCCACGGATTCTCATTCAAGCATGTCATGAAACTACACAATGGGATCAGAGGGTTTGTTTGGTTTTGAGTTGCGTGGCAGTAATAGAGTCAACTGGCGCTTGGCTGTATGAGGGAAACAAACATGAAAAAACTATGTAGGTACACGCATCCGTCTTCGTTGCCATAGGAACAGGAAAGACTCATTATAAAGGGATCGTTTTTTCCCAAAGCACCTGTGCACAGTACTCCTATGGCATCTGCAGCATAAAGTACAAGGTATTAGAGCGTTAACTATAGCTTTTTTATATTAAGAAGTCACTTGAACAATATTGTATTTATGTCCATAGAAAATTAAACACAATTTGGTAATGTAATGTAAGGGAAAGTAATGGTTATCTATCTGACCGAGACAGATTGCTTAGTTGCCATTGGAAACAGCAACATGTGATCAATGAAAATACATCTGAAAAAAGAAAAAAAATCTGTCTTTAAATAAGTTTGAACTCCTCCATTTGAATGTTAAAACTAAAATAGTTGTCACAACATTCATCTTGTGTTACAACTTGTCTTGGATATTATTCTTTAATATCCTGAAGCTATGAAATATCTCCACAATAGATCTCCACATAATTGAGTTTAGCTGCTTCATATTTAGATGTGACAAGTGATTAAAAGTATAATTCATATCTCCTCGTTGAGTTACTTGCCCATACACCGAAACTAATGTTATCAGCAAATGCAATGATATAAAGCATTCTCAGTGTCCTCTGTAACATGGCAGAGTCTTCTGGATACTTCCCTCTGCTTTTCTGTTCCCAGTGAAGCCACCAGCCGTCCACCACAACCCAATTATATTTTGGGATGCACCCGGGAAAAGATGGCTGTGGGAACAGATCCACCTCTCATCTGAGTCCATCGTGCAGTGCAGGGCTCCAATTTCAGGAGGTGAAAAAGTCAAGAAAGAGGACAGAGTTCAGATCAGGGAAGTCTGTTTTGGCTCTGTGATACAAGCCAGCGAGCATAACGTGACTTATGAATCAATCTTGTTCCATTTACAATAACAATACAGACAAAGTCTTCTCTTGAGTACAATTTGCGGTAAAACTTGTGGTAAAGGGAACAGATTGAGCAAATCTGTTTACTTGTTTCAAAGTGTCACACTTTTTCAATAGAAATGCATGATACGATACTGGTATCAGATATCGGTGACAATACTGAAAAAACAGCTGGATCAGATATCGACTTCCAAATATTGGTTCATCCAATATCCTTTTTGGCCTAAGTAATAAGACTATTTCCTGGTTGTACTGGGCTCATAATGCCTCACAATATTTGAACTTTTATTTACACAAAGCTGTTCTGTAGTTGAGAAATAAATTATAACCACATATCAGATTTGGATTAGTTTTGTCTTATGCTGATCTCAGTCTCTGCGCTGGTAGCGGTAGATACTGTTTATTGACAGATACTTACAGCTATAGCATCAGAATCTGTAAAAGCTGGATCGGTATACCCCTATTTTTCAATACATATATTTTTTTCTTGTTTCAGTCTAAAGTACTATTGTTAGTTGGCTCATTTAGTGTTAATAATCAAAATATAAAAGCATGACAAATTGAAAATAATAAATAATAAATAAAAAATATGAATATTCTGAATTCAGACAATTTTAGATCTGCATGCTCTTCTGCTGTCTTTTTACACTGCAAGTCACAAATCTGTCATGTATGTATATGTGACAGTAAGCAGCAGACCCCTCCCCCCTTTTTTAAAATCCCCACAATCCTAAACACAATGCCATCCTACATGGGCAAAACTAGGTCAATGAGGCAAAAAAGCCAAGAGAGGCTAATAATAATCCCCACCAAAAACTGTATCAGTCAGTCATATTTGGAGTAAAGGGATTTGCATACTACAAAAAGTACTACAAATTCAAATGTAGGGTACAACAGCAGAGCTCAGGCCTGGAATATCTGCAGCATAATTGTTGTGCAGTCGTGCATTGCAGTACAGTCACCATTAATGCAGGGTGTATATGCAGAAGACCCCCCACGCCCCCTGCTCCACCCTCCCCTCACCAAACTACTCGTCTTCTTTCTGGCAGCAGATATGTAGTAAGACAGAGATCTGCAGCACCACGCTCCTCGTGCACCTCCGAGCGTCGCCATGGCAACCCCACATACGTAAGGCCGCCGTGGTTCCACGATCTGGCCTTTAAAACGCACGCTTACAGGAGGAGGGGAGGGAATAAATGTACAGCTATGTTTTATTCAAGGTTAGGAAATAAATTATCAGGTGTTTCCATGAAGGGGGAAATGACATTCTTGTCTTGTATCAATGACAATGGATTTGAAAGAGGATGTTTCAGAATGCAGTGTATTGTACCTACTACTACTACTACTACAGCAACTACAACTACTGCTATTACTACTATGATGACGACTACTACTAATGCAACTACTACTGCACTGTTGCTCTTTATGACATTTTACATAAAAGGGTGACATAATAAAATACAGTACAAGTACATGGTAAGGCTGCCTAACACAGCTCTCATTTCAGGACTAATGGTTTTCGGACACGTCTATATCTCATACATGTCACAGTCTTTTAAAAAATATTTTACTACTCAAATCCATGTATTTTATTCATCAGTTCATTTTCATCTTTTTCATCATTTAGCACATAATCCATGTTTTATTATTTGAAAAGACTTGAGTAAACCATAATCCCACTCCCATTTGACCATCACTGACAAAAATCATCACTTCAGCTGAAGGGAGCTGCAGCTTTTTCAGTTCCGATATTAATTTAGCTTTTGAGACTATGGCTTTACGTATCTGCCGATAACAGTTATTTCCTGAAAATAAGACAAAACTGATCCAAACGTGTTATGTAGCTGTTACTTAACTTTCCACTAACTACAGAACAGCAGAACAAAGGCAAACACTGTCCCAACTATGACCAAGAAATAGTCTTATTATATCATTCTTATTGCCAGGACCAGGATATCTGCTGAACCGATATTTGTATGCCGATATCCAATCCAGCAATTTCTTCTGTATCAGTGTCGATATCTGATACCAGTAACAGATTGGTGCATCCCTACTCATTTGTTGTAAATTGTAACCCGGTCATGGCAGCATCTTTCATTAATTATCTAGTATTATTTTGACAAATGAAAAGTGTCTTAAATTTGACAGATCTGTTGTTGTGTCCAGGATCCTAACTGTGAACAGATGTAATATATTAGCCCAGACAGTGAGTAGTGACAAGTCTCAGATACTGGATGCCACAGATTCCCAGCCACTCTCTGCCAGTGTGTGTCGGCAAACACTGCAGATAAACATCACAGAGGTGCAGCAATCTGTACACTGTCACTAACAAGCCTTTCATTCACAAGTACAGCGCAGATACACTCACAAAGGGGGAGGGAGACATCGCCATGGTCATCAGTCTCCCACCAGTTTTCAGGCACTAAATCACAGTCCTAGGCCAATCACAATAACAAATTTAGATGCGTGATATATAGCCTAAGTAAATATAGACGATAAATTATTATACTCAAACCAAAAAGTTGTAAATAGGGCTGAACGATCTATTGTTTTTTCAGCACATCCTCAGTCACAGAAAGAACACACATATTCCACTGAGTCGTTTCTTTTAGTCTGACAGAAACTGACCACATCAGGGCACAAGGAGCAAGATGTTTTTTTTTTTCAGCACTTATAGTTTATGCAAAGTAGCCATGTGGTTTTAAGTTAAATTTAAAACGTAAACGCTGGACCGTAAACTGGGCTTTACGGTCCTGCCTCACATCATCGGTGCAGGACCCTGTTATGATGTAAGTGTCTATGATGTTTGCAAACGTTCATGCGTACTGAAAATTTATTTGAAAAAAAAAAAAATTGTGGATGAAATCGAAATCACAATATCTGCAAGAAAAATCGCAATTCAATTTTTTCTTAAAATTGTTCAGGCCTAATTCTAAATGTACAATATTGTTAAAAAATTATCTGTAATAAAGAACTAACAAAATAAAATTGGTAGTTAGTTTGTCTAATGAGTCATATAAGTTCATAATTCAAACCTCGACATCTTAAATCTCATCGTAGTACCTAAAAATAACCACAAATTTCACACTAGCACAACAAAGTACCCATAGAAAATAATAACCCCCAAAAATTATTGTTCCATCTGTCATGTATCGAATGATAAGTCGATATAGTATTTTTCACGACAGCCCTACAGCACAAATATAAGCACGCTGTAAAAAGCTCAAACTGACTACACTGACTCTTCATTAGTACAGCTGGAAATCACAGAGTCCCTTTCAATTCATTGCGATAAACAATAGATGACTCACGATGTGGTGATACATGCAATAATAGATATACTGCACATAATACTCTGTGGTATACTAGAATCAAATACATTTTAGCCACAATAGTTGTTTGTTAAACCACTACTTGTGCAAAGTTAATATGAAATTTATCTATTTTAACCTTCAAAACAGTGAATAGGTCAAGTGTGTTGCATAAACTAGTTTCTTTTCACTAAATACGCAGCAGAATTGTAGCACAGTCCTAAAAAATGGCTAAAAAATACGCAAAAATACATGATTCATTAATATTTTGATATTTTTGCACAAAGCTCAAACTGACTGCCTCCATTAGAGTGGCAGCACAGTTAATCTGCAGAGCTATAAGTGTTCCTCTCATATTAGAGAATAGACAGTGATGGTAATAAGCTTACAAGGCTCATTGACTTGGTGAACAAGTTGGTAGGAGGAGCAGAGCTAGAGATGCTGCCTAAATTAAACGAATTCACGTGGTTAATTTAAACTACAGTAGACAAAATTACATGAGAAACTGAAATAACATTAGCTATTCTTTAGACTGCACTTATATAAGGTTAATGTTGAATTATCAGTAAAAATCAATACAGTTGGTCCTGAAAATATAATTAGGGATGTGCCATATGGATTTTTATGGATTTTTCTGCCTTTTTGTCTTGCTGCTACTGTGACACTGTTAACCCATATAATCCAATGCTAGTATAGAGATTTTAAAAGCTGCAGCAAGGCCCACAAATTGATGTTAAGTTGTAGTTAGTTGTAGTTGAGTATAGTTAAGCACAGACTCTTCACATTTCTCAAAATAATTATTAAATGTCTTTTTCTGGGATAATCATTAGACACTTCTTTAGCTCCATTGCTCTTGTCTGTTTAAAGGGTCCATATTATTTTCTGATCTAAGTTATAATGTTGCTTCCTCATCAAAAACATACCTGGAATTGTGTTTTGTTTCATTCACACATGATTAACGCACAAATCCTGTATATTTAGGATGAGTTTTTCTCTCAAACCGAAAATACTCTGGTCCACCTTGTGATGTCATGTGGTAACAGGAAGTGTTCCATTGTGTTTTTAACTTGAAAACTACTGCTTCATGACTTCACAAGATGGACACATTAGTGAGCATCGAAAAAATACTGGCACCAAATATTTGTATGGCACGATACTATCACTGGGACACACTGATATTAGCACTGATGTATAGTCCATCCCCAATACTATATATTTTGGAATACTGCCATAGCAACCTCACATTAATTTATTCATTGTGTGGATTATAAAATAAAAATGCTGCAGGTTGTAAATTTGATTCCAAGGCCAGAAACATTAGGTGGAGTTTAGGCACTCCCAGTCTTGTCAGTATGTCAACCCTGCAGCTAACTGGGCAAAGTCTAGAACGTGCCCTGCCAATATCCCATAGATGAAGAGTTCTTCTATCTCCTGTCGCCCCGAGGAAAAAGAAAATGGGACTGGAAAGGTTTTTTATTCCTCTTCCCCCTTCTCTTCTAATGTTACTTTTATGATGATTATGTATGTTTTGATTTGTTTGTATTGTGATTTTAAAGCTGTAACTTTTTGGTTGGGGGTCCGTCACCCGCTATGTCACTGCTCTGCCTGGAATGTTCCACAGTGTGACATTAAACAACTCTACTTTACATTTATTAAATTAGAGGTGGTTTTATAACTAAAAAATATATATTCTAACTGTGAACAGGGTTGAATTTCCACAGATCTGACCTGTAATTTGGCCTGCTTTGGTCTCCATGAAGATAGAAAGGTTTAATACTGTACTGTGAAGCAAGTCGTGACTTGGAATCGAGTCAGACTTGAGTCACTATTTTTAGGACTTGAGACTTGACTTGATAAAATGGACTAAGACTTGAGACTCGACTTGGACTTGAAGGTCAGTGACTTGGGACTTGACTGAGACTTGAAGGCTGTGACTTGCGAAGACTTGAGAAGCACTTTTGTATCTGAATTCTTTCTATTCTGACCATAATGATTCACACTAAGATCTTGTCAAGACATTTAAAAAGGAAACTCAAATTCATTTTTATAACTCTTATATACTCTATAAATACTCATATATAAATATATTATGATTTAAGTACAATTTATCTTAAAAGTCATATAAATTACAAAAGTCTATCTATTTGGTACTTGGTTTAAAGACTTCAAATGACTTGAAGCTCAAAGCAGATGACTTGGACTTGACTTGGACTTTTGGGCCAGTGACTCAAGACTCGACTTAGACTTGCCTGTATTTGACTTGGGACTTGACTCAGACTTGAGGTTAAAGACTTGAGACTTATTTGAGACTTGCAAAACAATGACTTGGTCCCACCTCTACTGTGAAACATTCCAGACAAAGCAATAACATCACGGAGAGAAGTATTTGACGGATACTCCATCCGAAAAGTTACACAATGCACCTTTAACATCTTTGAATTACTTTGTGCACGAATTGTGCTATACTAATAAACTTGCCGTGTCTTGCTTTGCCTTGATTGAAAACCATTTGGAAAACTCAGTGCAGTCCAAATCCAAAACTAATTGTGCCCATTAGAATATAGCTGCCAAATCACACTTGCTTTTCCAATCCATTTTAGCCCAGGTTCCATCAGTGGTCCCCCCTGGAGCGCTGTGAGGCTGGGGTAGCAGACCATGTCCTCCACAGAAGAGTACAGTTTAACAGGATTTTGCCCGTACCCCACTCTCACTCTCCCCCCCTTTTCATAACTCCCCCTCACTGTCGACATGTAATATTTGAACATACACACGCAGTGACACAAGACGCTGAGGAGCTGGTGGTCTGTGATGTGAACAAACAATATGTGGCTAGAATTTCAACAAGATCCCAGGGTCCCAAAGCAGAGAGGCAATCCGGCAGAAAATCAAAGTTGCAAATAAGAATCGGTGCTTTTGAAATTTTCGGTTCAATTTGATGTTTGTCTGTTTCAGTGCTGCTAGACTGTGTTTATTGTGATTAAGGAATAATTAAGCTGGCAAAATGGGACAATGGAGACTACTTCTTGGCAACGGTTGCAATAATAACTTCTCATTAAAGTGTAATAGAAGGGAGACAGGGGCACATAACTGAGAAATATTTATCTGGCGCCTCAACTCAGACAAAGACTAATTGAACATGGATAGATCATATTAAAATGTGTAACTCACACACTCAGCTCAGACAGGACCCCAGTCAAGGCAATGAATCTATCACACAATGATAATTATACTCAGAATTAGGCATGGACTTAAAGGTGCACTGCGTAACATTTCTAGAGGAGCGTCTGCCACCTGCTTGTCTCAATAGAAATGTTATTGTTTTGTGTAGAATGTTTCACAGTATTGATTAAACCTATCTATCACGATGGAGGCAAGCAGGTTTCAGTGCTATCCTACAGTACAGTTAAGATCTGTGGAAAGGCGCCCCTATTCCCTATAAGGAATTTACGTATTTTTGAGCAATAGAAACACATGTAATGATTAAATGCAGGATGGATATGTTTAATGTCATACCATGGAAAATTCTAGGCAAAGCAATAACATCTAACATCTAAAATATTTCTACTGAATCAATAGAACCCATTATAATAGTATAGGGAAAATAAATCCACAACTATTAATTTAAATTTCTTCACTTCTGAACCCACATATTTTACTCCTAGACATGCATTTCAGTAACATGACTTATTCCTGTCTTGGACTAGCTTGATTCATCAGCCGGTTTCAATTCGTGGAATCTGTCTGACCTCGCAGCATTAGGATTCTTTCGCTCGATGGTAGGCAAGTACTTTTTTTTAAATGTAATCAATCGCTGCTATTTGGTCGTGACATATTTAATGCATCAAATCTCGTAAGAAGAAGGGCAATAACGTCTTTCCTCTTGGTAAAATTCACCAAGCATTCTCTTTGTTTTGGCTTTAAATCCTCAATCTTGGGAATCGTTGCCAACACAGAATGTATGTCTTTGTCTACATCCATCTCGACCGCTTTGTTTACTGTTGTGCTGTAAAACAAAAGGGACCCAGACAGGTGCTTGAGTTTGATGTTACGGCTTCACAGCTGATTGGCTGGTGCATGGTCTACAACTTCGCTGATTGGCCGGTGAGTGGTCTACAACTTCCGAGGTTCTTACAAACCGTCTATTGTATTCCGATACCTGACCTAGTCACTGGAGAGAAATGAAATTGAGTGGAGGCATTAGGACATTCAAATGAAAGCATAACACTTTTTTATCACTGTGAATCCCATATAGATGAAAATTTTACATTTTTTCAACAAACAAAAAAATATATAATTCATATGCACCATTTCTACAACATAACAATGGCAGATTTCCTGTACCTTATTACACTCACATGTGATCCTCTCTTTGCTCTACCCTTTTTTCTGCGATTACTATTCTGTTTGTGTTCCTGCAAATTGGTGCTGCTCTAATTCCTGACATGTAAGCATTGATCCACAGGTGCCTCTAATTCTGCAGCAACATTAGACTTCATTTCTCCTATAGCCACCCAATGACAGAACTCCTCCATCATGTCATTACGCTGGGACCTCATTGCCATTCAGTGTGAAGAGAGCAGACCGGGCTTCTCCTAATTGCTTTCCATCACAATGAACAAGAGACAGCGTATAGGGGAATAGGCCAATGATTAGAGACATTTTTGTAGAGATGGGATTGAGTACAGAGCTTTCTAGATGCTTGGGTGGTCTCTGGTGCCCTGGATTCTACTGAAAAAACATGTATGGGAAACAGAGTGTGGGTCTTATCTGTTGGCTAAAAATAGGCTAAAAATCACCAGTCACAAGAACGGTGTAGACACAGTGGCTCAATTCAATGTCACATCTCACTTGTTTTATGGTTTGATATGAAGTCCGCTGTAGAAAATACCAGAGCATGACCAGCTTAAGTATCCAGCCATGGGAGTAATGCACCAGGACCACCACGCTAACACTGGGATGAATGAGAGCCTGTCACATGTGGGCCGTGGATAATGGTGTCGTGGAGACTTCACCTTTAACACATAAGGCTGGTCTACCCTGAAATGGTCTCCCTGTAAAGTCCACAGGATAACATGGATGACAGGAGAGGGTCGAGAACGCAGACCTGGTAGGATGGGTAATCACAGAAACGTCATATTTTATTTATTAAACTTGCTTTCATAGAGTAAATAGATCTGAGAAGGTTTTGTTACCATGGCACCTGTAATACGTACCAAATACATGATCTATGACACAGGAAATTAGAGTTGGGCAATATGGGGAGAAAAATTTATCATGTTTTTCCCTCATATTGATTGATCTTGAATTTACAAATCAATACTAAAAATGTTTTTGTACAGATTTCATGAACATAAACAAAATATTTAATCAGTGCCATTTAACACAAAAAGCAAATTTCTTCCTTCAAAGTCTGGGCTCTGCTCCAAACCTCTGCTCTAATGTTTTACTGACAAAGAATTGACGGTAAACCTCTCGATTCAAAAAACCCAACCCTCTCAATCGTTCTATTCATTCCCCAGCATTAGATATTTCTAATGACTAAAAGTAAAATGGGATTGTAACACTAATATTGTGCATTAAGGTTCCAACCAAAACTGCATTTGAATAATCAACAAGACAACCAAGGCACATGCAGGACTGTGATCTGGAGAAAATCCAGCCGAGTGCAAATCAATTGAAAACCAGGTTGTCTGTAATACTCTTGAACATACACTTCTAAACATTCTACCCACAGAGACAGGATTTAAGCCATCTGTCTATTTGAACATATTTATGGATGTCAATTGTACATAGCCTGTGTAATCTGCTAATGTAAACACAGCCAGAGAGAGCATCCAGTGCATGTCTACTTTTATCAGCTAATTTGTAACATGACCACATGAACAGATTGAATGTTGGCAAGTATCACCAATGATAAGAACTGTGGCAATTCCATTTCTGTGTTCCAATTAGAAACTATTGTACACAAAGCTAAAGAAAAGTGAACAGGGGACCCCAAAACACTCAAAGGAAGAACTCAGAGAAATGAAAGATGGAAGTATTTATGAATTTTTCTCCAGGGCTACGCTAATGGACAAATGCACTGTGCTATATAGAAAGAGAGCTGCCCTAAGTGACTCATTAGGACGAGAGCAATTAGCAGCTCTACCGTAAAAACAAAGACAATGCTTGTGCACATACTGTCCTGTGTGAAGAGGGACTTTCTGTGTAGTTAGTATGCTCCACCTAAAGTGGGCCTAATGGACTATGTCTCCTGCCTTCATTCCCAGCACCAAGCATGAACCTCTTCTCCTCCGCTCCATCACACCATCCCCCAACACTTATCCAACCTGCAATCACACTTCAGGAGGCAACATGTGACCAGACCCTCCACCAGCCATCACAGGCCATGACCAACAGCATTTTATATTCTTTTTTCTTAAATACTGAACCACACGCTTGTACTTACAGAAAATTGGTTGTAGACTGTCGATATGAAATGATTGGATACCAGAGAAACCGATGGCTGATAAGTTCTGTTGATATTCTCGGGCCAATTTAGATTATTTTCTTCAAATTATGCTACTTAAATTTACTACACACTCACCCACAGCCCTTCTTTACCATAAACCTTTAAGAAAGCTGTGTAGTCTCACTTTGTGTAGTTATATCTTCATATTAAAGTGTTAACTAAATATCAGCCTGTGATGGAGAGTTAAGGAGTTAAATATCTATCTATATTATACTTGCCGTCATATTTACAATGGAGGATTTTTTTTTTTTTACTTCCATACTCTATGTCTGACTGCATTTTATAAGTTTTGGTCAAACATTGTAATTTGGCCATTCATTTAATTTCAGAATAAACAACTAAAGAAACACAAGCATGAACACAGCAGAGGCTTTAGACCAAATATCAGACCAAACATTGACATATTTCATTGCCATCTACCATATACAGAAGGTTTGTTCAGCCAATCAACATCAGTGTACACAGGCAGCGTGCTAAGTAGGACAGCGCGTGGTATGTGGCCCACGAGATGGCCCCTTTTTGTTTTCTAGACCATATGATACTGTGCCTGCTGAGGTGGAAACTTACCCCGTGAACCAGAGGAACAGGAACTGAAGCCTTTGGTATCAGTTACTGGGAGAGGCTGTTGGGCGCTTTATATATTTTGTAAAGCTACACATTAAATAGTCCCTTGTTTGATCGAAAATGTCACTATTTGAAACAACAAGATGTGATAAGAGTTTGTCACGTGTTTGGTAGACCGTGAAGTTATTTTAGCTCACCGCTGTAGGCAAAGATGATATCAGTAGTGATGTGCAATGGTAACAGCAATGTACAGTATAGTGTGTTTCATCACAATCAAATAACAATTTTTTTTTGTCTTTTTTTAAATTAATTTCCTTTTGGATGAATAAAGTCATCTTGAAAATCTAAAAGTTATAAATATACAGCTGGTATTAGTATTTGTTCAAGGTCCAAAATGTATTATTTAGCTTTATGTCATGTTAGAATGCTGTTATCTCCTCAAAAACATACAGAGTTGTGTTTTGTTTCATTCCTACATGTCTGAGTAACCCTGCATTATTACTCTGTCTACTAAGGGTGTAAAGATAGCCAAGTCTCATGATACAATATCATCACGGTACGAATCTCACAGTATGATATTTATTGCGATATCGAAGGAAAGATCACGATATGGTGGGGAGGCTCATGATTAGGGATGTAACAATATCCAAATCTCTCGGTGCAATATTTTCATGATATACATCTCACAGTACGATATTTATTGCGATATTTTGTGGAGGCTAACAAAACTATTAATATGCTACTTTTTCCTCTTAAAATGCCTTGACAAGATTTAATCCAAAGAACAAAGACTTAAAAGTGTTTAGAACTGTTATTTCTTCTTGTAGTCTACACTGAAATGGAGCAAAGGATCACTGTCTTTTTTTTTTTTTTTTTAATTGCTGCACCATAACTATTCATTTAAGCAAAGTGACTTGTAATTCGATATATTGTGAGGGTCCACAATATTATTGTGAGAACTTTGACGATATGATATCAAGATATTTCGGTTATTGTTAAATCCCTACTGTCTACACCTCTAAAGCTCAAACTGCTCGCCTTTTGTTCAGCAGATATGGGCAATTCCATGGCTGAAATTAATTAATAGAGCACTTCCTGTAAGGCTATACCTGACATCACAAGGTGGAACAGAGTGTTTTCCTGGCTGAGAGAAGAACTCAGACTAAATATGCAGGGTTTGTGTGTTTAACGTGTGAATGAAGCAAAACACGACTCCAGGTATGTTTTTGATGAGGAAACAACATTATAACAGATCGGAAAATAGCGTAATATGGGCCCTTTAAGAACCAATTCATTTTTGTGATCCCACCTTACTGCTACAACAAGCTGGTCTATAGTGATATTAAAGTGCTGACAAGTGGGAGGTAGTCCTTGTATGCACTGGTGGGAAACAACATGAAGCAGCTGAAATTCTTATCGGAACCACTGACTCCAGATAGAAGGCCTAATGTGTGTTAAATTGAGCGGAGAATAAAGCGTTCTGTTAGCCGGGTCCTTTTGTTACCCCTTTTGTTACCCCTGTGCCAGCAGCCCATACGAGTCCAGCTGAAAACATGCCCACATCGAGTCTGAGTGTTTACATTAAAGACATCCAAGTGTATTCTATGCATATTTGGACAATGTGGTTTTTCGCATTAGCTGTGGGTCAAATTAGCATAACTGGCTGTCTCTTATGACTATAAAGTTCAAACATCTGCAGAAACAGTTGGCCATGCATTATTCATATACGATAAATTGCAGATGGGAAGAGTAAAATTTTAAAAGCATATCATGTGAATTCTAAAGCATGCAGAGCTATTATTTACAAAGCCCATATACTGACAGTAGTTAATCTTTATCAGTAAAGACACAAGGGCTATTCTGACTATAAAAAGTTAAATATTCATAATTCATAATTCCAAGTCTGAGCAATAACAAACACATACTTCACTTGTATCCTTGAGCAAGACATTTATTCACTTATAAGCATACAGAGCTATTAATTATGAATAGGGGGTGCAAAAATATTGAAATATCTATATATCGTATAGAGTATTTTTGAAATATTTTACTAAATTATTTTGTTACAGAGCTAGTTTTGTTGCTTGTTTAGAGGAAGGAAACTTGTTTATGTGACACATTTGACATTTTCACAGTTTTGATGAGTAAAATGTGTGTGTTTTTAACTTTGCACAAAAAGGGGTTTAACAAAGACTTTTAGTATCACAGCCATGATTTAGCCATTATTTTTTATTGAATCGTATCGAATAGATTTGAAATATATCGCATCGAACTGAAAGTGCACTGTATCAAGATATGTATAGTATCGTGGCCTATGTATCGATGTATGTATCATATCAGCAACTTCTTAATGATACCCAGCCCAACTTACGAAGACATAAAAGTTTATCTTTGTCTGGTAAAGGTGCACTGAGTAACGTTTCTGATGGAGAGTGCGTCAGATACTTTTCTTTATGGAGATGTTATTGCTTTGTCTGGAATATTACTGAGTATGGTATTAAACCTTTTTATCTTCATGGAGACCAAACCAGACCAAGTAACAGGTCAGATCTTTTCAAGGTATTTTTGAGCTATAAAACTACCTGTAATTGAATAAATATAACATAGAGCTGTTTAATGTCATACTGTGGAACTTTCCATCCAGAGCAATGAAATATCCATAGAAACATGCAAGTGATGGACTCCCAACCAAAAAGTTCCATAGTGCACCTTTAAGACATAAGGGGTTATTTTGACCAGGGAAGTTAAATATTCACAATTCCAACTCTGAGCACTAACTAATACATACTTCAGCTGTATCTTTGAGCAAGACACTTCACCCACTTTGACTCTGCATAAATGTAGTGCGTGATAAGTGGTGGTCTGAGGGGTTGTGGCTACAGAAATAGCTTACCATCACTGAATATTGAGAGCGAATGAATAATACACCAACCTGTAAGGCGAGTTTGAGTGTCTAGACAAGCACGAGTAGAAAATAAGGACAGAGCAAAAACCCCACTAGAACTAGTTAAAAAACGAGCTACAAGGACCCACTTTTATTCTCTGGCTTAACATTGCATGATTTATGTGGTGTCTTTTTACATATTTATTGCTATTTCTTGATTTTATTTGTTTTGTTTTTATTTGATTTCATGCTGGTCTAATTGTTTTAGGACTGATATGATCAAATATTCAGCAATTATACCTTTTTATTTTATGATCTCTGTGCAGCACTATGGAAACTGATTTGTTTGTAAAATGTGCTGCATAAATAAAGTTGCACTGAAACCAATTATATATACTTCATCAGGCCTTTATCACGCATGCATGCATTCACGTACAGTATTGCTAAGTTGTACATGTCTCAACAGGATAACTTTTAAATCTTTTGTCTCAGGTGTTTTTTAAATATTTGACCCCAAACCAGAGTTGGATGTTCACAAAAACTATTATTCTGTTCACTTAGAAAATCCATCAGGAATGTGTACTTAAAGTTACATTTAAAAGTCAACAAATACAGAAATAACAAAAGGAATAGCTGAGTTCATGCAAAACCACAATTGTTAATAGATGAGGAAGCAGAAAACCATATAAGAGGAACCACTGCAGTTCTCTCTATAATAGTAAGCAGTATGACTCTTAAGCAAACATAAAAGCAAAAAGCAAACAAACAGGCCACACGAACAAAAGCTAAAGCCATTACCTATTCATTTTACAGTCATAGAAACAATAGATATGTACCAGTCCAGCTTTTTCAATTCCCATAGCGATTTCAATACTACAGCTTTAAGCATCTGCCAATTCCCGATATCAACCGATACCAGCGCAGAGACTGAAAACAACATTTATTTACTTTAAACAAAAGATAAAACTGATCCAAATATGTTATGTAGCTGCTATTTATCCCTCAAGTAGCCACAGAGCTAGCCTGATTTTCATCAGTCGGTTTCACTTCATAGGAACCGTCTGATCTCGCACCATTAGGATTCGTTCGCTAGACGGTAGGCGGGTACTTTTTTCATTTAACCAATCGCTGCTATTTGGTCGTGAAGTATGTGATGCACCGTTAATGGGGCTGACTGGTATAATAAGCTTTTCCCAAATCCCGTAGGAAGAAGGGCAATAATGTCTTTCCCCTTGATAAAATTCACCAGACATTCTCTTTGTTCCAGCTTTAAATCCTCGATCTCAGGAATCACTGCCTACATAGAATGTACGGCTGATTGGCTGGTGCCCAAACTCGCACTTCTGGAGTTTGACATAATCGCTGGAGAGAAATTAAATTGAGCAGAGGCACTAGGTGGCATCAGCCTGGCTACCACAGAGCAACTTTGTATAAATAAAAATTAAAACATTATGACACTCTCTGGGCCAACTACAACAAGCAAACAGTCTTAGCACTTCATTTTATAAGCCTAACCAGGATATCGGCTAAATCGATATTTGGAAGTCGATATCTGTTCCAACAAATTTTTCAGTATTGGCACCAACAATCATGTGGCCCACAAACCATCACATTAAATGCTTCCATGTCCCGAAGAGCTCCGAATAACTTCAATTACACAAATCAATCAGAGCAGCCTTAAGCATCAACCACCACACATTTGATTAAGCTTTCCCTATCTCTTACTCTTTCTCTATCTCCTCTCTCTCTCCTTTTTTAGAAACACTTTAACCTATATTGCCTTGGGACAGAGCCAGCGGGACCCATCCATCCTGCTTGGTGCACTCCCTAACTGTCAGTAATAAAGCTTAACTACTGAGTCCCATCCGCGCACACTGGATTGCTACGGTACAGCTGCTCTTCCATCACCTCTTCAGTGTGGTTAAACGCAGTGCCTTGGTTTTCTATTTTGGAGCCAAATGGCAGTCTTCTCACGTACTCCGCCCTTCGCTCGTGACATTAAATCAAAGTGGATGGACATCTCTGCAAAAACACAACTGCTCATGGAGGAATGCAGGAAATGAAGGGGCTTATGACAGATTCCTCCTTTTTTCATTTGTAATGTATCGCGCATGTACAGGTCTTACGCCACAGAAAGCCCACTCATGTCTGGATAACTGTAATAAATCACTTAGGTATTAGCATCACTAGCACTAAGTCTTCCCTAAGCCTATGAAACATTGTGTATCTGATTTTGAACACATGTTGTGATTAGACAAGAGCCAGGTTCTCTAAATATAGATCAAAATGAAGAGCTGCTTAATCCACCAAATCCTGAAATCATGAATGGAATTTATTTAGCGTTACTTTCCATTCAGACGAATCTCACAGAAATGGAAGAGACTTTTTTTACCACACAAAAGAAGACATATTTAAGTTGTCTGGTTGGTGAATAGAGTGATGATTAAAAGTACAATAGGTAAATCAGTTCTCATCTTGTACCTTACTATTTTTTTTTTCAATTTCAGACGGTTTGCATCTTCTTCTCTCATACCAGCAATGTTCACAGCATCCAGAAAACTCATCACTGATCTGCCTCAAGGCTTCCAACCAGGTAGTGCCTCTGATGTTTTCATTCACAATCTTATCCATCTCTGTCACTCTGAAAAAGAAGCATCTTCAGCTTTGCAACCTTGCGCTCAGGGCTACAGACTCTGAATCCAACTTGTGTTACTCAACTAGTATTGCAATAGAAAAATTATTTGCAATATTTGTATAAACTTTTAATAAAAATGTACATGCCTTTGTTTGCAAGTCAAACTGTGTCCAAAACTGAGACTAAATCAAGACCAAGCATGATGATGCCTTATCATTTTTATTTTATTTTTATTTTTTTCATATTGAGAACTCTACTGTTTAGTTTCTTTTTTGCAATATATTGTCCAGCTCAGTACAGGCTTACCCTTATCCACATTTCCTTTCATTTTTCCTCAGTCTCTCATATCACACAGCTCTTATTCCAGTTGGTTTACTTTCTTACACCACTTACTCCATCTGCCATTAATCTAGTGTTTTTTTACCTCTTGTGAAAATCCTAAATACAGACATGTTAGCACAAGCTGTTTCCATGCCAACCTCTTTCAAATACCATTTAAAAAGGTCTTTGTCTTATGAATGTTTCTGAACTCACCGAGATGTCAAACAGCTCCTCTGTATCATCGAGCATTCGGACCCTGATGGTGACTTGGCGTCCGGGGGGCATGGCAGGGGGTCTGTGCCCGGGGTCCAGGGTGCTGATGCCCAGAGTCTCCGGGGCCCCGAGGCGCTGTCCTGCTCCAGACACTGTGGGCTCTGGGTCTGCCTCTGCCATCCTGCTCCTGTCTGTGGACTACCGCCTGCACATGGACATATGACAAGAAAAAGTCAGGGAAAGTTTGATTATAGTTTGTGTCTACAGGGGTGCAAAAGGGTTCATTTTAACTTATATGCACACTCAGTCAGTTTGGTCTGAATCCACCACTGTGTTTGTGTACAGGAAAGAGAAAGCAGTGAGAGGATAATGGCCTTATAGTTAGTCAATACCACTGACATAAAGAAATGACTCTGGGGCATATCATGGACCAGGGTGTGATTTCACTGGCAAATTTAGCAACACTGCCCTTCTAAATATTGTTTAACCTTGTCTATCTCCACTATTACAATATAGATTTAGTAATAAACTGAGGTTTAGTTTAAATGAATAACAAAAGATCGGGGTTAACCCCAGGCATAAGCATGTAGCTACTCTAAGTATTTAGAAATGTATTCAAGCAAATTAGAAGTTGCAGTTAAGATTAGTTAAGATTAGTTAGTCCTCTGCATTTGATCCATCTAGCAATCTGTCAGGAGCAGAGGGTGAAACAGTGTAAGAACCAGGGATGCATCTCCAGATTTTGAGCAGATCTGGGTCTGGACTAGCCTGATTCATCAGTGAGTCTGACCTCTCAGAATTAGGATTTGTTCACTCTTTGTTCCAGCTTTAAATCCTCGATCTCGGGAATCATTGCCAACACAGGACGTATGTCTTCTTCTACATCCATCTCGACCTCTATGTTTACTGTTGTGCTGTACCACCCAGGTATGAAAGGGATGAAACTGAACGGAGACACTAGGTGGCGCCAGCCTGGCTAGGTCTGGACTATCTTCACAAAGGAAAGGCAGTTTAACCCTGTTCCAGAATTAGGCCATTATATTTAGTTTTCCATTATGGTTTTATATAAACCTGTAATAAAATGTTGCAATGTGATCATTATAATGCAATTTATGTTACCAAATAGTAATTGTTTATGAATGACAAAACAAATTGCTTACATAAAATATACTTTTTTCCCAAGTCTAGACACTTTACACCACAATGGAATTGCAAATGCGGTATTAGCACTTCCCACTATTGGCGGATAACTGCTGCTCATGGGGCCATTAATTAACAGTATATTCCCACCACAAGTCCTGCTTTTCAAAGTGCATATTGGACACTTGTTATCTGACTCGGCGAAAGAAATCAGGAGGTTCAGGTTAAAAATCAAACAGTTCATTGACCGACATGCTCTAAAATCAAAGCTTGTAGTATCAGCAGCCACCCACGCAAAGGGTTAAATTGGTCCCTTTGGCCATATGTTAAATGTATGTACGTTACGGCAATTACTTTTGAAGACACTTTGTTATCCTGACACCTTATCCTAATGTAGCCAGAAGGTTCAGCGCACAGAGAGAGCCCAGTGTTTGGATAAACGCGCATACTCATTCATTGTGCACTGATATATGAGCCAGCGACCATCCAGCCCAGAGTGTCCACAGTGCATGTCCCCAAGGCCTGGCTGTCCTGCTTCATTCTGTTCATTTTGGGCACATTCCTGCAGCAGGCCCCTGTCACTCCCAGGATCTCAACCAATGTTTCACCAGAGAGCTATGGGACAAGTGTAAAAACTACTGCAGAGGTGAGTGAGCACTGCCAATTTCAACTCTAGCTGAATAAGGAGTTTTAAAGGATGAGGTAATGTAATCCAGGTGAAGACAAAACAAGCCAAGGACATGGACACTGCTGTACACTTTTGCAATTGAAAACATAGAGCTCATTCTCCTAAAGGCTCCTAAAGCACTGCTCAAACAGATAGAGATACAGGACTACGTTCATACATACTCCATACAAATGTACCACTCACCCTTATGTAATATAAATAATTCTGTGTCCTGTCAATCATTATTTTATCTTTGCACTGTTTCCCCTCACAACCTCCTATATATAGCTGAAATGTATTACTGTATTTTTACTATTTTTGCTACTTATTTAGAATTTATTATGATTTATATTTTTGCTCTTTCTTATTATTTTTTATTAGAGGTGTGCAACATTATCAAAATACCGATATATCACATTGTTTAATGTGATGATACAGTATCGATATCGTGGGCTGCTGTATCGATATATTGCCAAGAGTATTTTTTTTAGTATATTTTACAAAAAACTTTTTTGTTACAGTGCTACAGTTTTGTTGTTAGTTTAGTGGAAGGAAACTCTTTGCAACAAATTTGACATTTAAACTTTTTTGTAAATAGTAAAATGGGCGAAAATTTTTCATATGAACTTTGCACGAGACTTTAAGACATGATTTAGACTTTATTTTTTATTGAAACATATTGAATCGCTTTGAAATATATCATATCGAATCTAAAGTGCACTGTATTGAGATATGTATCACATCGTGGCTAATGCATCGAGGTATATTTCATATCGGCAACTTCTTAATGATACACAGCCCTAATATTTATTGTAATTTGTGAACTACTGTGTCCATGTAACTTCCCTTGTGGATCAATAAAATTTGTCTAAGTCTAAGTCTAAATCTAAGTTCTTTATTCCTTCTGTAAACGTTTTTGACAGAGAACATCATGGACAATGGTGAAGTGAATTGAATTTAGAAAGGGCAGTGTATTCAGACACTCATCTTCCTCTGTGTATTTCAGTTTGGATTGGGGTGACCGGAGCCAATTCCAGGAAATATGGGCCAATTAGAGGATTGGACAGCCGTTCTATTTTGTTCATGTTCAAGTTCATGTTTTTATTTGGATTGGACAAAAAAGGGTTCGGCTTGGTGAGTTACATATCTTACAGTTCCAAAAATCAGTGCTAGAATGGAAAAATATGAAATCCAACTAATAAAAAAATGTGAGGCTCATAGTGGAAACTGAATCGTGACATTTATATAACAGAAATAATCTTAAAATTTCAACTTGTCTTGTCCCATTCTTAACTTATGTTTATCAGATGAAGTGATTTTTAATAGCTTTTTCTTTGTGGTATTTGATTAACATTTTGTTTCAATAGGTTTTAACCCAGATGCCCTTCCTGACACAATTATCTCAATTTTATTTGTGTTTGGCATTAGCACGAGGATTACAATGATTAGATCAACTGTAGCTGTCAATAATAGTACCATGGACAAGCCAAGCCTATTATTTACGACGTTATTACACATTGCTAATAAAGATGCTACTCACTGTCTCAAGCGATACCACACTGCATCCTTAATTTGCTCACAGTGATCTATATTTGTGTTCTCATCAGTATTCTGTAGCACCTGTTAGCTCCTAGGTGTTACAGAACAGTGGGACCACATATAAAAATACGTGTACTGTGTAGCTTAACTCTGTCTGTATATACTGGCTGCTACAAAAGTTAAAACGGTCAGTGAGGAGCAGAGATGGGAAGGATAGGAATACTTTGAAAATGTATTTAGTTACAGAACACAGAATGCCTGCATTAAAAGAGCACTATGTAACTTTTTGGTTGGCGGTCCAAGGATGTCATTGCTCTTCCTGGAATGTTCCACAGTATGACATTAAACAGCTCTGCCTTAGATTTATTCAATTACAGGTGGTTTTATAGCTCAAAAATACCTCAAAAAACAGGCATTCTGGCAGTTGCCTCACCACAGATCTGACCTGTAACTTGGTCTGATTTAGTCTCCGTGAAGATAGAAAGGTTTAATGCCGTATTGTGAAACATTCCAGACAACGCAATAACATGTCCATGAAGAAAAGCATCTGACAGACCCTCCACCAGAAAAGTTACACAATGCTAGCCAGGCTGGCGCCACCTAGTGCCTCCACTCAATTAAATTTTTCTCCAGCGACTAGGTCAGGAATCAGAATATACAGGTTTGCAAGAACCCCGGAAATTGTAGACTGCGCACCGGCCAATCAGTGTAGAACTGTGAAGCCATGATGTCAAACTCAAGCGCCTGTCTGGTTCCCTTTTTGTGGTACAACACAACAGTAAACAAAGCAGTCGAGATGGATGTAGACAAAGCCATACATTCTGTGTCGGCAACGATTCCCGAGATCAAGGATTTTCACTCTTTGCTTTGTTTGCTGTTGTGCCGGTAATTACTTGGACACCACTGAGTGCATTACATTACATACATCACGACCAAATTTTGTTTTTAAAGTTCCCGCCTACCGTTGAGAGAACAAATCCTAATGCTGCGAGGTCAGACACTTTCCACAAAGTGAAATTGGCTGATGAATCAGGCTAACACAATGCACCTTTAAAATGCATTTTGTAACGTATTGTGATACTGAGTACTGTATTCTGTATACTTTGAATACTTTTACACCAAGTTGTATTTCCATTACAATGTAAAGACGAAACATGGGGATTAAAAACAGTTTATGTTTGTTTCACTGTTTGTTATGTATTTCCTATCACTAATTCAAGAAGGAAAAAATGCACGTTATAAGTAATGTTGTCTATTTTCTGTCTAATTTTGTTCCATTCGTTTGAAGCCTAAATTTTGTGATCAAGTGCCACCATGTATTCCTTTGATTTAGAAAAAAAACTGTGTATTCTGAACCCCATTAACTGAAAAAGCAACTGTACTGCAATACTGAATACACTTGTATATTTTCAGTACAGCTAGGTCTGTCACAATAACAAATGTTGAAGTGCGATATATTGCTAAAGTCAATATAGATGATAACTGATAATGCTGAACCCAAACAAAAATATCAGAATCATCCCAAAAACTATTCTAAATGTAAGATATTGTTGAGCTGTATACATACGTAATTCATTTGTGTGCAATCTTTTACAGTTCAATGACCAAAAATTATTGTTCCATTTATAAAATATTGAAATAATTATCGTGACCAGCCCAGGTACGTGTATTCAGTTACTTGCCAACACTGGTGAGGGCACAGTGAGTAATTGCATAATTTTGTATTCCACTCCTGTGGTTTGGTGCCATTTGATCCCATGGCCATCTCTCAAAGCTTGGCCCTTGCCCAGATTGCTGGCGTGTGTCGAATACAAGTCTGTAAATTCTTACCCTATGCATCTGAGTTTGTCCAGATGCTTTAAAGAGGGTAGTGAAAGAGTAGCAGTAATAATTTGAGCCAACATGTCCCCTCCCTTACACCAGTCGCATAAGTGCCTATGTCAAAAGCTCTATTGAAGAGGCAACTAAACAAACATACAAACCAGCTGCCAGTTCAACAGCTGTGGGGGTGACATAAAGTTGAAAATATATTGTGAAAGAGGCATTCATGGACCACGTTTGTGTCTTTGAACGTGTTTGCTTGAAATTCCCCACAAATGTGTAATGTAGAGCGGTGCCTGTTGACCTATTAAGTGGCTAAAACAGTGGTTCTTCTGTGTCCCGGGGCACACAGGGGCCCCTCAGTCTAAATGCTAACCCCAGTGCTGCACAACTGGAAGCCTTTAGTGACAGTTGAGAAGGTAGCCACACCAGCAGCTGTCTACCTGTGACTGTAACAAGCTCCCATAGGAAATATAGGCAAAAAAAAAAAAAAAAAAAAAACACAAACCCAAAAGCATAATTTGAGTGTAAGAAACGTGATTCTCCAGGGTGTGGCTGGCGTTACTGGATCATTGTAAGTCTCATATGTTCAACATGGGGACCACAGTCAACAGGGTCCATGCATGTTGCAGCAGTAGCATGCCAGTAAAGCCTTAATGCAAAATTTGCGTAAATGATGCACGTAGTAGCGAAGAGTAGGATGGCAGTTGGCACGCACCTACTCCTTTACGCACGCACGTCTTGTAGAGCGTTCACAATGTTAAGGTAATGTAGGTTAATGGAACAGTCTGCTGTAATCCCCAGGACACGATCAGCTCCTTCAGGAAGATGTGACATTGCACTCGCTTGGACTCACCTACTGTAAAAATACATGTATGGAAAAAGCAATGCCTAGGGAAATAAATGGCACATAAAGACACAATGCGTTTCCCCAACTATGATCTATAGCCTATATAATAAACTGCATTGCCATCGCCCATCCATATGTGCACCGCATACACATCGCAGGGGCAAACGGGGCAGTTACGCGCCGCACATGGGGATTTCTGGCACATAGCGATAGTTATTGACCTTCCTGAAAACCGCAGGATCACGGAACAACACGGCAAAGATTCTCCCGAGACTTAACCCTAATCCGATTCTCATCAAACAAGTTGAATCACTTCCCTAAGAGCACACACGCAGGACTCGGGCTTCGATCTACTTACCCTGCTCTCTCCTAATGCGGGCTTCTCCTTCCACACGTATGTAATTTCCCCAGCACAAGCGAGTTGTCACATGCACGTTCAGGCGTCCGGGGAAAGAGGGAGAGGTCCGGGTGAGTTTTCAGATGTTGCTGGTGCGGGAGAGGAGGCTTTGCGCGGTCGCCATGGCGGACGACTGAGTGAGCGAGCCCAGAGAGACGGGATTAGAGTGGAGCGAGCGGTGGATCCACTCCCGGAGCCTGCACAGACAATGAAGGAGGCGCAGCACCTCCACCTTCAGAGCTCCGGACTGCTGAAGAAGGATAACAGCTCCATCTAGTGACGAATCAAGGGAGTGCGCTTTTTACTAAGAAAAAGGGG
The DNA here is from genome assembly GCF_026225935.1 of Boleophthalmus pectinirostris. Lineage (NCBI taxonomy): Eukaryota > Metazoa > Chordata > Actinopteri > Gobiiformes > Gobiidae > Boleophthalmus > Boleophthalmus pectinirostris. The sequence goes on along the minus strand of NW_026570970.1, from coordinate 17,994,154 downwards.
AAAATAATTTTCTACACATTTTAGGGTTTTAGCCTAGGACAATATTCTGCATGAACTCATAAATACCAGGTGCAAACAGGTTATAGTTACTCAAAAAAAGAGAGATAAAATAAGCCAAAAGGGGTCCATTAGGGGTATTAAAACTATCAATTCATTTTGGCTTTTGCCACTTCATATTACTTATGTATTGCGCAAACTTGACTCATGAGCTTTAAACTATGTTTAAATGTTGTTTTCTCCTTAAAAACATACATGGAGTTGTGTTTTGTTTCATTCATGTTTGAAAAGCCCTTTATTATTAGTCTGTCTACATTTCTAAGTTTTTCCATTCCTTTTGTAAATTATGGACAATGGTGAATTTAATTGAATTTAGAAAGGGCAGTGTAGATCTTGTGATGAAATTTTTATCCAAGTGTTTATATTTGAACTAAAAAGGGTTATGGTTTGGTAGACCTCTTACAATTCCAAAAACTGTATTAGAATGGAAACACAAATATGAAATCAAACAAACACAAAATTACCAAAAGGCTAAAATTGGAAACTGAATAATGCTAATTATATATCAGAAATTATGTTAAAATGTCATCTTGTCCATCTCATTCCAACCAATCAGTATGCAGGTGCATACTAAAAAGCTCAAAATGCTCTGTTTCACCTTGTGATGTCATGTAGCAGTAATTTTCAAGTTAACAGCTCCTTTTACCTTTAAGTTAGTAGAGATTGGTAATTCCAGGGCTGAAATCATCCATATGATTCTAGTGAAGGTGCATGGAGTTTAAAAACACAATGGAGCCATGTCTACTTTTTACTCCACTACATTTTTGTCTGAAAAGTAAAGATAGGCTACTCTTTTACTGATTTTAGGAGTCATTTTTTATCATGTTTGTGGTAACATCCTGATTAAAGGGTTTGAGTTCAAGGTTTGGCTTTCAGTGAACAAAAATAAATACACAAAATTCAAATGGGAAACATTGATTTGTATTGACACGGCTAACCAAAATCTGTATAATTTTTAAATCAAAATCAATACATTTTAACAAATTCACTTTTACTGAAGTGACAAAAGTAAGTACTTCATCCACCAGTGCCCAGTATTAGCAGTTCAGTGAACAGAGCCAGTGCGAGAGCCAAAACTAGCGTGTGTTGTCTGTGGTGTGGGTCTGCTGTCTCTGTTGTTGGCTCAGGGCACATTTCTCACATAGTGCAGATGAGGCTGACCTGTCTGTGCCCTCTGCTCTCTCTCAGCTGCAGACACAGGACCACAGTCTGCTCCTGACACTCTTCAAACACTGTAAATTCTCTCAACTTTTCAAATAAATGCCTGGCTGAATAAACACATGCCTGAGCTATGGCTTTGTAAAAGTGCAGATGTGCTGTTTATCTCAGCGAGGCATTCAGGAAGCTTTCTGTTAGATGGGCTGTTCTTTTTGAGTAGCCTTACGCTTGTATACATCCCACTACTACTGTTATGACTCTATTGATACTTTGAAGTGACATCACGCTGGGGGTGTTCTACATGTATGAGTGTTGGCAGAATGCTCGTCAGTTACCATAGCAATGCAAACATTTAAAAAAAACACATAAAATCCAGTGCATTTTGTATGTGTGAAAAAGGAAACTAAATTGTCATGCATAATAGTGAAGATTTCTGTTTGCAATTGATTAATAATTGTGTTGTTGTATTGTCTGGAAAAGGGAAAAGGGAGCAGATAAAATAAGATTACTCTTCTTTCTTCTCCTTTTCATTCATTTCTTGCATGTTTGATGTTGTGACACTGTTAATGTCTTTATACTTTATGAATGAAATAAATAAACAAATAAACATTGGCAAACCCTGACAAAAAGTTTTAAGATTGTTTGAATACAAAATGGATTTGAACAACACATTTTCAGGAGTCTGTAATCAATACGAGCATTTATATGGTCCTGTTTATGTCTGATTTTCAGGAAAAATGTGAGACTGAAACATTGTTGACTAATGCTAGTTATCTTGTGACTTGTGAGTGTTATTAGAGACTTGTATAACAACACAAATGAAATCTGTCCTGTTGTTGTTCCATCTAAGTCAATTCTTTCTGGTCAGATTATGTGAAAAAAAAAGGATCAGATTAAGTCTAATTTGAGTCACAGAGCTTCAGACAGAGCAGAGCGTACAGTTAGCATCACATCCCCAGGAAATGTTGATCACATCAGCTGCAAATTATCAATAGAGCTGTTACTATGATGTGCTATTAATAGGTGCTGTCACAATAGCCATTTTAGTAACTACGATCACTATTGTCACTATGCCAACTATTTCTGCCCTTGTCTAATGACACCACCACAACAACTGCATCCCCAGCCTGACTGCAACACTTGATGCTGTCGAAATTAAAGGAGTTGTGTTTCATTTCATTCACACATGTTTATTTAACACACAAATCTTGCATATTTAGGCTCTCATGTTTTTCTCTCATGCAAAATAAAACAAAACACTCATGTCATGTGGTAATGCAGGAAGTCCATACACCTTCACTGGAATCATTTGAATAATTTCAGCCCTGGAATTACTAGAAAACTTGAAAACTTCCACTTCATGACACCACAAGGAGTATTTTGAGCTTTGGAAATGTAGACAGCCTAATAATAAAAGATTACTGATGTCACGAAAAAAGAGGAGAGGACCCAAAATGCAGGACTGCACTTCAGTTGTTTAATGTAACAAAACCAAAAACCAGAAGAAACCAAATCCAAAAATCCAAAATAGAAACTACAACAGACATGATACTGACAAAAACAATAGACCAACAAAAGACAGAGGAGAACACAGAGTATATATGCACACAGATACAGGTGTAACACATCAGGGGCAAACAATCAACAGACAGGAAGTAAAACACAAAACTAGAAGCAGACAGGAGAAATGTCTAAATAAGACCAAGAGCGCGCGACATTAAAGGAATAAAATACATCAAAATAAGCAAAAACAACCACTACAAAACATAAAAAATTGACAACTGAAACATGTGTGAATGAAACAATACACAACTCCAGGACATTCTAATGTAGCTAAAGTTCATAAGAATAAATTTTATGTAGTATAGGACCTTTAATAATACCCAAATAGAATGATCAAATCCAGGCATGTCCAAACTACGGCCCGTGGGCCAAATGTGGCCCTCAGACAAATATTTCTTAGCCCTCAGGCTTCCAGGTGAATTGGCCCAAATTACCTTATATCATTTAAAAATTAACTTCTTACTGCAAGTTTTTGGAAAATCTGCCTTGATAAAGCGAATATTTAATATTTAGTGTGTAGTTTTAAGGATCTTAGCATGAGCCATCAGTGTTTATTCATGTTATTCGTGTTAAACCTTGCACATATTTCAGTTATTCACTGTACTGAGCTCCAGTCTACGGCCCTCGATCAGGTCTCTGCTTCATCTGTGTTTACATATATGGCCCTTGATGAAAAAAGTTTGGACACCCCTGATGTAATCTATTCATATTGATAAAATGATCCAAATGTAGTGGCAAAGTAAAGACTACTTTTTTTTTTTACTACATCTTTCTAATAATCCACTATTGCATTAACATTTTTCCAAACATTCAGGCAAATAAATATATTAAAAAATAAAAGTATGCACAAACTCAGATATATAAAAATGTATATAAATATAAAATACACAAAATATTAATGGATACATTGCTCAACACAGTCTATTTCCCATACAGACTAATTAGCTTTACTACAATATCCTGCTGCTGTAATTGCATAAGAACTAATATCCTCACAGTGCACACAGCTCTATATTTCTCATTGGTTTAGCTTCACCTCCTCCTCCTCCTCTTCCTCCATATCTGAAACAGGACAGGGATAAAATAAAAAGCCAATTCTGTAGAGTGTGTTTTGCATGTCTTCTTTGCATGTGACGCGCGCCCACCTACCTTGGCGCTGGCAGGATCGCAGTCTCCGTCCTACGCTTGTGTGTGTGTGTGTTTGTGTGTGTTTGTGTGTGTGGTGTACAGATGGGGATTGGAGATGGGGGGTCTCTTGGCAGCTCTCGTGGCCCCCGGAGACACTGACACAGAGCTGAGCGTTTGAGCTATGTGCGAAACTGACAGAAAGATGCAGAAGGGAAGAAAAAGAAAAAAAAAAGTGGGTACAAGACAATTGGGTTTGGGATTAGTTATGTAAGCAGTCCAGATCTGCTGCCAGGGTCTCGCCGATGGAGTGGAGAGTGATGTAATTTGTCAGTGGATTCACATTTGGACAACGCATCAGAGTTAATAGGATTACACCAAATTGTTAGCCCTGGCATTGGACATTCTGGTGAATAGGTCTACTGTGAAAAGACACTAAATACTAAAGGCCTGTTGTTAAATTAAAAAGTGAATATATTTTTGACTACAGAAGAAGTTCTTATAAGCAGTAATTTAAGGATTTGTTTAGAATATCTCTATTAAATAATATGGATTGTACTTTCCTTATTTAGCAGTAACTGTTGAATAAGAGAAACGTTAGGGAAAATTTTGACTTCATTGCCTTTGAAATTCTGTGTACCTGTATCTGTGACCTTGGAAGTGACAATATTACTGCATCAACAACAGTAACTCTGTTGATAGTGTGTTTGTCCACTCATCTAAGGGTTGGTGGTTTGAATCCCACTCTCAACAGAAACACCATTGGCTGAGTAGTCAGATCCACTGACCCACAGGTTGGCGGCGCAATTCCAGGTGCCAAAGATGAATGCTGTTGTTGTATCCTTGGGCAAGACACTTAACCCACATTGCTCCCAGTGTCTGTGTACACTGGTGTGTGAGTGTGTGTGTGTGAATGTGAGTAGTTCCTTGATAAAAAAATAAATAAAAAAAACTCTTTGAGTGCACTGTAAGTGAAAAGGCATTGTATAAAAATGTAACATTTGTATAGATATTTTTATGGACACCGAAGACACTTGACATCGCATCATTCATTTCCTCCACTCCTGTTGATGGTAAGATACTACAGTCATGACTGACCAGTAGTCATGACTGACCAGTAGAAGACTGACAGAAGTGAGCCAGGGCCAATCCTGCTTAGCTCCTAAGATCCGACAAGGTCAGGGATTCTCCATCTTTTAACACTGAGTGAGTTGTGTCATCCTCTGTATCTTATATTTTATTCAATTTGATTCATTTTACATCTTTAACAATTTTTAGCTTTATGTATTCTACTGTAAATATATATATATATATATATATATATATATATATATATATATATATATATATATATATATATATATATATATATATATATATATATATATATATATATATATATATATATATATATACATACATACATATACATATATATATATATATATATACACATATATATATAGAATGAAATATTTCATGATGCAGGTGTACAACATGTTTGTAAAACTAATTAAACTAAAACTAATACTACTATACTCATTTCCTGCTGCATATGACATCTTTCACTAAATACCTGAACAGGGACAAGTCATTTATTAAAGGCTTTGAGTTCTCAGTTGGTGTATACAGTGGCCTTTCACCAGACATATGATGTTTGTCAACAGAATGGTAAAGAGAGCTGTGTTTTGTACAGAGAGAGGGATAAGGATAAGCCACAGATCCCCGCTGAGCCCACCTCCTACACAAGGAGATACAGCAGCAGGGGGCCCCTCTCTCTCCACATGTTTAAATATAAGACTGGAGAAATATCAGACAGAGCCAGAAACAAACTGTTCTAACTGATGTCACTGAAGGCCTGTAGCAGAGATTAAAGACTCTCTCACCTGCATGAAGTGGCTTTTGTATGACCGTATGAAGAGACATTTGGAAATAAAAATGGGTAATTATTTTTTTTTGCCAATAGTTAGTAAATAATATGATCATAATACATTTGTAGTGGGACGTGCACAATTTGTAATTGTGCTTTGTAATGTTGTGATACTAAAATGTGTAATGCAAGATGAGCTTAAGGAAAAATCATGATATACCACACCATATTTGATATAACAATAAATGTTACTGGAAAAAATGTATCATATGGTTGATTGATACTGTTTGTATCTGTATAATCATACTTTTATCAGTCCTATTCTCATTTAAACACACAATAAAAAATACTTTCTTTGCACAAAATAAAGTGCCCTGTTATTACAAATTTTGAAAACCAAATCAAGAGTTTTTAAGTATGTGTGAGAGTTCAAACTAGCCTGAGAGCACAGCCATAGATTACTGAACTAGACGGAAGTTATTTTGAAAAATATAATGTAATTTATCCTGTTTTTCCCCGTTTTCCCAGCTGTGCATTTGGACTCATTTAAACATGCAAAACTCAATTAAGCATAATAAGACCTGCATAATTTCATACTTTATGATAAACACTAGGCGTCTGAAACATGAGAGCCCAGTGGATTGGTCAACAAACTTAAATCCATTGTTTTATTTTGTGATTCATTTAAAAAGGACATTGTCTTTAAAGGACATTTACTGTTTTCTTCCAGCAGAGGAATCTTGTGGCTTATTCACTGATCCCCCGCTACTTGCTGCTCTGTTACAGCTGCAAATTAGGCTGTGAAATCGACAACTCATGTGTTTCCATCTTGTTGCCATGACAGCATGTTATTAGGCCCGGTGACAGTCGTAGCTTTGGGCTTGTTTGCTTGCTCCTTTGGCTTTCTGCACAACAGTTGGTAATATGAAAGGCAACGTTTTTCAAATGCAGGCTGAGAGTGAGGAGAGCAGAGACTCCAGACTCAGGCAGTACAGGTACAGTGCAGCAGGAGTCAGTCTGAATACTGTGAGAAAGTAAAAGTGTTTTATCTTTTGGTTATTTTAGCATATTTCAAAAATCAGAGCTGTATTGACACTGGTAATTTAAAAGATTTTCATGAGGTAGCAGCATAAAACTGGCAAGTACTATTTAAAGTAACACCGTGTAACTTTCTGGAGTTAAAACTATACTTCAGAACAATTTTGCCATATAGTGTTTATAGTTTATAGCCAAAGGAACAACATTTCCTTGGAAACAAGCAGGAGAAGGCCCTCCAAAAGGTAAGTAAGAGTCAGGTTTGTGGAGATGCAAGCTCATTTTTTGAAATAAAAAATACCTGGAGTTGTGCTTTGTTCACACATGTTCGAGTATTGTTATTACTAGTCTGTCTACATTTTTGATGAGGAAACAGCAATATAATATAAATCATAAAATAGTGTAATATAGATGCTTTAATCTATTTTTGTCTAAAAAGGTTGCGCACTGGGATTTTAAGATGCATGTGTCAAAAAATTACCAGTTGTATGATGCACTGATAAAGTAAAGAAAAACATAAATAATATCCGATAGAGCACAAACACTGGGTTCTGACAAGGCCATATCTTGCACTGTTACATAAAAAGTGGAAAATGTGGAATGTTTAAGTTCAGGGATAATATTGCCCAAAATCACTCCTCACAGATATAAAAAAAAAAAAAAAAAAAAAAAAAAAGACAGAAAAAACACACTTTGAAATTTGCTTGTTAAAGTTTAGCTCATAGAGTTCATGAGGTTCTTGTTGTGCCTGAAACCACAGTGAAGATTACAAATGACATAGAATAAAACAAAAGAACACAACAGCTGCAATGTAATGGTGACTCATGTAACATTAAAAAGGTGTGATGGAGGAAACAGCTCGCGGGGACCACTCGTTTCTCAGTCGGTTTGTAATGCGCTAAAGTGTCTGCCTCAGGGTTAGCACCTCGGAGAGACAAATATACAGCGTCCAGGAAAAACCCTCTATCCAGATGATGTGGAGGCAACGATTTACAAGCTGTTTATGAACACATTCTCTGGTTTATGTATTTTAGGACTACAGATTGACTTATACATTATATTTATTGTGTATCCATAGTTTTTCTTGAGATCAAAGGGCCAATATTTTTTGATATGATATGTTGTTTCCTCATCACAAACATACCTAGAGTTGTGTTTTGTTTCATTCACACATTTTAAACACACAAACCCTGCATATTTAGGTTCTTCCCTTAAAAAGAAAACACCCTGTTCCACCTTGTGATGTCATGTGGTAGCGCAGTAAGAGCTCCAATGAGTTCCATACACCTTTACTAAAATTATTTGGATGATATCAGCCCGGGAACTGTCAATCTCTATTAAACAAAAGATTAAACGTATCTGTTCACTTGAAACTATTACTTCATGACATCACAAGGTGGAACAGAGCATTTTGAGTTTTGGAGATGTAGATGGAGTATTAATAAAGGCTTATTTAAACATGTGTGAATGAAACAAAACACAACTCAGGTGTGATCTCATGAGGTGACATTATAACATTGCTTAAAGCTCACAGAGTTAAATTTGCATAATATAAGCCACACCTTAATTTAACTTTTGAACACGTGCAAATGTATATCACCACTCCACTTCAGCTGCACAAATTCCCTGGCAGTCTCTGTAATTAAATTTAACTTTTCATTCAGCAGTGTAAAACCACTGGGAATCACTGTTCTGCTTGTGTTTTGCAAGTAAGCACAATCCACACTGACTCCATGTTTCTACCTTTTGTTTTTCTGCGCACTAATTCCCCCTTTAAGAGCTTAAGACACTATTGATTTTCACAATTCTTCAGGTCCTCTCGCTTCATTTGCACCGCCTTCGGACTGGGCCATACTGAGACTTTAATGCTCCAGTGATCAATGGAGAGATTAAGGGCAATTTGAGGCATGCTTTGTTTGGTGTGGTCAATGGAATCTCCTTCATCCTCCAAAAGTGCTTGGGTTAGCAGGGGGTGCCTCTTGTAGCTATCCCAAGTGTAAATGCCCTGATCATTAGCTGCTGTATTCAGAATGGGAGGTAGATTTGGGGTAGGGGAGGGGTGAGGGGAGAGTGAGTCACCTCTGCGTCTTTAGTAGAAAAAAGAGGTGGAACAAACAAGCAGGTGAGACTGAGGGAGGGGGCAAGAGCTCAGCGGGCCAAGCAACAATCCAAAATTTGTTCCTTTCTGTTATTTTTGAAGTTCATTCCAAGTAAAATTTACTCCAAGTGAAGTTTAAAAATAAATGAAAGGTCCTACACAGCAAATTCAAGAGTGTTAATTCAACTTGTATATTGTTAATTTTAACACTTTTACCATGTCATATGGGGTCCACAATAAAATCCACACTCCTCATAGTTTAATTTGACACTGATTAAGATCTGATTTTTTTACACTGGTGTATAGTGAAAAATTAATAACTTTATATTGCTATGTTTTAACACTTGATGAAGTAGAAATAGTGTAGAGTGTTCTTCATGTTACACCATTCAATAGTAACTCTTTCTTCACTAAATAGAGTGTAATTCCACGCCAACAACAACATAGTGCGAAGAAGCTTATTGATAATGTATGAAGCGAGGCAGAGATGGCTGGGTTGAGACTATGGGTTGGGGCTCTGTCTCAATCTACAATTGGCCCAGCTGGAATGGGACCCCCCTTGTAGGGGTCTTATGACTGAAAGACGAAATAGAGGATGGGAGGGTGGGGTCGATTTAGCCGAGACAAACTGGGATGATGGGAAAGGCTGCTACATATAGGCTTCTGGGAAATTAGAGGCGGGGTCGAGGTGAGTTGTGGTTCGCTGGTGAGAGGAGAGGGCAGCTGAGGCGTGATCCTGCTCCTGAATCTCAGTTAATCGTATTAACTACATATACTGTGGTCATTCTAGTTCATAATCCCTTTTACAAATGTAAAATAATGAAAACCATCAAAAAATTCAATTTCAACTTAACTTGTATTAAAACAGTGCACATCATACAATCAACACAATTTACATGAGTCAATACTAGTTTTCACTTTACTCAGAATAAAACCAACACAGTGAATTGAATTAACACTTTTGAATTTGCCATGTATATTACGAAAAATTTACTCTTGTGAGCTTCAAGCCATGTTATCCAGTTGTCATCTAATCAGAAAAATAGCTGGAGTTGTGCTTGAGTAACCCCTTATTATTAGTCTGTCTACATATCCAAAGCTCAAAATGCTCTGTTCCACCTTGTGACGTCATGATGTTGTGGATTTCACTTTAGCATTCACCTTTTACCTTTTCTTTAGTAAATATTGGCAGCTCCAGGGCTGAAATCATCCAAATGATTTTAATGAAGGAGTATGAAATTTAAAAACACAATGGAGCACTTACATCTAGGGGTGTGTAAAAATGTCTGCAAATCAATATATTGTATCGTTTAATGTGATGATACAGTATCGATATCAGGAACTGCTGTATTGATATATTGCCAAGAGTATTTTTTGGTGTATTTTGCTAAATTATTTTGTTAGAGCTGTATAGTTTTATTGGTTGTTTAAAATTAATTTATGCAGCACATTTGACTGATTAAAATGGGCATGTTTCATATGAACTTTGCACAAGAAGTGGTTTAACAAAGACTTTTAGTATCACGGCCATGATTTACCAAAAATTTTTTATGGAACCGTATCGAATCAATTTGAAATATATCGTACTGAATCGAAAGTGCATTGTATCAAGGTATGTATCATATCGTGACCTATGTATCGTATCGGCAACTTCTTAATGATACCCAGCCCTACTTACAACATGGCATCATAAAATGGGACTTTTGGGAGTTTTTTGTTTGAGACGAACCAAGCCTAAATACGCAGGGTTAATGTGTTAAATGCGTGACTGAAACTCCAGGTGTTTTTGATGAGAAAGGAACATTATAACATAGATCAGAAAATACTGCAATATGTGCCCTTTAACACTCCCCCCAGAAATTTGATAAAGATTACTTGGAGGTACAAAAATGCTGGGACACACTGTAAGATAATAACATTAAAACTTCTATCAAGCATGAGGCGCATCAACTATAATTTTGATATTTCCCTCCCAGTAAACGTACTTCATTTTTTCTTCTCCACCCACTCTCTCTTGCTCATTTATGGGGAGCATTTGGCAATCTATTCTTATTAGCTGCTTCCTGTCGACAGCATTGTGCCGGACGATGTGTTTCCTCATACACAAATGATGCTGCAGGATATTCCCTAATGAAGCCCTTTGAGACCACCACAGCACCATCAAGTCACCCCACCCTGTCCTCCCCCTCGCTTCCCCCCTCTCCCATCACTCCACTCTCTAAAGTAGCTCTGCTGTACCACACACACATACAAGTGGCAGGCAACATCAGGTGGATGTGAAGAGGGCCTCAGAGGTGTCTACAATTCCACACGTCCATTAATTGGTGATTTCCCCAAAAGACCTCCGCAGCATCAGCTATTCAAAACAACAAGCACACCAAAATAGAACGACAGAGGTAGCCATTTTGGATAATAGTAGCTGTCTCCATTTGAAATGAAGCGTGTGTGTGCTAACTAAGCGGAAGGTCAGACGTATGATCCCAGCTCTGACCAAAGCATGTTTTGTTCTTGGGCAAGACGCTTCACCCACAAGGTCTAGATGCGGAGACAATGTGAAAAATGTCCATTTTTAATTTTGCAAAGCCCCCAGTCTGATGCCCTTGGCCAGAGCGGCCAGTGGCACAGATTAGTGGTCTTGGTTCCTGCCAGTCTCCCCCAGGGCAGCTAAAGGCTAATGACCACAGTGCTGCAGCAGTTTCAGAATAGACTGAATACATAAGACTTACAAAAGAGTACAAATTAGTATACAAAATTGTTTAATAATAATTTTGTTCCGAACACAGTATGCAGTATGCAGTATAGGAGGGCAGAAGACACATCTGTGGCATCCACCAATTTACAGTAATAAATACAGTCTGTGATTGTTCCTCCAATATAAATGAAATACATCTTTTAACATTCAGGACCATGTCTGCAATCAGTTTTTCTAATTTTTAAGTATTTTATGCTTTGTATTCTTTTGGTGCACTTCAAGGCCATTCCTTTCTTATTTTATTATTATTACTTTTACTAACACTAAATATAAAAATGGACCATGAGTCTGGAATGAAGATGAATTGAATTGCCTAATAATAAAGTGAGGTAACAAGACTTTAACTACAGTACAAATTTTCCCAGGATGCTTTGTGGTCTTCTTGATCAAACCTGCGTATGAATGACCTGCATAATAAGTATCATAGTATTTCGTGTTATCCATGTGGTTCTGAGATATGTCTGTTTGCAGAAGATTGTGCTGTGTAAAGAATAAGTGATGATTCCTCATGTGTGAACGAATCCTCCATGTAGATTTCCACAGCCCATTGGCAAACACACCGGACACACAGGCATACAAATGAAGAGTGAAGTCTGGAACATTTTATAATAATGGAATTGTTCATGATTTTACTTTGTTTTAGAAGTTCCTGTGGATGTAGTGAATAGAGGTGGACAAGAGAGAGAGAGAGATGTTATAACTTAATAACAATTTTGTTGCAACAAAATACAATACAACATACACTGAGCACAGAAAAAGTTTTATGTTAAAAAGCATAGTTTTCTGGATTTTAATACAGCCTATTAGAAGAAACGTATTCATAGTATTTATAATGAGCTAGTACTAATGCAATTAGATGGTTTAATTTGTTAAGAGTAAAGTATAAGAATTAATATATAGGTTTTTACACTTTGTTCAGAAATGGTATGGTGTAGAAACAGCAGCTTTGAAGAAAAAAAAAAAAAAAGCCATAAAACAGCTCTAAGGAAAATGTTAGTTTGAACTTTCTATTTCCATGGGATCCTATGGGCAACGTGAAAAATTACACAGTGTTACTTTAATGTACATGAAAGTAGTGACAGTCATTTTGTTCCGCAACATACAACTTGTTTATTATTTGTTTATTTGTTTCATTCATAAAGTATAAAAAGACATCAACAGTGTCACAACATCAGACATACAAGAAATGAATGAAAAGGAGCAGAAAGAAGAATCATCTTATATATAAGTTTATAAAATAAGTCAGGTAATGGATTGTACTTCTCAGATTCAGTGTGTGATCAGTAACTAAAAATTACAAAGCAAAACTTGCACTGCCTTGGCGGAGGTCTTTTGAGGACGCCTTCTCCCACCCTCACCACACTGCATAATAGATCACATGTTATTTCCCTATATGGACACTACATTTTTTTATATCTTTTTCCTCACCTTATGTTGCAGGTTGTCATCTTCCTGACTGAGTCCTCTTCCCTGACAGGAGCAGACAGAAGCTGACAGGAGCAGACAGGAGCAGAGACCCAGGGTGGTGAGGACACTGGCAACCTCATGCTCCCTTTCTGAGGCGATGAAGAGTGACAGAGAGCCCAGCATCAAACATTCAGAGGTGGACACAAGGTCACCCTCGTCTTCAACACAGCTTCTCTCTATTTGGGGCTGATTTGAGACAGATTAAGAAAGGCCAAACAGTGTCAAAACATCTGATGAACTGTCAGTATATGTGTGTTGTGTTGTGTGTTTGTGTGTATTTATGTGTGGTGAAGGAGAGTGGACAGATGGAGGGACAATGTTATTTAGAGTAAAGTAGAAAAGCTGTCATGTAAAAGTCAAATATTGGGGTGTGGAGACATGTGCTTCCCTCAGAAACTATCACTGTGGAGAATTTTCTAATATTTTTTTAAGATATGGCACTTCACTGAAAGATAATGCAAGCATATTAAGTTTCTAAAATGTTAAAAATTCATCTGCACTATGTAACCTTTTGGTTGGAGGTCCATCACCTGCTTGTTTCTGTGGATATGTCATTGCTTTGCCTGGAATGTTCCACAGTATATTAAACAGAGCTACCTTACATTATTTCATTACACATGGTTTTATAGCTCAAACAGGCATTCTGACTTTGCTGCTTCTCCACAGATCTGATCAGTGCTAATAATGGGACAAACATTTACAAGACCAGATCAGGTGCATAACTTAATATGAAGCTCCCAAACTGGTTTAAATGGATGTTGGTACTTGGGTGTGGCATAAGGCATTGAATGACTCACTGGACGAGGCATGCCCACCAATTAAAAACAGGGATGACCTATTGGACACAGAGAGATGTTTTTATGATCATATATGTTCAGAACAGGGCTTATATTAAGAAAACTTTGATCTCCATGAAGATAGAAAGGTTTAACAACACAATACTGTGAAATATTTCAGACAAAGCAACAACATCATAGAGAAAAGCACCAGAAAAGTTACATAATGCACCTTTGATAAAGTGGAACACCGGCTTTTCTTCTTCTTCTGTGTTAACAAAATCTCAAAAACTATCAATAATTTGCAGACATTTTCATGCCTTTGTAAAAATCAGCATTTTTCTGACTGTGAAACAAAGCAAAACAAACAACTTTTTTGTTTTAGTTAAGTGAAATCCATTCTCTCTGCCAAGCAAAGGTCTAAGAGAACTCCACAATATGACTGATGCATTTGTAAAATACGTCCGTCTTACACCATCCACTTTGCAACTGCGAAAAACTGTTCCACCACCCACTTGTTTACACAGTAGTAGACTGTTGAAGATAAACGTCCACACTTTTATATAGCGCTTTTCCACCCTCAAGTTTCTCATACCGCTTTACATCAAGGAACCACTCAAATATTCACACACACACTCACACATGCAGACAATGGGGGCGAGGTAGTTTAAGTATCTCGGGCAAGGACACAACAACAGCATTCATCCGTGGGAGCTGGAATCACACCTCCAACCTGTGGGATCTGACCACTTAGCCAATGATGTTTTTGTCAAGAACGGGATTTGAACCATCAACCTTTGGATAAGTGGACAAACACGCTGCTGTTGCAAGCCCTATCTCTATAATTACTATACCAATTTATCATTCAATATATGATAGTAGGAATATATTTCTGAGCTCAGTATTTGTTGTGTGTACATTTTCTTTTGCACGATTACACATTTTTTGGTAACTTCTCAGCAATACGAAAAGATTTGAGCTATAAAAGTTTGAATGAATAACTTCTGTTACTTCTGTGTGTTTCATTCGGCTATTTATTTGTTGCAGCTTGTGTTTTTTTAACAATATTGTAGATTTAGAATAGTTTTTGTGGTATAAATCTGCTCTTGGGTTTATTGAGTCAGTGGCATAAATCAGTTTCAATCAATTTCTCTTTTGTCGTCTATATTAATGTCACCAATACAGTATATCGCATTTCAAACTTTGTTATTGTGACTAACTGTCTCCCCACAAATATCAACCCATGAAGGAAGATTGTATATTTTATGTTTACACCTGTATGTGTGATGAAATGATAAAACTGAGCTCCGTGTTGAACGCACTTTTATTGTTTTCGGTGTCAAATGTAACAGTGTCGCCATCCAGAGAGGAAATAAATGGTCACATTAAAAAAATAGAAAATCAACAATGAATATGGTCACCCGGGAGACGAATTGGTATCCTGGGGCAACATACTAGATATACAGTCGACAGTGTCCAGATCCAAAATGTTAGCTTTGCCCAGAATCATCTCGAACCATAGAAGTCCTTTAGTTTAGCCATGCATAGAGTCGACCATCAACTCAGTCCAGTCAGGGTTTTCCACAGGAGCTGGCACTTTGCAGTACAAAATATTTACACTACTTTATATTCTTTAGATCAATGCTGGAGTCAGTTCTAGTAGTTGTTGCTAAAATACTCTGGGCACATAAAAGATGGCTATGGCGAAGGCTGCCCCATTCACAGGCACACGTCGATAAATTTAAATTATC
Source organism: Boleophthalmus pectinirostris (assembly GCF_026225935.1). Classification (NCBI taxonomy): domain Eukaryota; kingdom Metazoa; phylum Chordata; class Actinopteri; order Gobiiformes; family Gobiidae; genus Boleophthalmus; species Boleophthalmus pectinirostris. Next base: position 17,978,502 of record NW_026570970.1, on the reverse strand, counting down.
TCTTGCTCTTGAATAGATATAATTATTATTTTAATTTAATAAGTAAAAAAGTTATGTGTTTCAAGCATTTATCTTATTAACTGTGGTGATTTTATATGGAAAACTGGCATTACTATACTTCATGTTAAAGGCCATAAGAAAAAGAAAACACTGAACGTAATATATTTAGGTATTTGACTTAAAGAAATGCAGTTTACTACTTTTAAACTACTTTTTTTTAACAAATCTGGATTTATCTCATACAAACAATAGTAAAAATGAACTATTCCACAATATTCTAATTTATAGACATGTGCCTGTATTTTGAAGGATAAAAAACAGATTTAAAAAAAATACATAAATGTGACAAACGTTGGCATCTTCACGTGTACAGTTTCCCATTCCTCAGTAGGAACAGATAATGCTAGGTAAGAGATTCAAACACTGAAGATGGTTTTGTACCATCTGAATGAACTAGATTCCAATCAACAATCTGCTGTCTGGTTTTCAAAACAAACGTCTCACGATATGCACCAAAAAACATCAAAAACAAAATACTTTTCTCTGAAGTTTAGACAGATTAGAATAGAAAAATAAAAGGTGCTTTCAGGTCAAGCATATATTAATAAAATATTACGATGATTATTATGAAAAAAAAAAACTTGATTCAATACAAACAGAGTGATTTTTTTTTTCTTAAAGGTAGGGTATGCAGCCTGTGCTCATTTAAAAAAGAAACCAACCTGCTTTAACCTGCATGTAGAGGACACATACAAGTCTTTTTTCATTCGCAGTATATGGACACAAAGCCTCATATGAAAACTCTGAATCAGAATTCAGAAGCTGCACTAGCACTGACTAATGGTTGGCTGCAGGTCCTGGGGTTTAGGTAGCTTAGAGTGTTGAGATCAGAAAAATCCTTTTATGTTCATTTTCAAAATGAAATTTGAACAACAAATTCTTCAAACCCTCCCTTTAAGCACTGTAAGCAATATTAAAACCTAATAGTGCTACTAAGACAACTTTTATTAGCTGTCCCAAAAAGAATTAAACCCACAACCTCAAGGCAAGGGCTGTTTCACTCTGTTAGCATTAAATCAGCATGAATTCGATAATGTAATTTTTTTTAAGTATTTATCTTTTGAAAAACTCAAATGATATTTTTCTCCATGTTCCAGTTTATTAATGTGTGCTCGTACCGTCAACCTTGGCAAAACTTTAAAAGATAAAGCGCAGAAAGTCTAGTTTAAAATTAAGGGAAGCTCATTAAAGTTGTTTTTGGCTTAAGATTCTACAACTGAATGCCTGATGTGATGAACGAGGTACTTTGGAAAACCCCATTAACCATAGCAGAGTGAAGAAGACACTAAATGGTAATGGTGAGTATGGTGATGACTGCTAAAAATGTCCGCACTGAAAATGGCAACAAACAACAACATAAGGCGAGGGCATGTTCCTTTAGACTCAATTTCTTTTGTGGCATTTCTCATTCAAAACGTGTCCACTGCTCACGCCATTAATCTTGGTGTCACTTTTGATTTTATGCTCTGAAGACCTAAAATCCTTTGCGTTCAACCGTGAATTCATCCTCCTTGTAATTGGCATCTGCATGTGTGTGTGCATGTCTAATTGCAAATATATTCCTCAACTGCTGCCGCTGCTGCTGCAAGAGCCAGTCAGTTCCTGTTTGCAGCCCACTATCTAAAGGCCCAGAGGCTATTGTATATTACAGGAGGAGCAGCAGGGGTCATCCTTGTCTGGTTGGGCGGCGTAGTCCATTTGTCGCACGATTTCAGCGAATAGTTCGTCCACCATGGTTTTGCTTTTGGCTGAGGTTTCCATGAACGGGCAGCCCCACTCCTCCGCCAGCGCCTGACCCTCGCTCGAAGACACCTCCCTCTCGCTTTCCAGGTCCACCTTGTTCCCTACCAGGATCACAGGAACCTTCTCATACCTACAAACACATACACAGATATGTTAGACTTAGACATCAGACTTAAATTGTGTAACTTTTCTGGTGGAGGGTCAGTCAAATGCTTTGCTTGGAATGTTTCACTGTATAGTAGTAAGCCTTCCTACCTTCATGGAGACCAGTCAGACTAAGGTTACGTTTATATGATGATGGTCTGAACAGAAGACGCAAACGTGGCATTGCGTCTTCACTTTTTATTCCATGTTTAGACAAGCATTTTCAGGAGGAAATCTGCGTGCATACAGTGATGCAAAAGTGTGTGGAATTCGATTGGGTATGCAGGCGGCTTGGTGGTGATGTATGTGATGTAAACGCGTACACGACGTGAGCAGATCTGACCAGAGTTTTGTATCTTGGGCAGTGTAGACGAAAACGCTACGGAGGAGTATATTAAACTTTTCCACTCTGGAGGGTGGATTCAGATTTTTGCGTTTTTAAGCCCCAAAACTGCCATCATGGTCTAAATGAAAGGCACTTACAATAAAACATTTTGTCATTTTTACCCACAAGCATTCTCATGTAAACAGGCCCTAAGATACACGTCAGATCTGTGTAGAGGCGAACTCGCTCACAGTCAGACATATTTTTGAGTTATAAAACCTCCTGTAATTGAATAAATGTAGGATAGAGCTGTTTAATGTCATAGTGTGGAACATTCCAGGCAGAGCAATGTCATATCCATAGAAACAAGCAGGTGACAAACTACCAGAGAAGTTGCACCTTTAAACAAACTTTACTGATCCACAAGGGGAATTATTTGGACACAGTAGCTCACACATTGCAAAATATTATAATAACAAAAGTAAAAATATAAATGGTAATAATAAATTCTAATAAATAAGTAGCAAAAATAGCAAGAGATTGTTATCAAATATATACATCATACGGTAATCATATGAATGTATATGTATATGTACAAGTAAAAATAAAATAGAGATATATAGTTATACAAATATATCTCAGCTATATACAGGCGGTCATGAGGAAAAACAGTGAAAAGATGATATAATGATTGGCAGGACATAGGGTTAAAAGCGTTAGGGGTAATAAAAGAGACTAATAAATATGTTTTACATTTGCGATTTGTGATGGCCACTTCTGTCAGTGTACCCCAGGGCAGCTGTGGTATCGAGTGACTGTGTAATGACATAAGTGTAGGTAAGCACTTGAGAGCTTTGTCGAGCTTTAAAGCACAATACAAATGCAAGTCATTGTAGTCATTGTGAGTGAGTGTGTTGTTCCCCTGCTTATGGATAAAACGCAAGATTTACAATTTGGCGTTTACACACTTTACAACAAGCCTTCCAAGTACTCATGGACTAAAAATGGAAAAGACTGCAAATGGGCAAGTTCTACATATTTTTATGACAACTGAAGACAATATAACAGGATCATTACAGGAAATCCACATCATAGATTAGATTAAATATTAAATATAATTAATCCATAAATAATCCATTAAATATAATTAAATATTAGATACAGGATTAGATACCAACTAAACAAATGCAAAGATATCACGTCAAATGTTAGTAAAGCTAAATAAGCAATCATCCTTGAAAGAACCTTGAAGAATGTTTTTGCAATAAAATGGGTATTTTTCTATGAAAGGTATCTGTTTTGACTGCAAATAAAGTGTGACATTTTATAACCCATTGAAAAGAGCAATTTCAGAAACATCTGTTTTGAAGGGTGAAAATTGCAGACGGCTTGCTGTGGGCGGCGGGCCAGAATGGAAAGAAAAGTATGTATCTACTTCTGTGACACTGTGGAGGAGGCTGAAACACAAGTTCTCAGAGAAAGCGGGCAGTCAGGCCTTCTCACTGTGCAGCCGTGACAAAAACACCCCAACCAGGAACCAGGATGGGACTTTAAAGAAGGGTTCAACAGGGACACGTAGGTTCAGTAAATATGTATTTTATTGTGAGTATCTTTTTGTTTAAAGCCAGTTTACACGTCACCATTTATAGCACTCAACTACACATCTATCATCTTTAACACTATCAATTCCCCCTTTTAAATAAAATTGAGATGGTCATACGTTAAGGGAAAAAAAAAATCCCAATTGCCATGGCAACAGGTACACAGAGATGGATGCGGGTTTCCTAGGGTCAGGGCATGCATTTAAAAAACTGTAAAATGTTGAGAATAGTGACAACTTTTATCGGTGCATTAATAATGCACATTCATCTTTAAACTTTGCTAGCCAAGACTAGCTCAGCACCTGAAAGTGACCACTTAGTATTATCATATATTCTAGTAGCAATATATATATATATATATATCTTTTACTGGGGAGTTGAACAGGCAAAGTCAAAAAAGCAATGTACACGACTCTACCAAGGTAATCACAAGCTGCTAAGTTAAATCATGTGTTGGCATGTTCTCCCTGTGTCTCAGTAGGTTTCTTCTGGGAACTCTGGCTTCTCCTTCAACCTAAATACACAAAAATCTTTAACTTAGACCTGACCAAGTGGAACTCTAGGTCCCTGGGCACTGCACTGGTTCTGTTCCTGACAGATTACCCCAGCAACATAAAGAAATGGATCAAATGCAGGATGCTAATACCAACAGAGATCAGTGAAGCATAATTTAGCTTACTTTATTTTACACAGAGATGAGAGAAGCACTAAACAAATGCATGGTGGTGGTAGCCAAATGTGCCAAGGTACCTTTCATAAGAGAAACTGCATGGGGCTAGTCAGCCTGCAGTAAAGGTCTGCATTTAACCCAAACCCACCTTCCACTTCCACCATTATTATTATTATTATTATTATTATTATTTATTAAGTCAATTACATGGTATTCAAGAAATAACCGGTACATGGACGGTCATAGCCTTTTAAGTGAAGTCACAATGTTTATTTAGGGGGTGTGCCATTTTTGGAGGCAGTAGTTGTGGTTAGAGAAAAGTTGTGGTAATTTAACAAGTACAGTATTTTACAAACTGAGCTTGAGTGCTCTTAAAGATGCCCAATAGAGTATTACTACCACCTAAAGTAGTTTCTGTGTTACATGTGGGCACCAATTTGATAAATATAAGACAAAGGATAATGATAAATATATGATAAATGATGAAGTCTGAGGTGATAGGAATTCCTACATTCACTTGAGCTGCACATATAAAAATGCATGAGCATAATCAACACAATGCATTCAAGGTGAGTGCTAAATATAGGTCCTCTTGCTGCCGGCACTACTCCAGGTGAGAGATTAAAACAACCAATAAAATGCTTAAACTAGATGCCTGATCCAATACTGGTATCTGATATCAGCGCCGATACTGAAAGGTTTGCTGGATCTGATGTCCTGGTTTGACATATCCTTCAATATAATAAGACGAATAGAAGAATATTTATTAAATGTAGTTGGCCTAGAAAGTTACTGGTGGGGTAAATAACAGCTACATAAATAACATAACAGCTTATTTTTGTTTAAAGGAAATAAATGCTGTTTTCAGTCTGTGGACTGGTATTGGTTCCTATTGGGTATCGGCAGAGAGTCAAAGCTATAGTACTGGAATAATTATCGGAACTGAAAAAGCTGGTTTAGTGCAAACCTAGTTTGAACAACGATAGATTTAACAATATTAGATGCACATTGTGAGCACTGCAGTACAAGTCTAGTACACAGAAGATCCTCACATCCATGAGACTGGTGCCACTGAAGCACAGCACATCCATCCCAGCGCTCCCAGACATACTTATCTATAATGCATGACACCAGCTCATAGGCCTCTGACACAAGACAGCCGCTTAAAGAGGGGAGCTAAGATCTTCCCATGGCAACATCAGTGTTGAAACAAGCATACGCTCCCAATGAATGCAACAATAGAGGGCAGTTTTACCAAAATACATTTTTTAATGGACAAGCAAAAGGGTTTTAAATGTTGACCTGTTTATAGTAATATATAACCTGCAACAGATGATAAAACAGATATTGAGGTCTGAACAGAAGATCCACAAGCGAGCTGTACACTGAAGAAGTAGATTTATACAGAGCAATACAAGTAGTTTACTTATGATCAAACATCACCTTTTTTCTTTTTTTTCCCCTTAATCTAGCCTGGGATTTCTGCATGCAATGACTTTCTCATATCTTTCGTCACATCTCAGCATATGCTAGAAAGGCAACTAAGTTCCAAACTTGAGAACATTTTTACTTCTTTAAAAGTCCCACACAGCAGAACTCTCTTCCGTCCCCTGCTCTAAAAAGGATACCGCACATTAGCATCTAAAAGAGGCCTAAAGCACTGGCTTAAAGCAGAGTTGAATTTCAACACAGACTTGCTACTGTGTTATCATGAACCAACACTTAAAACATGTCTATCCTGTAGGGCTGCAACTACTGATTATTCTGCCAATCGATAATCTGACATTTATTACTTTGATTAATCGATTAGTTATTGGATTGCACATATGAGATTTTAAAATGATAAATAAATATATTCAGACAAAGTTTTTTGTTTTTTTTTAACATCAAAAACACATGTCCTGTGTCATTTGTATGTACTGAGCCTACATTGTGACAGCACATGGCACATATTTTGTGGTCTGGATATTTATGATAATTATATGATTACTAAACTTGTTCATTAGTTGTGACTAATCCCATTGTTTCAGTCCTATTGTCCTGTGTATGTTGTCCTTACTGAACAAAGCAATGATATGCTTATTAGCAGTCTAACTTTATCAAACATACGGTCACGTATTTTTGTGCAGCATAAAGAGACTTTATATTCTGCAACATCAGCGACTTCAAAACCAGAGAAAATATATACATCAAAAGCTAATTATGCAGTGAACATATAGAGGTGTACCGTGTAATAATATAAAAAGTAAAAAGTATATTGTGGTTGAGTTAAGGTAATATGCTTGGTTTGAAAAATGCATATTCGCTGTGTTTTGAAGAAATTGCCCAGAAAGCACAACTGCCTATCATAGAGAAACATCCGGGCTCCCTGGAGATCCACATTTTCCTTCTGAGCCAGTCGGATGGGACCGTCAGCTAAAGCACGCGTGTATAGAGGCGAGAGATTTCACTGTGCACTATGGGGACCTAGTGACCCTTTTTGGTCACAGGGTCTGGTGGTAGTGAAGATAGAGAAGATGTGGCCAGAACATTCAATAGAGTACCACACCAAAACTAAACTGTAATGAAACCTGAAGAAGATCAGGACTAAACCAGGACTAGAACAGGACGAAACAAAATCTATATCAGGAACTGTCCTCAAACCAGTACAAAATCAAGGCATTTATTTTATTGTGGATGTTTTTATTGCCCAAAAATATAATGTCAAAACAGACTTAAGAGAAAGCACATAAACTTGTGCTTGTATACAATAGCAAAAACGTGCATTCTTACTGTGCGAATGGTTGTGTCTCCCAGATCTGACCTGGAACTTGGCCCGCTTTTAAGGCCGTGCATTTCAGGCAAAGAAATAACATGTAGACAAACAGGTGGCGCACCCTCTACCAGAAAAGTTACATTGTGTATCTTCAAAAACCTGCAAGTACCAATAGCAATCCACATTTCACATTAATACCTAATGTGGCAGTAGTGCCCTTTAGCCATAAATCATCATCTCCCATGTGAACAGTTACCAACAGAACAGTTGAGACGTGTGGGTGATGAGGTCCCCAGTGGACAAGGGTGTAATCATGCACCAGAAGTCTGCCTCTGCCACTCACTGCACTGTGTGATGGAGAGTGACAGGGTTTAGACTGAGACCAATACACAGCAGCCTCTCTGACCCACCTGGACAAGGATATGCTCCTGACAGGTCAATGGTATTCCATCACTGACACAATACTGAGTGAAAATATGTTTTGACAACAGAAGATCCTTGTTCAAAAGGTGCCATTGCCAAATATTGTGGACACACGGTGCTACCACTCAGGGCAACGTGACTTGGGGGGTTACATTCCCAAACCGGACAGGAGCCTTTCTGAGTGGATTTCATCTTCCCTTGACTGGGTGGGTTTTCTCCAGGCACTCCAGTTTCACTCATCAACCTAAAACATGCACAAAAGGCAAAATCCTCCAGCTGAGGTTGTCCTCACCATGGCTAGCTCAAGATCTAGAGATGCCTCCCCTGGCAGTGCACTATGGTAGCTCACTGCTCCTGACAGGTTGCCCCAAGGCATTCAAGAATGTTTCAAATGCAGACAAATACAGTACAATAATGGTGTCATTGAGCAAGACAACTAACCCACCTGAAAAAATGAATGGCTGATGGGTGGAAAAGGGCAGAGATTAGAATGGTAGTCTCTGCCCTATGGGATTTGCTGTGTTGCTGTAGCCAAACATTTTGAAATATATCAGAATCTTGTATTGGATAAACAATTGTTTTATATATTTTTTTATTATTAATGATTGGATTGATTAGTTCATATGGTAGCAAAATGAGGGATCCATAATTGTTTGGGACTGTGCCACTATGGCAGACAGGACATTATTTGGGAGATGGTTGTGTGAACAAGGACTTGACCCAGGAGATTATAAAACTACTGTTTTACTGAGCACTACATGTTTATGGCAGTATTGTGTTGCAAATACTATGTGTATTAAGTACGAATTTGATTATATTTCCTAGAGGAGAAAGATAAGCGTGTTATTTATAAATTGCATGGGTGACACTAAACAATAGCCTCATCCGTATGGAGTGTGAAGTCTGCTGTGAGAGCATGAGGAATTTACATACAGTAGGCCAATAAACACAGCCTCTCAGCTCAGATGGGGAAACATGTTGATTCTGACCCCATTCTTTCACACGCACAAACACACGTTTATGGAAATGTTACTCTACTCAATAATTTAGAAGAAATCATGTTGCTCTGGTAAAAGTATATCTTTAATGATTGCTTGTGACCTGACTTATCCTTTAGTGTGAGATTATTGAAAAATAAAACTCAAATTTTAAGTGTGTTTTGTGAGCACCCAGCTGATTGGCTGAGAGCAAAGGAACACCCAAAACATGACGCATGAGAGCCTGAGCTAACCTCTGCCATGTATCAATCTGATCATGTGACTTCATGTGTCTGGCTAACTGCAGCCAACACAGACTCATCTCACGCTGAAATCTACTGGATTGTAACACTGTGTTAATTAAAACATGGCTCCTCTTATGCAGAGGCTGGTCTCAGGCGTGTGTGATCCCCCTCAGTGTACAGTGATGCACTGAGCTGTGCCTCTGCAGAGCACTGGCCCTGGGTATCCCCAGCTTCTTTCACTCAGGTTGCAGCAATCATGAGGACAGAACAGCAGTTTGTCAGACAGCAGACACTTTACAAGCCTATAGATTAGGGGGATGTGGATGGTGGGTGATGTGGGTCACCATTTGCGAGTCTTTGCTGTTGCCTGCATGAGGTTTGCATTTGTCACTGCAGTGACATTGAGAATAACAGCAGGATTCAGCCATAGTCAGTGCATTGTTAGACTAAAGACAGTAATACAGTATATTATTATAGTATTATTACAGTATAGTATGCACTGAGATGCACACCCTCTCCACTGAGACAGTTAGATCAGGCCAAGGCTCGTCCTCAGACTGCAGGGCCCCAGAGGACAGCCTGCTGTGTGCAAATCTGTTGTCTGAATGAATGACTGTTGTTTTGTTTGACTAACCTTTTGACTCTTATGATCTGGTCTCGCATGGGCTTTATGTCCTGAAAGCTCTGCTGGTTGACCAGGCTGTAGACCAGTATGAACCCCTGTCCGTTTTTGATGTATAAGTCCCGCATGGAGGCGAACTGCTCGGTGCCGGCGGTGTCCAGGATCTCCAGGACCGAGGGAGACGAGTCCACCTCGATCTCCTTGCGGTAAAAATCCTCTATAGTGGGGTCGTACTTCTCAATGAACGTCCCGGTAACAAACTGCACAGTGAGGGCGGATTTTCCGACCCCACCGCTGCCCAGGACCACCACTTTATACTCGCGCATTGTGGATCAAATATACGTCGTGCGGTTTCATCAATCTCCACGCGTCATTGAAAGAAACCCCAAATGCTCGTTTTACATTCACCACTGGCATCCCATTTTGAACAGCTTGAAAATAACGGTGTTGCTTGCCGCTGATCAGCAATGGCAGAGCACAAAGAGTCGCTGCCCCAAGATGGATTTCATTGTAGAAATTCCCCCATGCAGGCCACACACTGACAGCTACACGGACACCAGGAGGACCGCGACTGTCCCAAACGTGCACGGCGAGCTGTTCAAATATGGCTCAACGTTGAGGATGTAGGCTTTCATCTGCTTAGCTCACCCTTCTATGTGCACGAGGAAAAAAAACAAACTTGCTCCATCGAGGACAGACGCTGGGATGGCCACCAGAACGGGCTACGAGCGCGACGTGGAACTGAAGGCCGCCGCGTGAAAACAGCTCCTAAGCAAACTAGTAACACACTTGTCCGGAGAACTTGCGTCTCTTTGTTTCGCCATCACCATCTCTGCCGTGTCTCTGCTCCTGCCTCACTCTCCAGTGCAATCCAAGTCGCCATACTCTCGGGTGGAGACACACGGCTGATACTGCGAAACCAGCCGGCCCCCACTCGGCTCCCGTACCTCCAAAACGCGGATCCTCCTTTCGTCAGATAGATGTGCGAGCGGCCCAATAGCCGCTTCCGCCCTCGTCCAAAACTCGCCTGAGCTTGAATGGAAGGCGCTCTCCGACAGCCAGTCAAATTCACCGTTTCCGCTCATGTGTTAAAATTCCCATCATTTGGTTGCCCCAGTGACACCCAAAGAGCAGTAGTCCAATCAGAGCGCGGCTTCGCTCTGTGTTCAGCACGAATATGCACCGGATGCTGTTGCTATGGTAACGTTGCCAATTTGGTTGCCAAATTTTGTAAGTTTACTTGCACACAGGCTACAACCTGCATAATGCACTAGGACCACAAGGTTGTTCACATGTGTAGAATGAGTAGACATTTTTCCTTTTAGATTCGGCACTAACAAAGGTGCTGGTTAACTGCATGTTTGATTAAAAAGCAATGGTATAATGACAGCAATAATGTAGGCCTAATATGTAAATAAATCAGAAATTCTGTTGCATAGTCTAATCAGGGGTCTCCAACCATTTTTAACCTACAAAAATGCCAGAGAGTTACCAATTTTAGCAGTCACAAAGAAATATAAGAGTAAATATAGTCACGGCAAGCTTTAGATGAGGAACAGTTAGATGTTTATAAAACACAAACCATTACCCATTTATCGGTGCACCAAGTTAGGCATCAAAATGATATATTTAGAATTAATTCATCAGTAATTAATCAAATTTGACTTATTATCAACAATACATAGAATTAAGAAATCCCTGGGCGAGCTACTTGGAAGGGGGTGGAGAGTTACTGGTAGCTCCCGAGCTACAGGTTGGAGACCCCTGGCCTAAATTATCAATTGATGCACAGAGTCAAAGTCTCCTCTTGTTTTGTTGGACCCAATCTCACATTTTGTCTTGTTAGAATTGTGTCTTGTCTTATTCATATAAAATACAAGTTATAATAAAGACTCCAAGGACCATAATTGTGAAATGAATTTATTATTTTTAACATTCCAAACAAGTGGGGAAAATGAAAATAGCAACAGGTGGGAAATGTAAGGCAAACACCACAAAAGCATTCTTTAGAAAGTGCTTAAGAGAAATGCTTCCATCTATCAGGCAAATACAACATTCTTTCTCATAGCCCTCTTGAACAAAATCACCAGTAACTTTAGTGTGCAAGAGTATCCAATGCTTTTGGAATGAACTGGTACAACCTCAACAACAAAACATTTGATATCAAGTTATGCTGCATTCACAACTGTCTATTTTGACCATAATATTATAAAAATGAAATATCAATTTTGTTGGGGGAAACTAGCCAATTACTGTTTGGGAGTCAACCCACACCACAAACATCACATTTTACTCTAGTATTTGAACATGGGCAAAGTGAATTATCTAACCTATCTGCTTACTTTAACTGATCAACAAAAAAGACACCATTAAAATTGACTTGTTTTCCTGTCAAGGCAGTAACAGATCCATTTTTTTTTTCAATCATCTGTCATTAAGTCACTGCTCATGGCAAAGAAAGCTTTTTCAATGAAAGAACATATCACATGAACCTTTGAGGCTCTTTAAGTAGACCTAACCTTAATAAATTACATTCAACATATAGTATTTAATTTGTAAAGTGTTGAAAGTTCATGTAGGCAAGGTAGTCAAGTGTTACATCAAGATTAAACTTGAACAAGCACAAACTCTCTGCAGATTGTCTCGGTTACTGTACATATTTTCTATTAGTATATGTAATAAAACTGTGTAACCTACTTTATACATTTAACCAACTGAGTATAATCTAAAAAACATCAAATGTCTGTCTTCTAATGAACATGTCAACATAAAAAATGTCCATTCTCTCAACGATAAAGGATAAATCTTGTTTTAAATTGATATACAGTTTACTCTGACTAAGAACAAGGGATGACTGTATGCTGAACATTATACAGTACATACATAAATAAAACCTGCCATAATAAAATTGACTAAAAAACAAACAGTGAACTATCTCTATTCACAAATATTGATGCAATGACATGGCACTGCAAATCACATCTCTCTTAAAGTACAGTTGGATTAATAGTATGCCACATATGCACAGTTCTTAGGCACTTGTACTATTCAGACAATATAGTGCGGGCCAGTGCTTGTTCCACTATAAGACTTTAACACCAGCAGTAACACCACACTCCTTTACAATCACATTGCTTGTGTCTGATAAAGATGTGAATATTCTGTGCGCACACACACACACACACACACTCAAATGTATCAACTATTGCCGACTTGCAGCAATTCTTCACCCCAACATCTATTTTCTCTGTATCTGCAGTACAAAGGCACACCAAAAGAGGGAGCTCTGTTCCTTTACTAAAATTTTAAGGACTTGGTGTTCAGACAAACTATACTCTAGCGTTGGAGTTTAGTTTCAAGAAGTGCTTGGTTAAAACTAATGAATCATCTTGAAAATGTTATAGACACTTAACCTATAAATGTTACTTTACAACTTACATTCAACAACACATTTGTTTGCTCTATTTGAATCTATTGGTTTTAAGCTTATCTTGGTTTGACTTAAACTTTACTTTTATTAGCTTGATAGACATCTTTATGATATTGTTGTTTATGGGGTGTGGTTTACTATATTCATTTTAACCTAAACTAACATAAGATAATATCAAAGATAAGGTGTCATGCTGCTTGCAGTTGACTGTGTGTGGAAATTAGGCTGTATTTACAAAGCTGCTGTTTGGGAAGTTCCATTGATGCAACATGGCACTCATATCCATTTCTGGGGGTTACTTGAGGATGATCTGTCCAGGAGAAAAAAAGCACTTAGTGATTACAAAAATTGCTTGTATCTTAAGTTAAACATGGAGTAGAGGAGATTCATGGTGTACATTGTATGTTTCTCACATTTTGCTTTGGAAGAACATTTGATTGCATGAGCCACACACAAAGCAAAGCATGCCACAAGAACCATAGTATGTGCAACAATTATATGCAGACTTTAAAAAGTGCTCTCTATAAGTGATGAGATACAGCTCAGTACTAAACATCTACAACACACAGCCTAACAGACAAAGACAGACGGGCAATGCTGAGCTGACAGAGCAACTCCCCTGAATTAGAGACAAAGCATTTCTTGAGTCTATAACAGAAAGCTTTAAAAAGGAGCAAACCTGATTGGCGGGTGCTGTTGCTGCGTATGGGACACTGGTTGCGGGAGTAGTTGCTGCAGAGACAGTAGCAGGCGCAGTACTGTACATCATGGGGACTAGTTCAGGAAGGGAACCATGAAAGCAATGAAAAGGTATAGGTGGAGGGTTATGGTAACCAGAGCCATGTTTTTGCCTTGTTTTGGCCAGGCAAATACAAAACAACACTAGCAGCCAACCATCATTGGGTTAGACCAGCAGATGGCATGAGATCACACAGCAAAGCGAGACAGCAGGAAAGCACATAGAGGGCTGCTACTATGTAACATTAGAAATGTGTTTAGCATTTGAGGCTCCAAGAACTCTCTAAATAAAACAATCTGAAATACAACAAGGCATAACTGTGAAGGGAATTTCAGAGATTTAAGATAAAAAGTTACTAAATCATCAAATTTAACAGTTTTGTTGTTTTAATGATAAAATTGCTTACCCATGTTTGTGGCTGGAGACATGCAGAAGACTGAACCTGAGAGTAAAAATACAGACAATGAAATCTGTGCATTGGAGACCTTAGGTGAAAGCCTGGTGTTTTACCTGTGGGGTAGAAAGCAGCTGAGGGTTGCTGCAGTTGTGCATTGGTCAGCGCCTGCTGGTAATGCAAAAGACTGGGATTGAAGAGGGAGCTGGCCCAACTGCTCTTTTCCAGAGCTTGTCTCTTTGTTATGGGCTGCAGGGTGCTGTTAGGAAACCCCTAGAAAACAACAACAGTGGCCATGAAAATCACTTGACTGTTCTACTGCTGCAGTGTAATAGGACTGTGTGATAAAGCAGTCTAGACAATAGCAAATAGTATGTTAGACATATGTATACTGGAAAACACTACAACTACTAATCATAGTAAGCGATCATTTTCCCATTCCAAAAGTTTAAAATCAAGCAATTTAAAACTGAGGTATTAGCTTGATGGCGCTGTAAATCACAATGACAAAACTTGTTATAGAACAATAATAAAGTACATGCAAAGCAAAAGGTCAATATACCAGGTCTAATGTTGCTTCGAGGGGTCGCTTCAGTGCTTTGGCAGTCGACTGAGTCTTTTAATAGCAGGCAGAGAGCACAAGATGACGGTGGGCCAATGGGTTTGAAGCATGTAACATACAGGTAACAGCAAGCAGAGGTGCATCATGGGAGACAGCATGTGGACAGGTGAGGGGAAAAACAGAACTAAATAATGTACCACGTAAAACACAACAAGCATGCAGATAACACAATAAGCCCACACTGACTACCTACAGTTAGTATATTAGTTTGTATATCAACTCTTTGTGGTACTGCATGACTACACTATTATTGCGCATTTAAAGTATTTTTCCAGTTAACTATTACAGGAGCAGATTCTAGTCATGGTTTAAATAAGATAAAATGTATCAGAATATGTACTTCAAAATGGTAACTGTAAAGAATAACACAAACATACACATCTGTAAGACAAAGAACAATATTATCCACAAAAATGGAACTGAATACTAAATAATTATGGCTCCCATAGTCGAGTTATATTTTTAAGGAAAAGTTCAAAAGTAAAAATCTAAAAAAACATTACCATAGCCGCAGCAGCAGTCTGTGCTGCAATGGCGGTTTGAGTGACTTGTTGGTTGGACTTGATTTTAGCGAGCAAGTGTGCGGGCGGGTGAAAATATTTGCACTTCTCTCTGGAGCAGCGGCTCTTGACGTAGTCCATGCAAACAGTTACTGTGTTATCATTGGTGTCAATCACTGGACTGTCGCTGGGGTGAGCAAATCGGCAATCTGTCTCTCCTCTTGCACAGTTCCCTCGTTGGAACTCACGGCACACCTGAATCAAATATTGAATGCACAGAAAAGCAGCAAAATGCATGTATTAAAAGTAACGGTGATGTTCAAATCTTGACTAATAGGCCTACCTCTAGTTTGTCAGTGCGCTGCAGCTTCTGTGAGGGGGAAGAGGAGGAGGAAGAGGAATTGGGCACTGTCACAGCTGAACTCCCTGGAAGAACAACGGAAGTGCTCGGAAGCATCTCTGTAGGAAGCAGGTTCATACTGTGGGCCAGGGGACTCATGTAAGTGCCATAACCAAGCCCTGCATTTGAGGCCAGTCCCTGTGAGACAAGAGTGCATATAAAAACATGCCACTGTGCCATTATTGTAATGCAGGAGAAACAAAGGTACTGAGGTGTGTTCACATCTCACCAGTGGCTGCAGACCAGAGCTGGGGATCATGAGCTGCATCTGGTGTGTGAGCATGGCTGCTGCCGTCTTCTGCTGGATCAGGTTGTTGCGCCCGTTGATCTCCAGCTGAGTCTTCAGGTGTGAAGGTGGGTGAAGGTACTTGCAGTTTTCCCGTGAACATCGACCCTGCACCACACAATCCAGAGGTTAGCTTTTGTCAGGTACCTGTACCCTATTTTTCATGTGGACACACAAAATAGACAATTCTTACAATAAAGATAATAAGTTCATATTTTTTGCAGTGTATTAGAAATTTGCTTGTAAATGTCTTGGTTGAGATTCAAGTATTGCACAAATGTGAATGGGCAATAATATTAAAGTGGACATTTTATGATGTATTAATGCATATTTCAGTAATTTTGCATTTGAGGCTCAAGTGCTTAGAAAATTTCTGTTTTCATCTACTCCTATCTCTACCCACAGCCCAGATTTTTTCTAAACTCCACAACACGGGTTATACATATATATAAAAAATACAAAGCCATTTTTCAAGTTATAAAACATATAACTGAACATTTGTAGATTGTTGCGATGATATTACTGCAGAATACTTTAATTGAAAGTCAATATACCTGTTTCAAAATGTAACAATAATAATCTACATGTTATTGCTTAAATAGTAAGATACAGAGCAGTGGGAAGTTGGGGCATATGAGTTACTTCTGTTCCACCATGAGTCATGTGAGGTCATGACATACAAACATGCAGAAGTCTGTAGACGCTACACAACTGACATAAAGGAAAACTACAGCTCTGTGTGTAGTACCTTCTTACCTAACATAAACTACACTGAAATGGTAAAATAGAAAAGTAATTATGACCAAATGTTTTGAAGATATGCAAATTAAATATTATGTAGTGTATAATAATAATGATAATAATAAAATCTAAACTAATTTAAGAGCTAAAAAATACAAGGAACAGAAACATGCAGTGTAATCTTTTAACAATGGTGTGATACTTCTACACTTTTATACAGTTCACTCATTTTATGTCCAGCACTTGAACCTCCACCAAGCCCTTTACAGGCACATTTCAGCTTTTGATAAATTGTAAAATAAAATATCCTCCCATCACCATTAATGATTTTTTGTTTTTTTTATGAAAGAAACTAATAATGCAAATGTGCAAAAGTTTCTAGGCAAGCTGTGTCAAACTGTCCATACACAGAAGACGGTGACTCAACATGGGTGTAATCCTGGGGGCAAAGCTGTATTGTGTGGTACTTTTGAATGTGTGAGAGTGGATTAGGACTGCTCAGGCCTCACACAGAGCTAGTGAGCAAATAGAGGAGGTTGTAATCCAATTGGATGTCAGATTTCTTTTACTCCCATTAGACAAATGTCAAAGGGAGTCCTTTACAGCACAGTGAGTTTTTATATTTACGTGTTTCATTGTACTCCATTCACAGTAAGCCACTGCTAATCATTTAAAGGCCACAAGTGAATCATGATCATCAGCAAAAGAAAGTTTTTATAATCACAATGTCAAACAGCAGTAGGCAATCTATTACCTTAAGTGAGTCAAAGCAGGCAATTACTCTCCCATTCTCGACCTGGCAGCTCTTTGGTGGGTGAGCAAATTTGCATTCCTCATCACTACGTGAACAATTTCCGCGCTGAAACTGCCGACACACTTCCAGAGTCAGCCATTTTGTGTCTCTTATTGAAGAAATACTCAATGCCATATTCAGAAGCTTTGAATTTAGTGTAGTAAATCAACAGGTAATTAACAGATAAAGCACTTTATTATGTCTTTTGAGACCCAAATCTGCTTATGCACAGAGGTCTACTTTGAAATGACTTGATGAGTCTTCCATTGGCTGAGAAAAGAGTTGCCAAACGACCTTTTAGGTTAATAATCCATAAGAGATTTGGTCCATACTTGTAGTGCTTTAAGAAGAAAAAAGTGAATCCAATTTTGGTGTAAACCTTTGGTTTTAGATATACGGAAAGTATGGAGCCTGGGTCTGTAGTTTGGGAAGTTGTCACTTCAAGTCAGGGTTATCCTCTTCTCTAAGGCACTTGATGATCTGGAAATTGGAGAAAAAAACAAAAAAACAAAAAAAAAAAGGAAATATTTGAAAGACCAATATCACAAAATACAAGTAACTACTAAAACACTTCACATTTAACAAAGACATTAAAACTACTATAAACAGTTTCAAAAATAAGGAAGCAAAAAGTAAAGAGCAAAATTCAAAAGGCTTGTGTCAACCAAAAATAAATAGGGAAGTGTTGTTTAGATCCAGGCAGAAAGTGGACCGTATAAATGCTCAGGAAGTTGATGATTAGGCAGAAAAGACGGTTGGATTGTGAGCCAGACAAATCTGCATGTTACAATGGGACTAACAATTTATAGGCTCTTTACTAACAGTGGCTCAGATGACACAAATTTCAGTAACTACAGCCATCAACACAGGTCCCTATTGTAGTACACTTACAACGTGGTTTCCCACAACATTCTGGAGCAAATTCCTTCAGGCGCAAGTCAGGAAGCGGAGCAGAAAAACCTACCTCTCTTACTTAGTGCTGAACTAAAGAACTTCTGGAACAAAACAAGAACTAATGAGTCTAAATTTGTAAGTTTAAACTAGATTTTAAGCTTAGACATAGTAAGTACTTAGTAACTATTACTCTACTATCTCTCCTGGGATCTGGTCATCAAAGATTCTTCTAAAAACAACACGGCTGTGCAACTGGCTGAACATTTCCAGCCACCCCCTTCCTGCCTGGTGCCGGCCTCTGGGAAGTCCCACCCAGTCTGCAGAGAGCCAATAGAAAATAAGGAAGTCATGTTCTTTGCAAAACAGCTTGCTCAGTTATAGGAAGCAATAGTGAGAAGATTCATGGTTTATGTGGGGTTATGTTAAGGCAAGGCTTTGTTCCTGTTTAGTCAAACGTTGTCAGAACTAAGCCAATGTGTAGGCTTAGTCTGTTTTACCCCACAACTTTGTGAATTGTTTAGTCAATGATTTTGATTTATCTTATTATTAGTAGTGACTACAATAAGACTATTATATGGGTGCGTTCATACTTCAAACTTGTTTGGGCCCAGTTTGAGCCTTAATATAGATTTCGTTTGGTCGTATTCTAGTCCTGGTATAACTCAAGTTTAGCCCCAATTTACATGTAGTGATTGTGCAATAAAGGCACCCTAGTCAAAATACTCAAATGAACCAGATGAACGCAGTCTAAGCTCATCGCCTTTATTAAAGGTATTTATTGCGAATGATCAATGGCTGCTATTACCATCCTATTTACAAGGTTATAGGCATGTAAATAGATGCATACAACACTTACCTATTCTTAAATCTCAGTGTAAAGCATGGCGTATTATGGAAAAAAAGACACAGCTTCCTGGCCTTGTATTGGCAATCTTAATTGAAAGTTTAGCCCTCTAATTGACCCGTAGCCAAGTCTAAAAAAGTCAATGTAGACGCAAGCTAACGCTAACAGCGCATACGTGTCTTACAGTGTACAAGCGTCTATGGCGACTTAAACACCAAAAATATCAATATAGATGGTCCACTTTACATGGGGGGCTATAGTCACAGGGCTAACAGTGTGTGTCAAAAGCGACATACAGTAGATTAGCTGCATTAGCACCGTGTTAGCAAGGAGCACACCTGCTTACCTCATCATCACGGATATACGGCTGCAGAGGATTCAACAATCACGAATCATCCAGGGAAGTTTACGTCAGCCCAGACGAGTGACTGCGTACTTGTGCAAATATCCTCTGTTAAGATAAAACTAGAAAGATTTTATGTAGCCTTACTTCCTCATCGTCACTTTATGCACTGCACCGATTTAAGCAACAAGCTTTTGACAGCTTACTGTACTGTAGTGAGTTTAATGCTACGCAGGGGTATCCCAAAACTCCGCATGTTTCTACCTCTTTTTGCGAATAGAATGTCTGCAAATAAACTTGTGTTGTATGCTTTTATACACAGAAACGAATGGTATAAACGGCGAGGCAGGCATATTCTGGTACCAACAGACCCTCTGCTCGAGGAGTCTTCCCCGCACCCCCCTTTGGCCACACAGTGGTACGGACCACATGATTGCCAGGAGGCGAAAAGGGCAAAGGGTTTGCTGTTACCAAGGGAACAGCAGAGACACCGCCAGATTTTTACAAATGGCGGCTTGTTAATAATACTAATATTTGTTCTCATTATTGCCCCCAAATTTACTTTTTTCTTTTTGCCTTTTCTTTTTCATTACATTTGTTTGTTGTATTTTACCTTTCACATAAGATACTATACGTTCATTTGAGAGTCTAATGTTTGTACGCATTGCAGCCAGCAGTTTCCCAGGTTCCCACACAGTAGGCCTGTAAATGTGGTTGTGTTCTGCTGTTGGTCTGAGTAGGTCTAACTAGAATAAACTATTATCTGAAAGACAACAGAACTGTTTTGGCCAACACACTCTTGGCCCATTCAACTTTTTATTCCGCCAAACTGTGAATATTTTCAGTCGTAATAAGCTGTTTATGATGTTATTAATAATTAGAAAGTTATGGACATGGCCTATACAGGCTTCTTCCAGAAAAATCTAATGACAGACAGATTTTTATTATGCTATAGTTTTAAATTCTGTGAGCAATGTGTTATTAAGGCTCCAAAGGATGCACATACGTTCAGTTACATTTAATTTTAGAGGGCACATGAATCTTTAACATTAAACTAATATATAATATGATATAGAATATTGTATGTGGTATAGAGTAACTATAGGGCATACAAAATAATAATAACCTAATCACAATTGCCCTGTGTCAGTTTTCCTCTCTAAACATATCCTTCTTGGGCTGTGACTAATTGACATATTCATTCTTTACCTGGGGGACCTCCATATTGAGCTTCATCTAATCTGTCTGCTCTTAAATAAACAGGAGCACGGAAAGGTCACCATATTGTTCCCTTTGGTGGGACCTGTCACTGTCACTGCACATCACTTCTGAGAATACAACAATACTCCAGTCTGTACGAGTCTTTGACCAAATAGGCTCAGGCAGCCACTGCACTGGCTGATTTTAGTTTACAATTTTATTTTATTTTATTATTCTTTTTTTAAATAGCTTTTTGTATAAATGAAGCTGAATGTAGCCTAAATTCATTCTTTTTTCCATTAAAGTCACAACTAAGCTTAAATAGTAATTACCCTAGGTATTTAACCTGAGAAAATAAAACAAACAAACAAAAACAAACAAGCAAACAAACAAACAAAACAAAAAACAAAAACAAAACAATGCAGTTTTACCCCACCAATAAATAAAACCTTTCTTTTTCGTTTTGGATCTTTTTATTGCACTGCAAAACAAAGGAAAACATGTATTCTCACTATTAGCAAGCTTGCATCTCCACAAACCTGACCTTAGAGGAGGGCTTCCACCAGCTTGTCTCCATGGGGAAATGTTGTAGCTTTGGCTATGATATTTCACTATATAGCATTAAACTTATCTACGTCTATGAAAAAATGTTAGGAAACGTGATTTTTATTGGGATTTTATGGCTGACCTCCAGAAAATGATGTGATGTTGCTTTAATTTTCTGTGTGCAACAATATGATAGAGGGGATCAATGCAATATCGTAATGTGGTCGGTAGATGTCAGTGCTGTACTTGTCTGTGCTGTCTGTCCCTTCGCTCCCAAACATCTGAATTGACAAATACGGATAATGAACCAACAGATTACTGAGAGTAGTCATTTTAATATCCCCCCAAAGCCATTTATATATTTATTTAATTATTTTTATTTTATATTTATATCATTTAATTGCTTTTGTCAATAACTAATAGTAGTCTAGATTCAGAGTACACAGTCCATCTCCATCTCTATAAAAGATTTAAGACTAGCTGCCATTGTCTTGTTATATTAGCTCTGCTATCATTTTCATGTGGCGAGAGCAGCCTGGCTTTATGCTGACTATAAAAGCTCATAAAGTTGCACACACTTACAACTCATTACACGTTTCCTGTGGTTAAACATGGATCTAATAGGATAGGGACCATCTGGGTGCAACTGCTGAGGTAGCCAATGTAAAGGCATATAACCCTCGCAGCACGTTTAGAAAGAGATTAAACATAATGTAAATGTGAAAGAAGAGGCTCTATTGCATGTGAATTTACATAAGATCAGTTAAAGGGCTTGTATCTGATTTTAACTGATTCTTGTCAAGATAAAAGCTCAGCATGAACTGTATGGTAAAAACTGCTAAATAATTCATAAAATGAGACAGCTAAATAGAGTCTAGTGATCTTACATTGCATTTTTTTTTTCAGCATTAACTAATACAGAAGATGCTATATCCCCTTTTCTCATTCAATCTGGCACATAACATAACAGGAAACAACTGCATGACACTATCTCAGACAATTGTTTCTGTATCATGGTACAATATCACAGAGTGGGTAAAAGGGATAAGTGTGTGGGTCTAAAAGTTCAAACTAAAACATGACTCATGGTTTGAAATCAGATACAGGCACTTTAACTTGTTATCATAAAAGTAACTTATCCATCTAAATTGTTTCAGTCATTGCTACAATAAACTGCTTCTATTACAATTACTGCTACTGCATTTAGGTCTACACCCAACACTACTTTATATAACTGTATAAAGTCTTCACAGTTCTTACAGGCTTGACATTTTCCCCACTAAAAACACAAATTAACCTCTTAATTAATCTCTTTATTGTCTGCTAGTAGGTGGTCCCAATTTCACTGGTGGAAGTACTGAATTTTGTTACTTTAGTAAAAGTACAGATCCCAGAGCAAAAGTACTCAAGTAAAAGTATTACCTGAAAACATCTACTTAAAGTACCTGTTTAAAGTACCTTAAAGTACCTTAAAGAGTAAAACGTAAAGTATTTTACGCTGGTTTTGAGATCTAATAACACTTCAAATTTAGAGACAGTGATAAAGATTTGTATTAGAATTTTGTTCAATAGAAACAATTGACAATAGAATTTATCTTTTTTTTTAGCTGTTTTTATTTGTATATTTGTGTTTGCTCACTACTAACTACAAATGTGTTAAGAATAAGCCCTCAGCAGGTCTCAGACAATAATTAAAAAAATGCTTTCACTTTTCAGTCCTGTTCACAAATGTAATGAAGTAAATGTAAAATGTATCCACTTTAAAATCTACTTAAGTAGATAAGTACACATAACTAACCTTTTTACTTAAGTACCTGACTTTAAATACTTTTACTTCATTGCATTCCACCTCTGACACTTTAAGGAGGTACTTTATTAAGATTATCCTATGTTGTGGATATATACTGTATATTCATAGTATGATTAATTACATGACAATACCATTAGAAACATGTTGATTTGAGCAAATAGATCATTTATTGTCATAAACATAAAAGCAGCAAGCATAGTCCCAGCCATTCAAAACACTTACTTTGTTACCTTATGAAAAATGTAGTCATCTTTTGGGTCGTATCATCAATGTAAAATTCTAGTGTAGTATTCAATGCCACATGCGCCGCATGTGGCATTTCATTTCATCACAAGACTTTAAAACATGTACACAGGAATAATGTTGAGTACACAAAATTAAAACAAAAGAGTAACAAATTGGTTCTCATTAGCGTGACAGTATCGTCATTAATTAAGATCCCTGCCAAAATGTGAGTGGACAAATCTGTATTCTCACTTCATTTATTTACAGTGTTGACATTTTCTGTGTGGAGTATTTTAAAAGGTAAAATAGCAAAGTAAACGCACATAAAGTGGACAAATGAATCTATGTCATTGGTTCTTTTCAACTATTCCATGCCAGATGAGAGATCAGCTTGCCCTCGTTATTCCCTGGGTACTCTCCCCGGTGGGACCTCCTCTCCGTGAAGGGTCCAGCTGATCCAAAGCACATGCATGATCCTCTTCAGCTGGATACTCCGGATGTGAAGGAGCAGCGACTCTACTTCAAGCTTGCTCGGTCATGCCTCAAAGCTCATGGTAATAAGTTGGTAAACAGATAAGATAAAAATAAGGCTTAGGCTTAGTCTTTCTTCATCATAAAATGTAATAATTTTCTTCCAATCTGAGCCAGTGGTCTATTTTATCCTAGTTTTTAGGTCTGGCAGTGGAGGTGAGAATGACTTAGGTTTGATTCGCACACAAGAAAAGAATGAGATTGATTGGTGATTGGAGATTTGAATCAGTACAGAAATTCTTAAATAGACCTTATTCTGTTCCTGCAGTAAAGGGGATTACATCAAAGCATTAGGATATTCACACCAAACTGTCTGTCTTTGAACGATTGAACTCATTTGATATTAGTGTATATATACTGGCAATGGCATGTGACATTAAAAGGTCCATATTACGCTATTTTTTGATCTGTTATAATATTGTTTCCTCATCACAAACATGCCTGGAGTTTGTTTTGTTTCTTTCACATACATTTAACACACACACCCTGAATATTTAGGCTGAGTTTTTCGCTTAACCAGAAAGCACTGTCATGTGAGAATACAGAAAGTGCTCCACTGTGTTTTTAAACTGCATACACCTTTTCTTGAATCATTTGGCTAACTTTAACCTTGGAATTGCCTGTCTCTACAGAACAAAAGGGAAAATATAGTTGTTAACTTGAAAACTACCACTGCATGCCAAAGTGGAACAGAGCATTTTGAGCTTTGGAGATAAAGACAGACAAACGTGCGAAAGAAACAAAAGACAACTCCAGTTTTTTGTTAGAACAACATTCTAACACGCCTTAAAGCTCCCAGGAGTCAGTTTTGTGTAATATATGGCCTTTAATGAAGAATGAATCAGGAAATGCACTTCTCTTGTTAAGATGACCCACTGTTTCCATAACATATACACTAATGGACTGTTTTGTATCCTCAATAGAGTATTTTATGGAGATATGTTATGTAGTGTTTTGGATGATACTTAATTAACATACACACTGTGCATGGTCTCATAGCGTGCTCCTCCATCTGTCACCAGAACAGAGGAGTCCTACAGCTCAAGCTCACAGCACTTTCAGTCTAATAAATACCACCATTTTGAAATAAATATCTTTTGGCAGTTTGTGATGAGGGGCTTTGAGAGGGGACCAAATGCTCTGGGCTCAGCCATGATTCAAGCAAACTATATCTGCAAAGGCCAGTTTTCAATTTAAAAATAAATCACTTATAAAATATAGGCTGATCTGAATGGTGAATAATGCTATCAAATATGCTGTTTGTTGCTGTTTAATTATAGAAGGAATATTCTTGCATTTGCAGTAAATAGTTTTACACAAATCATGATCATTAGAGAAATAAAACAGAGCATTTTAATAAAAAATACTACCTTTAATTTTAGCACAATTCCATTTTACTATCTGTGAAATTCAGCACCAGAGAATAAACTAAATAGAATGAACGAAACTAGAATGAACCAATCAGAATGAAACACAGCACACCGTTGATCCAGGGACATTATCTAATAAAGTTGCATAATATAACCCCTTGACACATGTTAATCTAATTGAAACAAGATTGCAGTGTCATACCCCTCTCCCATTCACTCATTGTTCTTTTGTGATTCAGCTCAGAGCATACTTCACAAAGCTCCATCATGTGAACCACTGTTCTGTACAAGTGACACAATTTGGTGGTAATTTCGCATACTAAATGTTAACCCACAGCAAACATCCACACTCATGTGGAAAGTGTCACACAGGGATTTCCCCTGATCATGAGATAACACAAAGTGCCACTAAAGCCTGTTGAAGCAGGAGAATAAACCCTCGTTCATCTCATCACTGACACTGGTGTGTGATGCAAATGTGTGGAGAGAGGAACAGTAGAGCTGTTCAGGGACAGGCAGTTGGACACTGTCTAGTGCCTCTGTTTTTTCCATAGTTTTCAAAATGATAAATGAAAAAAAAAAATGGACTGAACTATTTAGAACAATATAGCAGGAAGCTGAAACCAATGAACACAGACCTGTGTATCAACCTGTTTACAGTCACAGCTGACACACACACACACACTCACACACTCACACACACAACGCTTATCTTATCAACTCTTTATTTCTGTTTCATCTGTACCCAAATGTTTGTCATAGGGGGCACATTACATCACAATTTAAATCAAGGTTGTCAGTCATATGGGGCACCAGGACTGCTGATACTAACTTGAAAAAGTCCATGCATTCATTCTCAAGAGTGCTAAATTAAAAGTTATACTGTGATCTCTCTTCACTTTGGCTTATAACATTTGAGCTTAAAAACTCTTGAGATATTAAAAAAGTGGTCATGTGACATGCAATTGTCTGCTCTATGTTATATTCTCAGTGAAATATGAATTTGAATAGGAACAGGGACAGTCAATGACATTCAGCAGATCTGCAGTGATAGTGCCAACATCATGTTTATGGCAGTTTTGATGTGTTTTTATCTTCATTTGAACACACGATAAATAAACCAAGGCAGAAATGAGGTGACAGAAATGGTGTTTTCAGTATTTAAGACACTGAGGGGCAGTCCAAGGCAGCGCTGCTGTGAGCCTCAGACCCTTGGCAGTTTCACAAGCAGAAGCACAGCTCCGGCGCTGACAAACGGAGAGATGCTAGGACGGACTTATGATCAGAGACATGTGTGTGAGCCAGTCTCAGGACATGTTCAATGGTTTGCACACAATACAACATGACTGCTGTGTCCTCAGATTCACCAGCGGGCCACCTGGCTTGTGTAGTCCTCAGTGGTGGCACTAAAGTCCACTTCCTTGTCCATACGTTTAGTCCCACCCCCTCTGCGCCTGGGAGGCCAGGGTCTGCCCTGCTCCCTCTGCTCCCGGAGCAGACGCCTCTCCTCACGCCTCTTTAGACGGCTCTCCTGGTGCTGCTTCTGCCGGGTGAACTGGAAGCGCTGGAGGAACAGGTCTTTGGCGTACTCGTACAGCTGCACATCCAGGTCGTTGAGTTCCTCGATGCGGCGGCGGACGGCCTCACTCAGGGCTACGTTAGCGGCGCGCGTGCTGTTGATCTGAGTGAAGGCGGAGATGAAGCGCAGGCTGAACGTCCGCTCAAACAGGTACTGGGTCTTGCGCTGGAACTCGGTCAGACCGTAGAAGGCCATGTTCTTGAGGTTGCTCATGGCGCTGCTGAGAAGGATGTGCCCGCGCTGGCTCTCGTTCATGGAGGACAGGTTGTAGCAGCCCACCAGGCTGAGGTCGGCCAGCATGCGCACCTGCCTGTTGTTGGCCAGATTGGAGGGGCAGTTCATGAAGTCGCTGAGGGTGACTCCGGACCAGTCGTCGCCGTTGTAGCAGTTGGGCAGTTCGTCCTGGGTGGGCGAGCGGCCGTCACACATGTGTAGGGCTGTTTTCCAGGTGGCTCCTCTCTGGACGTGCTTCCACTCACTCAGGTAGCGGGAGACGGGGTCACGCAGCATGGTGATGTAATAGAAGTTCCTGCAGCCAAAACAAACACAGTTAGAGACCAGTGAGCACATCATGGTCACACAGAGCAGCCCTGCATTGCGTTGACAGATGGTGACAGTATGGTCTATGCAGCACACTCAAGGTTGAATGCTAATTGGCAAACAGAAAGTCTTTCTAATGACATATTTACACTGTTTGTATATGTTGCTCTGTAATACTGAACTATTGCATCAGAGAAGGACCTTCCCATAACTTTTCACAGTCCATACCTTCTTCTGCCGGCAGTGGGAATAATTGGCCATCGAGTCATAATGATAATTTCTTGAACAATGAGAAAGTGAGCGAATGTGACCTCTTTAAATGTGCAATGTGTCACTGTTTACAAAATAATGAGGGCTGGGTGCGAGTGCCTCCAAACTCCTCTAACTTTAAATGGGGCTCCAAGCCATCACCAATCATAGACAAACAGCCCACATTGGCCTGCAGAAGGTCTGGAAATGAGATTTTAAAAACACACCACTATCTTTACTCAGACAGTGAAGACATCCTCAGCCTCTCACGAAGGACAGTCCTCCAATATGGAAGACAGATGAAGAGCTTTACTTTGATTAATCAGTTTCGGTTCTGTCAACAAGAGGAAACTTAAACCAGAGGGACATCTGTCATCAAAAAAGGATTGGTACACGCATCCTCCTAAATAGTATCTTCTAAATAGTAGTAAGCAACAAATATTTGTAAAATGTAATTATTGTATATAATCTGGACAGAGAGACACCACCTACGTCCAAGTCATTAGTATCCTACATGTTTACACCTTTAATATAGGAGTTAAGGGAATTTTTATCTGGCCCACAAATCTGTTCTTCCAAAACATTTTGAAGAAAACGTTCATTTAATTATCTATTAGACAGAACTGAAAACCACCAAAGCACAAAAGAGAGATGTTTCTGATCAACCAAACAGAGGGAATAAGTCTTCATACATACAATGACTACATAGGCTCGCGATACCACTTCTGTTTATGGTCTTAGCTGGATTTACAAATACAAAGGATAAGTAATATAAAGTCCTTCTCTTAAAAGACACTCAAAGTAGTTCAGGTTTAGACAGGCAGCCTCACAGGAGAGCCACTCAAGTGCCCTGAGGTTTGGTTCAAATGCATCCTGATGGAAAACAAGGATTGGACAGGCGTAGGCCAGGTAAACCTCTGCTAAGGTAATGTCAAATGAATAATGAATGTCACAGCACCCGCGGGTGCAGTCTGAGCTGATAAAACACATCGTATGAGACTGAGGTTTCCCTACACGGCAGCAGATGTGTGTGCCAGAGCTCTGTGTGGGATTCAAGGAGGATGACAACAGACACAGGCCAAGCACTCTCTGCTTTCTACCCCCAATCCTGTGAAAACAGGATACATCCAATACAATATTTAAGGCAAACAACATTCTGCCTGTGTAAATTTCTGGATATTAATGATGGAAAACAATATGTGATAGACAAAAGTACAAAGTATCATTCATCTTCCATTAAGCCATAAATGTACTACAATTTCAGTCAATGTTTTTACACATTAACAGCACTGAGTAGCTCACACAGACTCACACAGTTTCTTACATGAATGCAGATTTACGTACAGCACTTTTCAAACCAGGATAGTTTTGAGAATATTATGAAGAAAAAAATCCCCCAAAAGGCACTGAAATGCAAACATCTAGTTTAATGCAGACTGCCACGGAAGACAATGGTTAAACAGCAAAGACTCCACAGGTTGCTATAAATACACTGGGTTTTGCCTTGGAGACTGACAGGAGGTGGTGGTGTTGACAGTGTCACCAGTGTTATCCGGGCCAGGAGCAGTGATTAGAGGCCCAGCTGCAGCCTGGCACTGGCACAGGGAGCGGGCAGGGGAGGGGGCAGGAGGGGAGGAGGAGAGAGGAGGAGGCAGAAGAGAGGTGAAGGGGGACAGGAGGAGAAGAGGAGAAGGAGGAGAGGGGAAGGGGAGAAGGGAAAGAAGAGGACTGGAAGAGAGGAGGGGAAAGAGGAGGAGAAGAGGGGGCAGGAGAGAGGAGAAAGAGGAGAGGAGGGGGCA
This sequence comes from Boleophthalmus pectinirostris, assembly GCF_026225935.1. Taxonomy (NCBI): domain Eukaryota; kingdom Metazoa; phylum Chordata; class Actinopteri; order Gobiiformes; family Gobiidae; genus Boleophthalmus; species Boleophthalmus pectinirostris. Next base: position 17,949,102 of record NW_026570970.1, on the reverse strand, counting down.
GGAGGGGCGTGAGGATCTGCCTGTGTGTCCTCTGTCCTCATTAGACTTTGGGTAGGACCACTTGGCTGGCCCTGTCTCAGAGCTCCCCAGGCCCAGAGGTCAGACGGAGCTCCATCAGTGTCAGGCAGCATCAGGCTCAGCAGGTCATAGGGCTGTGTGTACATGTGTATGAGGCTCACAGGAGGGGGAGGGACTCGGAGGGCACTTGGATTTCAGGTTGTACTACATGAGAATTGTCCACACCTTTGGACAAGAGATACACAGAGGAGCGGGAAAAAACAAGGGTGTTGCCGACAATATATATATATATATATATATATATATATATATATATATATATATATATATATATATATATATACTATTAGGGTTTTGGTTATTTATTGTGAGGAGGTACATGTGGCAACATATGTCTTAAAGGTGCATTGCGTACCATTTCTAGAGGAGGGTTCGTCACCTGTATCCTGATTCATAAGCCGGTTTCACTTCATGGAAACCATCTGACGTTGCAGCATTAGGATTTGTTCCCTCGACGGTGGGTGGGCACTTTTTTATTTAACCAATTGCTGCTATTTTGTAGAGACGTATGTAATGCGTCTAAATGGTATATTAAGCTTTTTCCAAATCCCGTAGGAAGAAGGGCGATAACGTTTTTTCCCCTTGATAAAATTCACCAAACATTCTCTCTGTTCCGGCTTTAAATCCTCGATCTCGGGAATCATTACCAACATAGAATGTATGACTGCGTCTACATCCATCTCGACCGCTGTGTTTACTGGTGTATTCTGATTCCTGACCTAATCGCAGGAGAGAAATTTAATTGAGTGGAAGCACTAGGTGGCACCAGCCTGGCTATGTCACCTGCTTGTTTCCATGGAAATGTTATTGCTTTGTCTAGAATGTTCCAAAATATACATTAAACCTATCTATCACAAGTTAGACAAGGAAGGTAACAGCACTACACTACATTACAGGTCAGATCTGTGGAGAGGAATGAATACATTTTTCAGCCATAGAAACACCCGTAACAAATAAATGCTAGCTGGATATATTAATGTCTTACCATGGAACATTCCAGGCTTAGCAATAACATCTCCATGGAGACAAGCAGGTGGCAAACCCCCCACCAGAAAAATTGCATAGTGCACCATAAATAACTCGCTATCGCTACCATATCAAAATTTCTATATATATTAGGATCAAACAGTCTGTGAAAGTACTCAAAAAATTCTCAAAGTTATGTCTATCTTGTCTGCTGCCCCACTTCCTTGTTGTTATTACATCTCCATGGAGACGGAAAGGTTGCATATAGCACATCTTTAAATAGATTCCTTGGTAATATGCAAAAAGGTTATGTTAATTATGCAATCCTTGCAAACAATTTAAAATGTAATAAAAAAATTAAAAAATGTGTTCTAAATATTTGTCCCATAGGAAATTAATTTGTTTTGGTGTAGTTTGATAAGTTAACTGGCCTTGTTCATTCAACATAGAATTGTACTTTTGAATTGGTCCATTTTGAGCACTTGGCAGGGGGCTTTTGTTCAAAAATGAGACCTTCAAAAAGTTTCAGTTCAATGAAAAATATAATTACACAAGTGAAAGAAATAATTAGAAGTGGAAGAACCAAATGGATTCAGATTGAGCCAAAATTGACTGAAATTGAATCCTGGTTCCAGTTTAATTATTTATTTTTATTTATTTATTTGAGCATCAGTTAAAAAAGCCTTTTAATCACTAAAGAAAATGACTTCCCTCAACAACAATTGAATTGATATGTTTTTCTTACTGTCTCTTGTCAAACTGAGTCATAGCCAGAGATCAATAATGGATAGGAGACATAATACATACTCACAGCAGACCAGTGATGGAACGTAACAAAGTAAAAGTAGTAAAGTATTGTACTATACTTTAGTGCATTTTACATAAAAAAAATATATATATATTATTATTGTCTAAGACATGTTGAAAAGGCTGAGAGGTTTATTTTTTTATTTCATAATTTGACCAAACTAGTATGTAAAGAAAAGGTTAGAAAAAGTAACTGATTCAGTTGTTTCTGTTGAACAAAATTCAGCACAAGTTTTTATCAAAATAGAAATAATAGAAATGATAGAAAAATAGAATTTTAAAAAAGCCTTCATAGACCTCAAAATCTGCATGAAATACTTTTACTTTTTACATGTTAAGTACATTTAAAACAGGTACTTTAACACATTTACTTAAAGGTGCATTGTGTAATGTTTCTGGTGGAGAGTCTGTCAAATGTTTTTCTCCATGGAGATGTTATTGCTTCGTCTGGAATGTTACACAGTATGGCATTAAACCTTTCTATCTTCATGGAGACCAAGCCAGACCAAGTTACAGGCCAGATCTGTGGAGAGGCGACCCTGCTCACAGTCAGAATTTCTGTTTTTATATGTGTTTTTGAGTTATAAATCACCTGTACCTGAATAAATGTAAGTTAGAGCTGTTTGATGTCATACTGTGACATTTCCATATAACAAGCAGGTGATGAATTCCCAACCAAAAAGTTACACTGTGCACCACTGAGTTGATTTTTTCATGTAATACTTTAACTTTTACTTGTTGTTACTTTTACTTGTGTTGCCAGCACCTGTACTTTTACTTAAGTACCAAAACTAAGTACTTTTTCTACCACTGTAGCACACACAGCTTCACTGGAGCACAAACTAAACAGATACCATTAAAGACGATGGAGGAGGAATTGAAAAGTGTGAATAAAAATGGAAGTTTAAGTATGGGGAAACAATGAGCGGAACAGAGGAGGCCACGCAGACAACACACGCGCTTAGTTCAATTTAGCAGCCAGTCGCTAATGGAGAGGCAGAAATATTGACACATGCAGCGTGCATAAAAGCATGAGCAAAAACAAGCTGGGTAAATAGAAAATTCATCCATTCAGAACCGAATATTGAGCAGTCGTGGTGAACAGGCAAACAGGCAGCGAGGGAAGAAGTACACTTACTCAAGTATAGTATTTAGAACTGAAAGTATACAGCTAAATTGTTACTTGCAGTGGTGGAAGAAGTGCTCAATTTAGTTACTTGTAAAAAAAAAATAATAATAATAATACTCAAGTAAAAGTATCTCATTAATCTACTTTTTTAGTACTGAAGTAAATGTATTTCACACAGATTGTAAATTCTAATAAAGCATCAAATTGAGAGATTTTGATAAAGATTTAAGCTGAATTTTGTAAAAAAAAAACATAAAACAAATAAAACAATACAAAACAAAAACAAAAAAACTGAATCATTAGATTTTTGCAGTGGCAATCCTACACAGATTGGCGCCCTCGGTGAGACCCCCTCCTGGTGCCCCTCGACTGAAAAAAGTGAGGAGCGGTATATTTTAAACCTTTTTTTCACCCTCAAATTATGAACTATGAATTATGATAAAAAACTAAACCCCTCAGCCTTTTCAGCAGGATAAAAAATGCTGAATTACTCCTCAATCCTGTTCAAAAATGTAGTGGAGTAAAAAGTACAGATACCTGCTCTCAAATGTAGTGAAGTAAAAGTAAAAAGTATCCACTTTAAAATGTACTTCAGTAAAATACAGATACCTAAATTTACAGTATAGTACTTTGCTACTTTTGCTTTGTATTTACTTGAGTGGTTACTTGAGTAAAAGTAAAAGTTTTGAGAAAATATAAAAATAAACTTATCTCAAGAAGAGGGTTTGTGTTTTTTGGCTTTAAAACATTGTTCAGATGACGGAGCCAATCACACCTACAGGATGCAGCAGGGTCTGGAGAGTAGAATGATAAACTGGCCAAAAAACGCTATGAGGCTGGCAATAAGTTTTATAAGGAATAAAATTACACACTAGATCAACTGAACTACCGAAAGTTCTGATCTACTATACTAAGTGACGCTGAAAGAGCTTCACTGGGAAGATAAATATTGACTCTCCACATTTGGTTGTAAGCGGGCCACAGCTGCCTTGGGGCTGACTGTCAGAGAGGTGAGTTTTTTTATTATTATTATTATTATTTTGAGACTTGCTGAAAATTATATGAGTATCTGTACTTTTACAAGTAATAAAACTGAGCACTTCATCCACCACTGTCCCAAAGTGATGAACTTTCTTTCCCCCTGCACTCAAAAGCACAGTTTCTCATCTATTGTCTGGGCACTTCTCAACTCCACAGACAAAGACGACAACACAGTTCCGCAGTTTTATCCGTTTGGCAAAGTGCACTGCCTTCGACAAGAGTAATTGTCCATAATTATCTTGCCTGACACTCTTTGGCCCTGCATACGTGTTTGATTACAGACTGCTGAAAGCTCTGGATCCACTGCAGGAGAAGAAGAAGAAGCACAAGAGCGTGGGAGGGGCCCATGTCGCCGCGGGGGGGTTTACACTACAGGGACATGGAAACACAATCAGACAGGCTGAGATGGGCAGAGAGCTGTTCTAACACCAGTAAATAAGTAAAGACATACAGGTCCCGGATCAACAGTGGCAGTGTGCTGGGATGTGTGTGTGTGTGTGTGTGAGAGAGAGAATAAGACAGATTGAGGTGTATTCTTTGGAGTTGGGACTATTTTTATTACTGTGCACAAGGCTTCAACAACTTGACATTAATGATACAGCCTTCTAGACAAAACCGATGTGCATGCTGGAGGTTTGTATGTGAAAGCTGCTTTATTGAAACAGAAAAGAAAGCCATTGTTATTTGTACATTTTTTTTTGACATTTTTAAAGGGCTCGTATCGTGCTATTTTCTGATCTATGTTATAATATTGTTTCCTCATCAAAAACATACCCGGAGTTGTGTTTTGTTGCGTTCACACATGTTTAACACACACGCACCCTACATATTTAGGCTGTGTTCTTCTTTCAAACAGAAACACTCTGTTCCACCTTGTGATGTCATGTGGTAATACATGAAGTGCTCCACTGTGTTTCTGAAGTCCACACACCTTCACTAGAATCATTTGGATGATTTCTGTCCTGGAACTGTCGATCTCTACTGAACTAAAGGTAAAAGGTAGCTGTTAACTTGAAAACTGCTGCTTCATCATGACATCACAAGGTGGAAGCGAGTATTTTGAGCTTTGGAAATGTAGATTGATTAATAATAAAAGGTTACATGAATGGTTAAATAAAACTGGGTATGTTTTTGAGGAGGTAACATTTTAACATTGCTTAAAGCTCACAAGAGTATTTCCTGTAATATAACTTGAAGACACTGTAATGATTTGTAATAAAGTAATTATATAGTTTTGTAGTATTTATGCTAGAATATACAATTTGGTTCAAAATCAGCAGAAATACAAGAGTTAATTACGAGAGAAAAGCAAAACATTCTGTAAAATACCTATAGAGATCATATAAACCATAGACCACATACAGTCCAGGAACTGAACTTGAAACCTTCATGTTAGGCATAGTTATAATGCCTATATTCATTTGCACAAGCTGAATAATGAATGCACTTATAGTCAAAGGGAACACTGAAAATAAATAAATCAAAGGTCAAGGGATATTGCAATAATATTACAAACAGTCGTTTAATAGATCTCCAAGCAACGCAGAGAAATGCTTAAGTCTGTTTACATCAGTAGCAGTCTATAGACAGATCAAGCTAAAGACATTTTAATTATAGGCCACCAGACCTTGCTCTTGGGCACATACTGACACGGTTGTTGTATTTACTATATAATAGAGTATAATGGCTTAAACTGTTTTCGTATTTTTCTTAGCAGATCAGTCACAATGCTGTCAAGCTTTTTACAACACAGTGAGAAGTCCCAGATAACTTAATTACTTGAACAAAAGAAACTTTGTGGGCGCACTGACAGCAAATAGCAGCTCAGTGTTATTTAAAAGATTAGCTCAGAATAAACATCATGTGAGCTGCTTAATTACAAGTGGAGAGAGGAGACAGCCTGCTCCTGTCCCGAGTGAGACAGAGAGGGACACCTCACTTGACTCCTGGCCTTTTCTCTGCTCCTCTGTCCGCCTTGTCCCACAGACATTAGTGTTCCCGCTGGATCCATAACCTTTTCTTAAAGGTTGTCACATTAATCACGCAGCTGATTCCACTACTCCACAGCTCAGAGTGTCTGCTCTAGTCTGTCCGCAGGTCTCCTCTGTGCCCTCTGCTCACACACTGCACACACACAGTACTCCAGGCTCCTTGGATCTGCGTTTGACCTAATGCAGTAAATCAGAGTGTGGCAATTTATAGAGGAAGTCATCAGTTTGTGAAAAGATTAAAAAAGAAAAAAAAAAAGATATTCTGGCCGATTTCTGCCTGATGAAAATTGTCCCAAATTAAATTCAAACTGAAGCAGTTTCTGAACCTTTGGAGTACAAATGAATGGCTGGGCCCTTTGCGAAGCTTGTCTGATCTAATTATAAATGATAACAAGATATGTAAGAAAATCTCTAAATAAAAATGGCAAATATAAAGACGAGTAAAGCTGCTGGAAGATATCGACAGACAGAGTAGGTTAAGCATTTGTTGGGTTTTGACGAGTCCCATTTCAGAGCTGAAGTTTTACATTACTTAACCTGGCTGTACATTTGTTTTAGTCTAGTTTGACAACAAAAAGTTGGCAGATGTTATTTAATCTTTAAAGATAAAAAGGAACAGAAAAGAACATCACATCCACCCACCAGCACTCTGATGTATCTTCCTTGATTTATCTTCCAACAAGAAGACAAATAAGAAAGGGTTTGTAAGTTTGTAGCCAAATAGTTTGTTCAACACTTTCACATAAGATAAGGTATAATAAAGCACATTTTTATAGGTCTATAACACAGTTGTCATCTAAATGATGTGTAAAAAGCAATATAATACCATGCTTATCTATTCTGTCTATTCAGCACTTTTTAAAGCCAGTTTACAATGAATTCAAAAAGGTATTATAGGTGCACTGTGTAACTTTTCTGGAGGTCTCATTGGACATAATATTGTTTTTCCTGGAATGTTCCAATATGGCATTAAAGGACAGTCTGGAATTTTGGAAATAGGACCTCATTTCCTAGTTAGCCAGAGTGTTGGAGACGTGTGGAGACAGTTTTTAAATATTCCATCCAGTCTCTGTATTTGCAGAGGTCGCTGGTGCTAGGCTAGTGCATGTCAATGGCCATAGTTAGCCTGTCACTAAAAACAGTCTTACCCACTCCACAAAACACCCGAAGCAAATCTATTATTACACCAGACTGTCGATGTAAATGTCAGTGTCGAGAGAATAATTTTAGAAGTAAAACCAACCTTGCATTTGAAAGATTTATGTCTGAGCAGCAGTGAGTTGTATTTCCTGATAGAAAGCTTGGCAGCGGCGGACTGATATCACCTATCACCCATTTTACCGGGAAAGTAAAATTCCACTGCTGCTGAGAAAATAGTCTCTCAACATGTGATGATTCATGAGATGCAAGGTTAGTTTTATTTCAGACAATATTCTTTCAACACAGACATTCACATCGACAGTGTGGTGTAATAATAGATTTGCTTCAGGTGATTTGTGGAGTGGGTAAGACTGTTTTTAGTGACAGGCTAACTATGGCCATTGACATGCACTAGCCTAGCACCAGCGACCTCTGCAAATACAAGGACTGGATGGAATATTTAAAAAAGTGTTTCCACATGTCTCCACCACTCTGGCTCACAAGGAAATTAGGTCCTATGTCCATCTTGAATTTAGTAAATAACATGTTCTTTCAATTGACATAAAAACTTGTATTCTTACTGACTCACTTCTTCACAGCTTTGCCCTTTGGCGTCACCTGCTGTCCCCATAGAGGTAAACAAGTGTAAGGCTGTGAAACATTCCAGGCAACATATCCATGGAGAGAAGCTTTTGAGGGACTCTTACACAGAAAAGTTACACGGTACATCTTTAAATAAACAGCTGCATTATCCAGTCTCATGAGACCTATGACATTTTACAGTTTACATATGACAAGTTGCACAGTCTTGGTAGTTAAACCTATTCACTATGTTTTTCATTCACAAGAAGGTCAAGGATGCAGTAACCCAGACTGTACTGTACGGAACCAGAGACAAGCTGAAGATGTGGAGGTATAGTATATTTTCTTCTGAATGTGAGAATGACAAAGCTACACAGGAGTCTAAACAATATTCCTATCTTTTCCGGTCCAGTCTTTACACTTTATGTTATTTATGTACTAGTGTAAAAGGACTATTGAAATACTACTGTTGTGTGTTTACTCTTCAGAAGTTCGATTCTTTTGATTCTATGGCCAAGGACACAACCTACACAAACCTTTAACAAATGACTTAAGGTAAAGTGTGAGGTGGCATTTACACTCACTCTGCGATGCTTCACATGGGTTCTTCGACTGAATTTTAATGAAATCCAAAAGAAAAGCGCATGTCATTATGTATGTTAGGCTCAAACATTCATTGAATATAAAATAAAATAATCTTTCAGGAAAAAAATGCCAAGATTCATTTTACTGACAATAAATATATCCAGAGATGATTCACTCACAAAAATCAATCAATGTTTATATAATAAAAAGCACAATCTTTTCATAAAATGTGCTACATTTAATATAGAAAAAGCATCTCCTAAATAAAGACTGAAATATCTGAGTTCATTGTTCAGAAATGTTACTGGGAGTTCACGTGGGTCCTCCTGGTTTTGCACCCAGATTAGTCCTCATGTAGATTTGGTTTGGTCCTAAACTAGTTCTGTTATAGTTTAGTAGTGGTTTAGTCCTGGCTTAATCCAGGTTTAGTCCTGGTTTAGTCCTGGTTTAAAACTAGTTTAATCCCAGTTTAGTCCTGGTGTAATCCTGTTTAATTCCCAGTCTTTTCTAAGTTAAATTCCAGATTTAGTCCTAGTTTAGTCCCAATTTGTATATGGTGTATGTTCTGGTTTAGTTTAGTCTTGGTTTAGTCCTAGTTTAATCCCAGTTTGTATGTGGTGTATATTCTCGTTTTGTTTAGTCTTGGTTTAGTTCTGGTTTAGTCCTAGTTTAGTTCTGATTTAGACCTGGTTTAATAATGGTTTAGTCCTGGTTTAGACCTGGTTTAGACCTGGTTTAATCCTGGTTTATCCCCCGTGTAATCCTGTTTCAATCCCAGTCTTTTCCCAGCTAAATTCAAGATTTAGTCTTAGTTTAGTCCCAATTTGTATATGGTGTATGTTCTGGTTTAGTTTAGTCTTGGTTTAGTCCTGGTTTAGTCCTGGTTTAATCCTGGTTTAGACCTGGGTTAGACTTTGTCCAAGACCAGTTTGAATGAAGTGTCTGTACAAGTGTGAAAACACCCTGAGAATCTTCGGTAACACTTGTATCTAAGCATTTACCACCACTCGCCTGCTGAACTGTCATGACTGTACACTTACATTCCCACTCATTGGCAGACCTTCCCCTCTTGTGCTTGTCACAATCAGGAAACACTATCTCCAAACTCTAACAGCTCGCTCTTCCGTCGCGTGCTGCCATTAAGTTCTGTGACACTGATGTCTTTTTAATGAGGGAGCTAAATTGGCTTCATACGCACTGATTTTTGTGCAAATGAAGGCTCCGTTGACTATGAATGTCAAGTAGAAGACTAAATGTTGTGGGGCACATCGCAGGCCACGGGTTGCAGTCAAGCTCAAGCCAAGCAGTTCTTTTTGATGATGAAAAAATAATGACAGAACACAGCATCTATGCCACTGCCACAACAAGATTATTACAGAATGTGTCCCAGTAGACATCAGCGCACCAATCGGACTCAAACACTTTCAACTTTTTAATATCAGAAAGGTCTCAAAGGCTCAAATGGTTTAGGGTGTGTTCAAAGTTGCCATCTTAAGTTTGCTCAAATTAACATGCAGCCACTTTCTCCTTATGTAGTTAAATCAAAAGTTTGAAAATAGCTGTTTACGCCATGCTTGCAGGCCCATTGATGGAAATCCGATGAGCCAATCTCTAATGAATTAATATCATCTGTATAATTCCAATTTGACCAAGTTGGAAAATAAAATGGAGATCAGGGTCTACACGCTATACCACATACACAAGTCAAAATTATACTCCGCCAGTTATTTCTCTCCATTACTGCTTTACCTTCAGTATTCCAAAGTATGACATTAAACTTTTAAATTTCCATAGAAACAAGCAGGAGACACCACCAGAACAATTTACAGGTGAAATCAGTGAAGAGGCACCCCACGCACAGTTAGAATACCTGTTTTTAAAGATATTTTTGAGCAATTAAAACACCCATAATCAAATAAATGCATCTTATAGTTTAATACCGTATTGTGGAACATTACAGGCAAGGCAATAACATCTTCATGGCACCAGATCGCCAACCTTAAAAGTAATGCATTGCACTTTTAAGGAAAGACATATCCTCACTATGTTGTTACTCAAAAATCTCATACATTAGTTGAATTGAATTTAAAAAATGATCTCAAAAATAATCAACCATATTCTTTTAGTTTTTCATGTGTCACTGAAATGAACAAACCTGATTGGATGACTCAAAAGAAGGAAGAGTGCCCAGACTGAGATATTCCATGTAGAATATGTAGAGAGGACCAGTCTGAATCCCAGGCTAAAAGTTGTTGAGGCAGCAGTTTGTAAAAAAAGAGGAAAGAAAACCTCACCTCTGTCACTTGCACCATCGCTGACATTGTATTTGACCATAAAGTATAGAATTGTCTTTTTAATAAGCACTTTTTGAGTTCATAGTCACTTTTGAAGTAAAATCTCCTCTATTTTCTTGTATCCACATCCCAGCTGACTTTCCCAAAGAGAAGAGGTGACTGAAACTCAATCCTCTAAGCACATCCTCAGAATATACAATCACACTAAAGCTAACAAATGTGCAAGGCGCTCCATCTCTTCTGTGGGTTTGCTTTAGCCTTTCATAAAACTGTTAAACAACCACAGACATGGGACTGTACAGCACACTTCTCTTGCTGTGTCTGCACTGAGATAATGTGCTTGGTCTGTGGCTGCCCGATTTTGGAATAAACACTGTAAAACAGTGGTTCTCAAAGTGTGACCCCTAGGGTACCCTGGGCCATGTGTTGTAACATTACTTGAATACTACATTTTCTTATGATATACAAAAAAGACACTTATTTTAATCTTTATCCGAATCTGGTTAAAAAATGGTTTGAACTTCTGTTTTATTATAATGCCATTGTGGGGACTAATGGCATAGGCATATCCTTGGCATATTTTTATACCGATAAGTTGTCCCTGGCGTCAAAAAGTTTGAGAACCGCTGCTACAAACCACTGCGGGATCATTAACACTTGAGAGAAATATGAAGTGATAAATACAAAAATCCCATTAATATTTCTTTCTTTTTTTTTTTTTTCTTCTAAAAAAATCTTTTCAACAAGACATTTTATTATTTTGAGTGCCCAAACTTTTTTCTATTTCTTATTATTAGCATGCTGAAGGCCAAACCTCCATGTTTTTCATGTAAAAAGTCTGCATGCGAAGATATTTATGATCAATTACTGTGCTTTGGCTATGGACTCTCTTTCAACTCCTTCTCAATGCAAAATGGAATTAAAATCGACTTCTTAAAAATCTCACGTTCGCGTGCCAAATCAGACCCCCTGGAGAGACAAAGTTGGTACCATTTGGGCTTTCCTGATCTAAACAAACTCAGCCTTTGCTTTTTCATGATCGCACAAAATCAAATTGTGAATTCCATTTAAAATTTTGTTTTTATTTTCAAAAACAGATAACACTGTTTTGAAAAATGGTCAATAAGGTTGTTTTTTTCTTTTACAGATATTATGAATGATAAAGTCGAGTGGACTGGACCAAGGATGACTGGAATAACATTTTTTACTGCGCTGAACTTGTTTTGCCACATACACACATACCCTAATTTACAAACATACATAAATATATGCAATACTTCTAAGGTGGAGGGTCCACTACTTACTTGTCTTCATACAGATGCTAATTATTTGCCTAGAATGTTCCACAGCAAGGCATTAAACATATCTCCCTTGCATTTGTTCAATTATAGGTGTTTTATAGCTAAAAATACCTTAAAAACATGAATTATTACCATGTGCAGGCTTTTTCTCCATAGATCTGACCATTAACCTAACCTGTCTTCATTGTGATTACCAAGTTTTCTTTCATGCTCAAGGCAAAACAGTAACATCTCCATGGAGACAAGCAGGTGGTCAGACCCTCCACCAGAAAAGTTATGCAGTGCATCTTTTAAATATTACTCAGGCCTATCTTTTGCAAATCAACTTTTACTACTATTTCTCTCCACCCACTTTTGTCGTTAAATGTTCCTAAACTGCACTTTCTTGTGGTGGCACTTCAAGTTAAATGACAATCCCATTCATGTCAATGGCGAATTTGAGAAAAAAAATTGCTGATTGCTGATTAAATATGACATAGAATAGGTTAATTTGTGTATAATATTCAACCAACAAGTCAACACGGCAACAGTTCGCTGTATTTGCTGTTACGATCGGCAGCCCCATGCAAAATAATACAACCCAAATGATAATGGCAGCACCCACGGCAACTTCCGGAATAAGGTGAATATTCCCTCTACTACTGTTTTTCCCCATATCTCCACAGCCCATCACCTTAATGTCTTGATTCCTGAATGAGGTTTACAGAGGCATGCATTATTTGTAAGTGATCCTTAATGCTAGCTCCAGCTCCCCCCTTGGCAGCCCGTAATGGACCATTTTTGAGGTTCTCGACATCACGCTCGTCTGACGGAATGGGGACAGCCTCCGTCACCTGGGGAAGACACAGCAAGAAGGATGGGACCTTTCATTTACTTGTCACCGCGACGTCGAAGGAGCCACTTGACACGATGCAGCGCACAGAGGCAGTGTGTACCGGGAGTGGCGCAGACAACAGGAGGAGAAATTGCCCTTCAAACTAAAGGAACATCACAATCATTCTTGGCTTTGTGAGTAAGTAATGTGGCCACTTCAAGGTAAATGGCTGTATTGGTGAGCAGAGTTACACTACGTAAAAAAATGGAGCAAGGTAACAGCTTAATGCTCAGGTTTTGGACATTTTTATTTGGTCTATGTATAAAGTTTATCTATGCACAAAAGTTGTCTTAGGTAATTCTTTGGCTCAGGTGCTCCTTGGAATCGCGCATCTCTACTGAACTAAAAGTAAAAGGTAGTAATAAAGGGTTACTCAAGCATGTGTGAATGAGACAAAACACAACTCTGGGTATGTTTCTGATGAGCTAACAGCATTATAACATGGCTTAAATCTCACAAAAGTCCATTTTGTGTAATACAGAAGCTCAAATGTGCAAAGACACCTAGAGTGGTCCGTATAGTCCTGCTTTAGCCTTGGGTTTGTTCTTGTTTAGTCCCAGTTTAGATCCTTATTTTTCATGTATTTACATAATCATTATAACGTTGCTTTGAAATTTCTCGACCTCCACCAATGCACAGTCCTTGGTCACAAAGTTTAAAAATATGCCCAAATTAGGTCTAAAATATGATCTTTCGTCAGGGCTTAATGATTCATCTATTGAGTCACAAAGCTCTTAATTAAAGCACTCTGCCAAAACTAATTATTTGTTACTTTACTGGCCCCTTGTGGCTAGAATTTGGCAATTTGACAATATAATTAAAAGTTTTGCAAGAAGTCAGTTTACTTTTATTTTACCCATTTAAAATATCGAACTGTATCTGCACTTCATTACATTGCATTATTCTCTGCAGCTTTTCCAAGCACTACAAGAGTCTAAATAATACCTTTTGGACTATATTATCGAAGTTTATTCACAGCAGAGACACACAATACGCACACACAACTGTCCCCTGCAGGTGAAACATGAGAAAACATGGGAATCCACTTCTCCACACGGTGAGTTCACCCATGTCCCTCCCCTCTGCTCTGAGTGGGTGCTAAAGTCTGTGCATTATCTCTGCTCTGACACAACAAAACTTATAGGCCCCAGCACATCCGCATCCCAAACTAAAACAGAGTCATCTCAGGTCACTTTAAACCTTGTGTGATTTTTCATATTCTCCGCAGTGGTACCCTATATGTAACCTTGCAGCAGAGAGATAGGATAAAAATCTTTAGGGTGTAATTATAAGCCATATATTTGCCAAATGGATCTGGAGGGCCACAGCATCTTGCAGATCTCAATGAGAGCGTATCTTAAATGGAATCTGTCATCTAATTTCAGCGCGGGACAACAATGGCTTGACCTCCCCGCTGCATGCCGAGGAGCAAAACAAAGATTTAAATAGGAGATATGAAGTGCTGGTGTGGGTAAAGGGAAGAGTGTGGCAGTTGAAGTAAAGCTGATTTAATACACCTTCCCCATGTGCGAGAAAGTGTAATCTGTTATTTAGTGCTTTACAAGTGTCTCCAAGGAGAGCCAACATAGAAAATTACTTTGTGAGTGTCACCGTAATATGCCAACAGGGATAAGTACAAATTGGACTTAACACACTATAACATTACGTGGGGTAATACATTTATCGTGAATGAAATTCTGGGGGGAAAAGCTTTTCTACAAACTTTGATGTTGGGTGTGCTTTTGATAGAAATAACAACTTGCTTTATTCAGTCATTCCACAAGTGGTGATGGTGAACTCTTATTGAAGCCATAGAGGCCCTCGGATGAATTAGGGTGAACTACAAGGCTGCCGATCTACGCCACTGGTCTCTCCGATCACCACCAATCACCCAAACACTTTCATATACAGGCACGATGGGTGTCTTGCCCAAGGACACAACAAGTCAATGCTGCCCCACTATGACACCTGGTATATTCTCCCGTCTGTGTCCTAGCCACGCCCAACCCTCCTGGTCGTACATTAGCATAATAAAACTACACATTTTAGATAAAAGAAGCATTGATTCTGGTATTTAGTGGTTGTACTTATAGTATTACTAATTTGTAGAATTAACATATACTGAACTTCATGGATACCTGGAGCATGTTTATTTCATAGTAAGTTAGTTAAATAGTTGATTTGAAGTGCCAGAAGTAGCAGTATTAACAATGTAAAATAGTGCTGATCATGCAGTAGTAGAAGCACATGCTAAAAATATTTTAATGCAAGTAAGCAATGCCAGTACTCACGACCAAATGGCCTTTTCCCCTCTACTCACCATCCCTGCTGTTGTAACCTGTATCCTGTGATAGGAGACCAATTAGACAGTGTTATATGACAGGACTGCTTCAATTACCACTACAGGCCCGATCCTCCTGTCTAATTATGCTCCATTTTATAATGTGCCCCCGTCTCTCAGATCCAGTATCAGGCCGACAGCGGAGGAGGAGGAGTGGGGGGAGAGAGGGGGAGGGGGGGGCGGGCTGGTGGTGGTGGTACTCCCTGAATTAATCATATCTCGAGAGGGAAGACACGAGCACACAGGCTGGTAGAGGAGACCACACTGCATGTCACATCACATAACGCGGCATTCAAGACACTGAGAGCTGTGCAGAGGAAGAAAGAGGAGAGAGGGAGGGGTGAGGGAGAGACGGAGAGAAACAGAGAGAACCAGACAGAGAAAGAGAGAGCGGGGAAGAAAGGAAGAGAGCGTGAAAGTGAGAGAGAGCTCAGTTCTCCATATTATAGTAACTGATCATATACTAGTAGTCTCCTCTTACTAGTGAGTGTCAAAGTGGTGTTTTTATTATTATCATCACAAAAAAAGATACATGTTTATGTCAAATACAACAGAAGTGTATTTGAACTTTGGAAGGGGAAATTTAAAGTAGTATACATTATAAATTATGCACTGATATTTCTGACTCATAAAGGTGCATTGGGGAAATTTTGTAGTGTTTTACTTTACTGGAGAGAAACAGGTGGCACAACAAAAGGTGACACCACTAGGCCAAGGTACTGATCAGATTTGTGGAGAGATTATCCCACTCACTTTAAGAACGCATCTTTTAAAGGTATTTTTGAACAATTAATAGACCTGTAAATGAATACATGAAACTTGGTGCCATACTCTGCACATTCCAAGTAAACAATTTAGATAAGAAGGTGGCCTCCTATGGAAAAACAAGTGAAGACTAATGATAAACAGACACTGATACTGGCTGGATATTTGGGTGGATTGATCCCCTGATATCAGTTCAGCCTTGGTCCTTTACTTGCATGTCACAATTATGAACACTATTACTATTTACTTATGATTTTGGTCTAGAACATCTAATAATATTTGAACTTTTATTCATACAAACCTGTTCAGCAATTATTTGCCAGATAAATAACAAGTACATACCACAATTGAATCCATTTTGTAATAAGTTAACTGTGTTTTGTTGGGGGAAAAAGGTCATTTACTGTCCCTTGGTTAATATCGGGTATTGGCAGATACTTAAAGCCAAAGTATCGACATTAGTATCAGAGCTCAAAAAGTTGGATTAGTGCATCCCTAGTAAAGAAATGATTTTGGTTAGAGTTTGACCTAACCTTGACCTACAGTTTTGTGATGGTCAAACTATTTCTGTATTTAACAGAATGTTTTTTTTATGTAAATATCTAAACTGCTTTTTTTTTCTTGTCATAGAATGGGATGAACTCTCGGGGTGTTCTCACTTTGGGAACTCCCATTCAGTGGAGGGGTATATGAGCACCTGTGGCTAGTATCCATTTTGTGTACTGTGGCCCAAAGCAAAAAAAATATCTGATGAAGGCTTTTTTTTGATGAAACATTATTTAAAAATAAAAAAAGCTTTTGGACCATCAGCTATCTGAGCGTGCTAAGCATTTTTTCACTTTTATCTCGCTGCTCGTTGCATTTGCACCTCTACAAGAATTATGGTGTTTGTTTTCTGTTCCTTTTGAAAGACATGATTTTGTACCACGCAAATTGCAGTTAAAAGTGCTAAAACCAAAATTAGCTTCTAGCATCAAACTTGAGTTGTATATTTGCAGGTAGTGTAGGAGGAACCAACTGTTTGAAATTTTGAAAAGAGATGTAGACTAAATTTTTGAATCAGGCAAAATACGATGTCCAAATGTGATATAATTTGGGGGAACAAGAGCCACATCCTCTGTCCTCTGGGCTTTAAATACATGACCACTACATCATCCCCTTCTCTCTCCCACTGAGACCGAGCTCAACAAGACTCACAGATGTAAACACGCTGGGCAAACTTCAATGCAGCAGACCATGGAATATGAGCACACACTGTTTACATTGGATGAAATAGATTTTTATGGCTACAGCAAAAACATGTCTATAGAAACACGCGATGTGCAGAAACTTACAAACTCATAGCAGGGCATCTGGTCTGTATTAGCCACACATCACCAGTATAATTATATGATTTGCTTCATTGCCATTACCGCTTCGATAATTTTACTAATTTAAAAATAAAATTCTACATTTATTGCATCGCCGCATAGTAATCTCTTATTCTTGAAATGTGCAGATCTGACATGCATGGCCTCCTGATAATGCGATGCAATAACTTCCCAAGTCTTAAGCTCTTTTCCTGTTCCGGCCTATTGAGCCAGATTACATTCTAATGAATACATTTAATCAAGAACAATGGAGCTAGTATTGATTTTACGACTGTATGAATTTAGCCTAAGTGAGCGCTGGCTTTATTTGAAACACCGTGGCCAAGAACTTATGACCTCGGAGAAATGGGGACTGCAGTATTGAATAAACATTTGATATAATGTGCATAATAACTTTATCTATTCATAACATATGCTGCAATATAGAGCACTCTCTGAATCTGTTCATGGAATATTCATTTGAAAAAGATGGACTTCTGTACACTTTCCGCAACCATACAATGAATCTTTGAAAGTTTAAAGGTTTTCTCGCAATTTGTGTTGAATGTAGATGTAGACTTATTTCAACGTGCTGTCTTAAATTTTAATTGAATGCAGTCCCAATACTTGAATACTGAATTGGCATTGTTAGTGTTACTTTAGTTTAGAGAAAATAGACAAAAAGAAATAAAATATTGTCAAACAACACTTCAGATTTAGTGATATCTCTCTGTAATTTTTATACAGTCTGATTTCAGTCTGGTCCTACTCCCTCTGTTGTGTCTCAAATGCTTCTCAGTGACGCATGTGAAACAAAGGAGCTTATTTAGAAATAAAACCTATTTCACCTAAGATTCACAGAGTTTAGTGCTTCGCTCATTAATTCTAAAGAAATCTGTTTTTCAGCCCCTGTGATATTTATTCCCTTTATTTTTTTTTACAGATAGACCATGTATGTCCCTGATTGGCTAATCCATTTGTCAATTATGACTATTTGGAAATGGGGAGATTCACCGGTGACCAGACTCATCTTAAAAAGTAATGAGTATTGTAAAGTATTGAAGAAGTGTGTATTTTGGATCCAAGGCAAATATTCAAGGCATTTCCCCATTATTTTAATAAATGCAAACAAATCACAAAACATACTACCATAGTCATCAACAATACTACCAACATGTGCAGTGACAAAGAAATTGTTCCTTTGGACCTGAAGCAATCACACAACTGTTCTTTGGTTCCCTCCACAAAGTGACCTGCTGTACATTTAAATATAAAGGATATTCAGATACTTTCAATTCAATATAGCGGCATAAAAGCAGTCTTATGAATGCACTGTCTAATCTTTCCTGCCATCGCGTTGTTGGGAAATTGCATGAAAATAAATCTGGATGCATTTTTCCTTATATGGCTGTGGCTCCATTGATCCCTCTCTGCATAATATGAAAATGGATACTTGCATATTAAGGCAGCCACCACTTTGGCCACTCGACGGTTTGCACTTTACAAATTAAGTTATTCCTATATACACTGCACTGCACAGACTGGACTTAATGCGTTATCCTAATGAAGTGAATGCATCGCGAATACTAGATGGGGAGATTAACTAACTTTGTGGAGCTGATTTTAGTCATTGCTTGGCACTGCGGATCAAGCCAGCCGTTCCGGAGAGGGGTTTAACCAGGGCTATAATCCGTGCCCTGCTGAGAACTTGGAGCAACTGTCTGTGTTCAAACCACAGCTGGAAGTAGAAGGACTGCGAAAAACAAAAGGAGATTAAGAACAACAAATAAACATGGCGAAAAATGTCAGCGCATCATATGGTGTTTCCCAATATGACAAACTTAATTTACAAAGTACACAAATTATCTGCTGCTCGCATTGATGCACATGTACATGTATAATGATTTTGTTTTTTTAGACCAGATGCCCTAGGTACATGACTCAAATAGACAACAATCGCTTGAAAAGGCGAACTAAAAATCCAGCCATCATGAATCAAAATTGTCCTTTGTAAATTATAGTTATGTAGTTATAAATATGTCTTCAGCTCTGCCACTCTGAATGATTTGCAATATTTTTTAATGTATACTCGTGTAAGTAAATTTAAGAAGCTCCAGGTGGCATATAATGACGCGCTTCATATTTTACTGAAAGTCCCTCGATGGGCAAGTGCCAGTTTGCTGTTGCTGCCAGTTTGCTGTTTGTGCTGTGATCAGACTCTTTGTGTATAAGATTATGAAGCGCCTCGAGGACTCTCTAAATGAAATTATAAATGTTTTAATAATGCCTGAGCAGAACAGTGTCGGGTGCATCTCTGAACTCTGGAGGCACTGGAGGAACTGCTGATATGGACTATAGATTATTATTAGTTATCGTTGTGTGTTTTTAAATGTTCTATATGGACACACTGGAGTCTGAAATAAAGCTTAATTGATTATGGTGTAATTCTACATAGAAATTAGTATAAAATAATGAATATATGGATGATTTAAGTGATAGACAGGATATAGGAACAGAGCCTATTTCGGTGCATGATGTTATTTTAATGCTTGCTCATAAAATAATCATTAAAAATTAGTGCCTGAATATTTTGCCACTCTTTACCACAGATAATAGAATGACCTTTTCTCTCATGACTTTACATTACTTAAGTGGGATTGCCTTACACGCTGTTTGAAGTCCGACCTTACAAGACCCTTAATGTTGAGCTTGCAGCAAAATAATTGGGTTCAACAACTGCCACAGAAAATGAAGCATGATTTTCTAAGTATAAGTAGTTTTTAAGTGACTGTGGTTAATGTGAGGACAGGCGTCTGGTCCTCTGCCACTATATGTCACTATCACAAATATGATAACTGCACTTTAAAATATTCATGAGTAATCAGAGAGCTCATTTTGAACAAACCCCGATTGAACTGAGCAGCCAGACTGAGGATGTGATCAAAGGAGGAGGCAGACATTGATGCTGTAACATATAAAACTTCAACTTCAGCTATTACATGACTTTGAAAACAACAACCATGTCAAATTGTCTAATGCCAACAGTCAGTGATACGAAAATGTTACCATAAAAAAGTTCAATATAATAAAAATAAATAAATACAAATAAAAGGAAAATGTGACAGAAAGTAGTGTTAAAACAAGATACTAATTTCAGCAGGTATCAATACTGACAATTGCAATTCCCAGCAAAATTGCATCCTGTATCCTGTAAGTTATTTTCATTGTCACTGTGGTTTCAAGCGGGTGTCTAGTTTCAAGCTTTTTATTTGAGTATAAAATGTGTACTGTTTTGACACTATGTTTAAAGGGCCCATATTACACTATTTTCTGATCTGTGTTATGTTGTTTCCTCATCAAAAACTTACTTGGAGTTGTGTTTTGTTTTATTCGCAAATGTTTAACACACAAACTTTGCATATTTAAGCTGACTTCTTCTCTCAAATGGAAAACACTCATTTTGTGATGTCAGGTGGTAATATAGGAAGTGCCCCAGTGTGTTTTTGAATTCTGTACATACTGAAGAATCATTTGGATAATTTCAGCCCCGGAATTGCCTGTCTTTTCTGAACAAAAGGTAAACGCTAGCTGTTAACTTGAAAACAACCACTTCATGACATCACAAGTTGGAACGGAGCATTTGAGCTTGGAAGATGTAGACCAGGAGTCATCAAACTAAGGCCGACTACGGTCCCCTAGCCCCTCTGCCCCCTACCACTTGAACTTGCCTTATGAGACAGTGCTCAGAAGTTCTCATGGCCTATTTTTCAAAATGACTTTTTGGCAAATAATAACACATCTGCATCAACAGTCTATTTTGTTGATTTTTCAATTAGAAAGGATATCTATATGACGTATTTATATGTATATTTAAATAATTCTATGACGTATTTACATTTACCACCGAATTTGCCACAGAATTTTCATCACATGACAAGCGCTAGATCAAACAGTGACAGTGAATGCACGTGCAGAGTTCTGTAGTGCACATAAAGACAGCAAAATGGCGAGTGTTAAAGTACAAAAACTTGACAGAGAGTGCCGATTATTTTTTTGTTCAGTGTAAGGACCGTGCAGTTTGTCTGATATGTAAAAAAAAGTGTGTCGGTTTTCAAAGAATATAATCTGTGTCGTCAGGGTCATACAATTCTGTTTTACAGCCTACTAGACTCTGGCTCCCATCACTGTCAGGAGTGATAACGTGACCCTCAGAGAAAAAAAAATGGTGACCCCTGATGTACACAGACTAATAATAAAGAGTTACTCAAACATGCGTGAATGAAGCAAAACACAACTCGGGGTGTGTTTTTGGTAACAACATTACAACATGACTTAAAGCTCACAGGACCTTTAACGAAGTGCAGTGTTATGTACAATGACATACAATACAAAAAGCAAAACATTTACTGCACAACCCACTTTTGGACATAGTGTAGAGTTAGCATATGAAAAAATACAGCATTTTGGCATTTATTCAAAACCTTCCATGCCTCTTTTCAATACTGCTATAGGGGCAAAGCAGTGAGTAATAACGGCCATAGTTACAGGAAGGTCACTGCGACACAGAGAGGCATTTAAATAGGCTAAAATGTTCACTATTTTCACACTACGAAACAGTTCCACTTACTAACATAACACATGATTAATAGCTATTATGGTCTTGTATTATGTGATGTGCTCTGAACATATAGCTATTTATGCTAATTAACGCTGTGGTACATGAAAACAGATGAGTTTGTCTGGGTGCTGCTTTACTATAATGAATCGGTGGGGGTATAAAACATGTATTGAGTTCACACAGCAGGGCCTATAGGGAACTACTGTGTGTTTTCTAATGAAATATTCAACAGGTTTCCTCCACTGATGTCCAGCCTAAAGAAGGGTCTCCTGGTGCAAGGGAATCATCACCGTATCAATATAATTCACCATAACAAGAAAGGTGGTGACCTGCTATGGATTCTTTCATTCGTCTTCTGCTTGTTCCACTGAGGGTGTGGGGATGGTTATATGCAAAGTAGTCCACAAGAGAGTCAACTACACATACACAATAGATATTTTATTTTGTTTAAACTGTATTTTATTTCATAGTTTTATTTTCAGTGTGTTTGGCATTCATTTGCCATTTTTATTCAAAAGTATCAGCATAAGAAGGTCTGTGTTCATTTCCTGTGCGCCGCTGAAAAATGAAGGATGGTCCAATATGGATTTTTACATACTGATATCTGAAATTAATCTGTGTATCATTTGTTCATTAGTTTCCGGTTTCCCGTTTCTGTGACTAAACTGCAATGCCGGACTTTTGCACCGTAAAACTGACTGAACCAGGACTGAACAAGGACTGAAAAAGTTTTTAGTCTTAGTCTGGTCCCAGTCTCAGTCCTCGTCTCAGTCCTGGTCTGGTTCCGGTCTGGTCCCGGACCTGGTGTAGTCCCGGTTCAGTCCGTATGTGGGGCAAAAGTCTGGCATCCCAGTTTAAGTGAAATGGCTGTTATCTATTTTTTTCCATTATTCATTTAAACACAAAATCGAAAATTGAAAAAACAAAACGTTATCCATTTTTTTATTTTGGTTTTGGAGATGAATAATGAAGAAAACAGTTGTTTTTTCATTTTCAAGTTTTTGGTTTTATATTGAAAAAAGAATGAACGAATGATACATGAATTGATATTTGTCAAATGTGTCCAATACCTATACTAAGACATAAAAAGCAACAGCAAATCTAGTAAAGTTCACAAATGTTACTATTTACTAAACTTTTGCAAAAATAATAATGCATCAGATTTACACAATTTACACAATGACAGTTTATGCCACTGGTGCTCCACTGTGCCATCTAATTTTCCCAGCGGTCTCCCATCCAAACCCAGCCCTTCTTAGCTTCTGAGATCTGACAAGCTCAGACTTTGCCAAGCCGGTATGACAACAATAAAAACAGAATGTATTTGAATGGGCTAGTAAAGAATAATTACTTTCACTTCTTACTTTTCTTTTAGTTTAATTGCTTTTCTGTATGCAGTTTTAATCATTAGTCTATTCAAAAGACAATTCTGATGCACTGAAGACAAACTGTGAATGACACATGAATATACAGAAACTGGGGCTGTGGTGGAAAAATCCATATATATCAGCTACCTTTTCAATATCGGATCGAATATCTTTGAAACACTAACCTGTTTGCAGAACTAACATTACAGATTCAATCATTCCACTGTTGATGTGCTGTGTGAACCCAACTCAAAGAAAGCCCTTTCTATTGCTTAGTGCCTCTATCAGCAAAAAAACTTCAGTCTTAAGTGGACCGTAACTTCACATAAGCCTGCAGCCCACCTCTGTGTCCTCCCTGTAAGAGCAAAGAGATGGAATATATCACTATTCTGTTTTATCTTCATCAATCATAATGACACGAGCCTGTACACAGCAGCAGTCCTCTCCCTTTGAAATGATTTTAAGAGTGCAGATTTTGTAACTAAACACTGTAAATTTGCAAAAAGTCAAGGAATACAGTGGAGTCTTTTCGCTGATTCTCGAGATCCCCGTAATGCCGCAGTTGGTTTTTACTTGTCTCAAATCTTGGCAAAGCCTCCAGACATTTGTGCATATTTAATGAGACTTGTCCCCCGCAGTGGCGCTTGTCTGATTTATGGAGAGAGCAGAGTATCATTAGATATGAAAGGCAACGTTTCAGACAGTTAAACCGCTCTTAAATAAATAAATGCTAACACTGGTGCGTGACTTTAATTACATTTTAACATTTGCATGGATCTACAATGTATTATATGGGTAATTTTGCTTGAAAATTCATATCTTTTTGTGTAATTGCTGTGTGGATGCGTGTGACCATTATGTCCTCAGAGTTGGTCTTTAGAAGCAGAATAAAATGGTCAAGCACGTGGATTTAAGCTAGTTTCACAAAGGACACATTGTATAGCTCCTGTGGGGGGTCCATAAAAGGAACAGTGGGACATGATGACAAGAAATGTAAAGTACAGGACAGTAAGAACAGTCTGCCCAATCTAACTGACAACTGAAGAAAATATAAAGTTGAAACTGTCAGAAAGAAGACATATTGTACATTTCATTTACCAGAGAATCACTGAAAATAATCTAGTTAAAGGTCCCATATTATGGAAAATGTACTCACACATGTTTGAGTAATGGATTATTATACTCCATAAATGCTCCATTCCACCTTGTGATGTCATGAAGTTGTAGTTTTCAAGTAAACAGCTACATTTTTACCTTTTGTTCAGTAGATATTGGCAATTCATGGGTTGAAATGATCCAAATGATTCTAGTGAAGATGTGTGGAGTTTAAAAACACAGTGGAGCACTTCCTGTATTAACACATGACATTACAAGGAGGAACAAAGTGTTTTCTGCCTAAATATGTAGGGTTTGTGTGGGTAACATGTGGGAATGAAACAAAACACAGTGCCAGGTATGTTTTTAAAGAAACTGATACAAAAATCTGATTAAAAAAAAATACTGTGTCTTCTATTGTTTCTAGTGTTGTCATGATAATAAAATTTCTAACTCTTTTGATCCTAAGAAATAGACTCAATACTCGCTACTCAATACCAGTACTACAATGACAATAAAATCTTTCATTAGACAATATAATGTGTTTTTCAGCATTAAATCATATAACTTTCTTTTATATTACCATGTGGTCTTCTATCTGTGTAATCCCTCAGTGGTCCAGGTAGGTTCCATAGTGATCCATGGCCGTATGTTAGTCCAGGTGGTCTTATATTTGTTCTGATACAGCTCAAGATCATTCTAAAGCTGTTCAGGAAAGCTTAATTGTTAATTTTCATGTTCTGTGAGTTTGACTTTTTAGTATCAATACCTGCTGAAATTTATCTAGGCTCAATTCTAGTTGATGCAGATTCACCTTCCCTCAAAACACAGTTAAAATTATCTTTATGAACAATTTGGACAGTGCACAGACCTCTCCTCATTTTCTAAAAGTCTGTGCATTGGTCTAGTAACTGGTGAAGTCCATTTATCTATTATGGCTAAATTCATACAACAATTTCAGTAATAAAAAGAACACAGCTACAATAGTAATTGGAAGTTGTTTCAAATGAGGACAACAATGAGTCAGAAGTATGCAGATTGGATATTGTTTATCCCAGTGCACTGCGAGTCTTTCTTTATACTCAATACAAATCCACAAATTGCAGTACTTTTCTCCCTTTGGTAATACACAATGGGTATTTTATCATTTCACTCCCGCACTAAAGACACCCTCAGTTCTGTGCTTAGTCATTTTTATTTGTGCTTAGCTCTACTAGTATCTATGACGTGTGCCATCTAGGGCTGTAGTCCTTTAGTCCATTTATTGATCACTGGTGTCTTAGTCGACCAAAATTTATAGTAGTCAAATAATAATTTTATTAAGTTTATAAGGATTTACATGGGACAACAGCAGAAAGGAGAAGTTATGGAGTGAGTGAGCTGAAAATTTTGTATTTTTTTGGTATTTTAAGATTCACAAGTTTAGTCTGTCTTTATAAATACATTGTTTGTTTGTAAATACTAACAACTGGTGATTATTAATTGTGTTATGTAATGGTGCTGTATGTTATTGGTCTGATCCATGTGAAAGTTATGTAATATTAAGAAGCATTTTCATACCAGTTGACCTTCTCATGTGATGCCACTTAATAAGAACATCTATTATGTGTTCTGTCTTTTAAGCCCCGATGAAGACCCCATAGGTCGAAATGCGTTGGCGTCCCATTTGTAAGAATAAAGGACTTTAATTTTTGTAATCAGTGTGCCTTGGACACTTTATTCAAGCCCTGTGTGACATACATTGTGCTACGACAGTAAGAGGCTGATCTTGTATTTCAAAAATGTATTTAGCGCAGGGGTCTCCAACCTTTTTCCTCCTGTGAGCTACTTTTTTAAAATGAAAATGCCAGAGCGACTGATTTTAGCAGTCGACAGAAATTTTTTAATATAAGAGCCATGGTAAGCCAAACGTGAGGTAGAGTTAGATGTCTATAAAATATAACCCATTATCCAGTTATCAGTGCACAAAATTAGGCATAAAAATTATATATTTACAAAGGAAATATACATTTAATCAATCAAATTTGAGTTTTTGAGTGCAATATATAATTCTGAAATACCCGGGCGAGCTACATGGAAGGGGGTGGAGAGCTAATGGTAGCTCCCGAGCTAGACGTTGGAGACCCTTGATTTAGCGACTATAGTGCTAGTCCCATCGGAGGTTATAATACTCCCTACAATGGAGGCATGTCTCTAGGTTCCATACTGATAATACATTTACATTTTGCCAGTATTAGATACCCAGAGTCTCCTGTTGCTTCTACCTTACAACTCATGCACAACTTGAACTCTTTTCACAGCAATAATTACGGTTTCTTTTCAGACTTTTCACCATGAGTATTTTGAAGTAACAGCACATGCCCACATCACTAGTCTGCTCACTTAAATCATGTACTGCACTGGTATTTTCATGATCAAATTAATGGTGCCACCTTTCCACTGCTTTGTAGATAGACTTTTATTGATTGTGTGAAATTGTAGCCTGGGCCCTAAATAGGTTCTGTGTCTGTTCCACTACCTCACAGCTTTTTCAACACTCGCCGATTGTGAAATGAAGAGTCTTGAATCGATACGTGCCAAAGTCAATTTTTACTCATTATCATCAAGAACCCAACTGTTATTAGGAGTCGATACAGAGGGAAAATGCCTTAATCAACAAATACAGGAATAGACGAAACAGAGACGCAGGCTTTCTCTAAATATCATTATTAATCTGTGGAATATGAGCGCCTGTGGTGTGGGCCAAATGAGGAGAATTAATCACGTCAGACAGGACAATTTACATACAATTAATACTGCATTTCCTCTCAGTAATGTGAGACTTCCACTTCAATACATCGATTAATCTAAATATGATTGCATTGTTTGTGTTTCAGAAGGCTCAGAGAAAGATTCTGTAAAATTATTTCAGTGGGGAAAATGGTCATTAAATTTCAAAACTCTAAAATAGATTTTCTCATGTGGTCACAGAGATGGGGATGACAGTGTGTAATGTATTCTGTCAGAAGCAATGAGTCATTCACCAAGAAAATTGTTCTTCAGATGTGATGCTTCAGAGGTCTGGGTAGTTTGAAATCGTATTGTTAGTTTAGGCCGATTCACTGCAAGTCCTGTTGTGCAAAATGAAGAAATTGACGATTTAATGGTGTATTATATAATAGTCTCCAACGCAGGGAGGCTGCATTGTAAAAGACATATAAATCCCGCTATAGGAAAATGTGAAAAGACAATGTTTGTGATCCTCGGCCATATGAACAAGAGCTAAGAGAGATAAAAGATACAAGGTTAATGTTGCAACACTATAAAACACACACACAAAAAACTCTAGAATATACTATTCCTGGCCTGCCAGAACCACACGCTTCAACAAAACTTTATTCAAGTGGCTCTGCAGCCGTATCCTGTCTCCCTGAAGCACCAATCTATTACTTAACACTGGTAAAAGAAGTTATATATTTAGTTCTGAATTATATGAGAATGTTCAAGAGGAGATAGATGTCCTCTGCATTTGAGAGACATGTGATTAGTAGCTGTGGTTGGATCGTCTCAAGTTTGGACAGAGGTTTTTCACGCTCTATTTTCCGATTCCGAACAGAATATAGAAGCAAGTGGCTGGTCAGGTAAACATAACAAATATACTATGTCAATATGCAACACTATGCTACTGTGTGCTATATGCCAGCACACTAGATTTGAAGTCTGAAGTGTCTTGCTCAAAGACACAACAATAGTATGTCATATCAGTAGCTGGGATCAAACCACCACTCTTTAGCTTGACTGGAAATCTCAAAAGAGTCTCACCATACACATACCCCAAATGTGAGTCTTGTTAAATTGTTTTCCATTATTTTTTTCATGTAACATTTTAAACATTTCTTTGAGGATTTTGCATGTTTTCCCCATATCTGTTTAGGTCAACAAAAAATAGTTTCATGCTTAAATAAAGTTAGCAAGCAATGTAAAATGCTGTACTGCAAACACAACACACTGAATGACATTTAATTACCACTTCCGTGTGCAAATATTGAATGAAGGAATTCTATTGAGCCATTTATCTATACAACACATACATATTGTGGTATAGGGCACTATGTTAAATGTTGCACAATGTTTCTCTCTCTCTCTGCTCGAGTCTGGACTAATTCTTTCTCCACAACTTCCAGAGAACTGTCAAGGTCCTCCACACAACCTCTGACTCTGGCTTTTTATTTTATTTTTTCCTATTGAGGCTGTTAGATCAGGCAATCTGAACAGAACCATGGCTTCCAACCCAGACAAATACAAGAAAATGTTTCTTTGAATTCAACTTTCCCTTTTCTTTACAAACTTTCAAAGAGATATACACAGTCTAACAGGTAAAAATGACAGGACAACCTTGGTGCAATTTTCTATTGCATTTCAATGTGACTGTTAATGGGCATTTGAAGGGAGGTTTCTATGTGTATTACTGATGGTAGAAATAAAGCCCTGATGCTCTGATGTCATTTAACTACACTAGGGCTGTCGGTCAGCATATATTTCTATCAGCTGAATGGAGAAAAGTGGAGGCCAGAATGATTCAAATGTGAAAGGTAAATTGAGATTGTTAGACCTTAACTATGAGGAGATTGAATAGACCAGTATAGACTTTTTCTATTCTTTAAGGTTTGTGGCTTCACATAAAAAGTACATGATATAACAATGTGAGGAATCAACATCGGAAACTTTCTTAAAGGTGAACTGTTGTTTGTGTAACTCACCATCAGTTTGTCTCCATGGATACGTTATTGCTTTTAGAATGTTCCAGTGTATGGGATTAAAGGTCCTACATTACGCCAAATGGATTTTTGGTACCTTCAAGCCACATTAGAATGTTGTTACCTCTTCAAAAACAGACCCCAAGTTGTGTTTTGTTTCATTCATGTGTATTTGACACAAAATGCTTTTGATTACTACAGTTTCACTGTGTTTGAACTCAAAATGCCATGTTCCAACTTGTGATGTCATGTAGTGGTAGTTTTCAAGTTAACATCTACCTTTTACCTTTAGTTCAGTAGAGACAGTAGAGGCAATTCCAGGGCTGAAATCATCCATCCAAGTGAAGATTTATGGAGTTTAAAAACACAGTGAAATACTTATGGCATTACCACATGACATCACAAAGTGGAACAGAGTGTTTATTGTTTGAAATAAGACCTGGGGGGGTATGCAGAGTTTGTGTGTTAAACATGAATGAACGAAAACACATTTCCTGATAAATCACTCTGAGTGCCCGAGAGAGCGGCAGCAGAGTAACAGTAAGTAATTTCCCTTGTGGAGCAATAAAGTTTGTCTAAGTGAAAGTCTAAGTATATTTTTGATGAGGAAACTACATTATAACACAGTTTAATATGGGCCCTTTAAACATATACTTTATTTCCAGCAAGATAAGCAACGGATGCCACCAGGTCACGCTACAAGTCAGGTCTGTAGAAAGGTGAGCCCACACATAGTAACTGTAATTAAATACGTTCTAGATAGATACACTACTTACTTACTACACAGATATTTTTTCATACATTTTCTATGTCCTGTATATAAACTATCAAAGTTCTGTATCAGTCAAGTCAATTGCTTAATTAAGGTTTGGAGAAGTTGTCAATGATAGCATTACAGTAGCAATTATGTGACAAAAAAAAGAGAATAAAAATTCAACTTCTGGACGTAAAACACAATAACAGTCATCTGTCAAATTCAATCAACTCCTACGTTTCTAGTAATGACCTGCTTACGTGTTTAGTTTTCCACAGACGTCAAACGCAACAGTTTCGGCTAATACTACACTTGTTGCACTACAGTTAGCTTTTTCTGTACAAATGCACTGAATTAAAGACTGACTTGTTTACTCCAGGTACTTTGATTATGAAAACACTTTATTTCCAAGAGCTTCAATTCATTCTATGTCTAAAATTTCTTTGATTCATTCGCATAATATTATATCATATTCTTAAAACATACTTTTATGTTTCAAAAAACATTAGTTTGTTCCAATTTCGGCTAATACACTACTACTCTGACTGTACATACTAAGACAAATTCTGTTTTCCAGCTTTGACACATACTCAATTCATTCTCTAAATTTCTTTTCGCATATTATTTTTTTTTGCCTAACCCTCTCGAGATGTACTTCACTCAAATGCATTGCTATGTGTGTAAAAATAGTATCCAGGTTGGGTTATGTGAAGGGTGGAGTGAGACGCAGTATAAATCGGGATAAATATAAAAATACTCAGAGGATTTGGACAAAGGGCATCCTACCCATCACTGGAGGAGAGCAGAGTGGGGAGAGTATAGCAGTATGCTTCATCCTAATGCAGTGTCCTTGACAGTGGCCAGGTTAGAACAGGGCCCCTGGAGTCAAAGATGGCTGCCATTTATTATCAGAGAGAAGTTCTAAAAGGGGCATTAGATTTACTGTATGTACTGGTAGCCCATAGCAATGACATGTTCAGCTGCCAACCTCTGCTCAAAAGATCTATACATATATCCTAGGGGCATTAGTGAGTTTCTGTGTATTGTAAAATCATAAAACTAACTGTATACTTTCAGCTGTGTTACAATATTTGAGTTATCCAGCATCATTAGGCTGTGTGCATCTCCAAAGCTCAAAATGCTCTGTTCCTTGTGAAGTGATGTGTGAAGTTTTCAAGTTACAAGCTAGCCTTTAACTTCTGTTCAGTAGAGATTGACAATTCCAGGGCTGAAATTATCCAAATGATTCTAGTGAAGGTGAAGTTTAAAAGAGAGCCTGTCCTGTATTAATGCTGTTTGAGAGAAGAACTGAGGCTAAATGAAAGAAAACACAACTCCAGGTATGTTTCTGATGAGGAAACAACGTTATAATATAGATCAGAAAGCGTAAAATGGGCCCTTTAAGTAAATAAAATTATATATATTGTCATGGGAAACCTATTAAAACAGCATGGATATTCCCTGTAGTAACTTAAATAGTTTTAGTGTATTAGGTTTACACATTAATCTCATAAAAAAGATGTTTTACTGCAGATTTACTAAAGCTAGTTTCTGACTGCAGTCCCCAGGCAGGTTATTAAATAATGCTTATAACTTTAAAATATCTCAAAGTGATGATGAAGACTTTGTATTTTATAAAACTGTTAGCCTCATAGCACAATTGTAAAAAGTAATTTTTCAAGGTTTTTACGAAAAGTGCCATCCAATAAGATGACAGGGGTGGTTTGGGTTTTTTGGCTTTAAAAATATTTCTGATTGGCCAAATATGGAGCCAATCACAC
Organism: Boleophthalmus pectinirostris; assembly: GCF_026225935.1. Lineage (NCBI taxonomy): Eukaryota > Metazoa > Chordata > Actinopteri > Gobiiformes > Gobiidae > Boleophthalmus > Boleophthalmus pectinirostris. Next base: position 17,917,508 of record NW_026570970.1, on the reverse strand, counting down.
GAACAGATGCTGCAGGGTCTGGAGAGTAGTATGACACAATTTGGCCAAAAACGGCAGTGATGCTCTGAGGCCAATAAATAGCTGATTCTACGTTCCAAATGTGTTAGTGTGCATTAGAGGCAACACTGACATGATCACAACGAGCCTGGTGAAGATGTTGGGGTATTATGGAGTCAAACGATTACGTATATGTCAAATGTGGGGGGCAGGTGTTTTGAGTTTTGGAGTGGGACATACACCAAATATGCAAGATTACTGAAAGAGGAACTAAATTAAACACAACTCCAGGTATGTTTTTAATGAGGATATGACTTTAAAGGTTCACTATGTAACTTAGTCTTTTGGAGATGTTATTGCTTTGCCTGTAATGTTCCACAGTATGGCATTAAACATGTTACTTTGAGTGGGGCCGCCTCTCCATAGATTTGGCCTGTAACTTGGCATGGTGGCCTCACCTGCTTCTCTTGATGAAGATAGACACTAACACTATTAGGGGTGTGCAAAAACATAGGAATATTGATATATCGTGAAGATGTAGTATTGTTATCGTGGGCTGCTATATCGATATATTGCTAAGAGTATTTTGTTGGTATATTTTACTAAATTATTTTGTTACAGCGTTACAGTTTTGTTGTTTGTTTAGAGGAAGGAAACTCGTTTATGCAGCACATTTGACATTTTCATAGTTTTTGATGATTAAAATGGGTGTTTTTCATATGAACTTTGCACAAGAAGTGGTTTAACAAAGACTTTTGGTATCACAGAAATGATTAATCCTTTATTTTTTAATTGAATTTTATCAAATTGTTTTGAAATATGTTGTATCGAATCGAAAGTGCACTGTATTGAGATATGCATCGTATCAGGGCCTATGGATCGATGCATGTATCATATCAGCAAATTCTGAATAATACCCTAATGCCCTAAACACTATGTTGTGAAGTATTCAAGCAATAACATCTCAGAGGAGACAAATAGAAGCCTGACCAGCCAGTCCCTTCTACATTCTGTTTGAACCCAGAAGAGTGTGAGAAACCTCCATCCTAACTTTTAAAATGATTGATTCATACACCTGTCAATCATGGTCTCTGGAATCATGAAGACAGAACCCACACATCTTTGTAAATTTTTTATCAGAGCGTTTTTTTAGCTGTCCAGGTAACCACTCAAAGTCTTTCTTCAGCAATAAAAACAACTGTAATTGAGTGCACGCCAATAGATATGTTTAATGGAGACAAATAAATGCCGCACCATCCTCCAGCAAAGTTTTAAAGTGCTCCTTTAAAACATGGCTGCAAGCTCAAAAAGTCAGTTAAGAAAATAAGCCTTTCAAGTAGACATAAAAATAAAGAATATTAGGTCTTGCTTCTACACTGAGATTGTATCATGACGCTATAGGACCACGCAAACTGCAGTAAAAGCACTCTATTGCTCCATACTGCATCAGCTATAATCTCCATTTTGAGTGGCACATCGAGTTTGAAAATTCCCAGTCCAGTTTGCTTTTGTATTGTAGTCTTTCCCCTCTAGAGTCCACTTTGGTCCAAAATAAGCCCAAATACCACTGTTCTGTCCGCTCATCTGTTCACCACGGATCTCCTGTCCCAGCTTTGATGTCATTGTGATGTCCCTCTATGGAAGATCCCAGATAAAAAATTACGGAGGGCTTTAGCTTTTAAGCCTGTTATTTCTGGGGATTATTCGGGCCCGGCAGTTGAATTAACATTTTTTATTCTTTTCCTTTTTTTGGTGGACACAAACTGGATTATGTGACTTGCAGAGGAGATATCTAATACCCATCGCTGATACTGCCACGAGTCCCCCCTTCATGCAGGAAAAGAGACATGCCAGGGTTGGGTGAGTCAACAGAGAGGACTATACAAATTTACAGTAGAGTGTAAGTCAGAAAATCAAATGAAAAGAGCATATTACACAGTAGATGTCTGTTTAAATGTGACTGGTGCTAATAGTCACATTTAGCAAATGGCAAACACTGCAAACATTAAAATGCAAATGTATTAATCCATTAATTTTGTTTTTAATCCCACAAAAATGGCATGAGCTGCATTTTTATATCACAGATTGTATTTTAGTCTTCTCTAGATTGTTAATACTGTTTCTGTACACAATTATATGATTAAAATAAATATATTACAAATCATATACAATCTGAACATAAGTGAGAAGCTGGTTGGTTGGTATTTGGCTGGGTGCTGCAAAAGAAAACCTGAGTTTGGATGTGGTTGACTGGTCTGTCTACAGGGGCATGCAGTGTGCTGTGCACAAATACAAGGGCGCAGCACACAAAGCACAATACAGAGCAAACAAAAGGCAGATTAATGGGCAGGATAATCTGAGAGATTGGAGTTTGGTCCAAATCTGCAGCATGGCAACAACAACATTCATCAGAAAACTAGAATATTATGGAAAACTCAGAAGTTATACATGAAAAGTGCAGAAAAAAGTGGATAAATTGAATATGGACTTGTGCATTGTGTTGCTTTATGAAGTTTATGATACATTAAGGAGCCATGGCACACAGCAGGAACACTCTGTGTTTAATCTGATTCACAATAATAGAAAATAAAATCAACATGTGTCCCTATTTATGGGTCCAGCCCAAACTACGGGGGGGAAGACAATGGACACGGTTAACATCTCTCTGCACATATTCACATGAATAAATTAAAACAATGGAGCATTAGAACTCAAAATGAACTTAAACACAACTAAAATATAATTATGAATAGAAATAAAGGCAAAAATATGAATAAAAGGACACTTAAATCATGAGATTACAATAGATGACTGACCTCTTCCCAATAATGGATTTACAAAGGGAAGAGGCAGTGGTCAGACCTTGAATTTATACGAGAAGGAAGGCAAAGGTCACATGAAGAAGAAACAAAAACACAGATGAAGAGGCTGGAGGACCAAGGCTGCACAGTAAATCAAACCAACGAAACTGTAGTAATCAAAAGGACTAATTTTTTTCATTATATAAATAATATGAACTGGTTACACATACTGTTAAATAGAAATGTGACAGATTTTAATTATATTAAAAGTAAATTTGAAAACCTTCTTTACCTATTGCCTGTTGTCATTTTGAAATTGCATAAAAGTTGATGGTTAGACTTGCTCTCCTTAATTGACTCTTGTTTCCTAAGCTCTTGTTTATTATTGTTGGAATCAGGACAGCATGGTTGTACAAGGGGAGGCGTGCCAGTCACAAAAACGTGTTATGAAAATGATATAAATAAAAGATGTGCTTGGAGATGTATGCAGTTCAGTGATTTCTCTGTAGGATTGTGAGGAGGGGCCAGCTGTCAGGTTGAGTCCTTAATGACAACTAATGCCTATCAAGTAAAGAGCAATTTACCACACTGGAGTTCAAATATTATGTACTTTGTGACACTCTAAGATGACTTAAAATGATAAGGACTGCAACTTTTCTTAGCAGAGAATAAAGACAGCTGATCCTTAGTGTCTATATAACCCGGCAGTGAGATTAGTAGTGATAGTCTAACTGAAATTTACATGGAATTACAGTATTTTCGGTGTGGCATCAAGTACTTTCTACACATTCATATTGAAAATTATAAGATTAATTTGTCATATTCTGTAATGTGAATAGAAATAGCAGTACAATGCTGATAGTAATGCCAGGATGAAGGTCAGGGGTTATGGTATGAATTAAATAGGGTATTAATTTCAAGGCCCAAATGCTATGCTATTTTCAGAACTACACTACCGGTCAAAAGTTTTAGAACACCATTTATTTTTTGCAATTCAAGTCGTGCAAGTCCAATGAAGAGCTTCAAATGGTACAAAGGCAAGTACTCAACAGCCAGAGGTTAAAAAAAGATAAAAGATACAAAACACAAGTTCAAGTTCTGCCAAAACTACCTCAGGAAAAAAGAACAAGATGATCAGCGTGAAAACATGGAGTGTCCAGCACAGTCTCCAGACTTAAACCCCATCGAGCTGGTTTGGGATGAACTGGAGAGAAGAGTAAAAACCAAGCAACCTACAAGTGTCACACATTTATGGGAACTTCTGCAAAAGACTTGGGAAGAACCTTCTGAAGAATATTTGATTTCTATTGCAAAAAGAACAATCCACAAGTGTGTTCAGCTGTTATATCTGTCAAAGGTGGACACTTTCATGAATCAAAAGTTTAGAAAACGTTTTGGTCAACAGTAAAGTAAACAGTAAAAAAATGGAAAAAGCGTGGTGTTCCAAAACTTTTGACTGGTAGTGTATGTTGTAAAACTTTTTCTTATTAAAAACATACCCAGAGTTGTGTTTTGTTTCATTTGTTTAACACACAAATCCTGCATATTTAGGCTGAATTCTTCCCTCTTAGAGAAAACACACTATTTCCCCTCATCTTGTCATGTGGTGATACAGGAAATGCTCCACTCAGTTTTCAGACCTGGAATTGCCGATCTCGACTGAACTAAAGGTGAAAGGTAGCAGTTCACTTGGATCACAATTTTGTGTAATATACGATTTTAATAATATATATATTTTTTTTAAATCATTATGAACTAAATATGAATAAGTGTAGTTATTGTTGTGTTATCATGAACATGTAATATTATCAGTACAAGTACTATCAAGAGTACAGTAATATGCATATTAATTAGGCACGTGACCCCATGTGCTTTTAGTAACCATGCTTTCAATTGAAACATCTATAGTACATCAAAGAACTTAACCCACCGTTTGAGTCTCAGTTTAAAGTTCAAATAGTTCATACTTCTAAAAAGTGTAAGTAGCGTTTTTGTCTCAGTCCTCTAATTGACTATAACATCTATAAATACCTCAGACTGGGGGGAGCCAAATTCTCCCGAGCAGCGCTTTACTTTTGTTTGAGTTGTCTTTGAAGTAAAACACTCAAATACAGCCTGCTACATTTCTTTAGTCACATCTATGCAAATTAGAACCAGGGCAAAATGAGTAAGAGCTTAATAAGGAACACAAAAGAGAGGAGGAAATGGAGGAGAAAGAGGGAAATGGAAAACACTGGCGAATCACTAAAATCATTTCCTATAATAATAATTTCCCCAGGGCTCCGTGGTTCTAGCAGAGAATAGACTGCAGACTGCCGCCGATAACAAGGTCAGCACTGTTACCGAGGCGATACCATCACATCGCCAAAGTAACTACTACACACTTGACTCATCGATGGATTTACATGTGTTCTGATTAGCAACTTCTCGCATTCGTAATAAAACTTTGTTCATGCTGTACTTTGATCCAGCTGGAGAAACCTATTGGAGAAACACCAGAGTGTATAAAGAAGTGGACTGAGTGAGTGTGATGTCACTCATAGTGTTCGACTCCAGTCAAATGAAGCTCATCGAGGTTGGCAGTTATAGGAGCTGTGTTATTTGGAGCTGTGTTTCATATTAGGGATAGGAATTTATTTATGGATAAAATTGTGAAATAGAAACACCAGAATAATATAGAGAGAATGTTAATACAAACATTTGAATGCCAAAATGATGAAGCTGTAAATTCCACTACAGCCAGAGTTGATGGAGCCAGAAGCGCGCCCATGTTCACTTCCTATTTGGAACACTGCGGGTAGTGGGTTAGCTATGTCCATTTAAATATACAGTCTACGAGAAGCACGTGTCTCCAGATCCTGAAGCAGGAATTTGTTCAGGAGGACCTCACTTAAGAGGATGACTGTTTTAAGTTGTTCGGGAAAACCAGAGCTCCCAGAAATCCTGAGGTGAGATTGCAACAATATAATTAGACTCCAAAAGGATATTTACATTTTACAGGAGCCCTGAAACATCTCGACAAAGTTGAAAATTATTTTGTTCTTGTTCTTGAAAAGAGCTAATAACAATACTTTTTCACAGATTAGCTGTGATTTGTGATAATGTAATTCATAATGTAATTCCTTCAGTAAAAGCTTTTATATAAAGTTGCCAAATGTCTGTGCAATTTATAAGTACATTTTTCAAGGCTGCAGAGACACTTTCCTCTTAATAGAAAAAAGAGCATGAATTAAACAGACACAGGCACAGATGGTGCAAAGTTTATTTTGATTAATTGTTGGTTAAAATACATTGACACTATTCTTGAGAGAACAGCCTTCATTCAAATTCATTAGACAATTAGTGACTAACTGTGAGGAACTGCAGCATTTTTTGATAGTTTTCAAAAATGATGAATAATTTTAACATAACTCCCTTTTTTAAGTGTATTTTGTTATTTACATATTACAATTTATTTGCTCAATTCAATTTGGTCCAAGAATATTAGATTTTCACAACTTTTATTTTCACATTTTTGCAGTCCTTTTTATTTCTTTAAACAGCAAATTGTTCACTGAAATATTCAAACTGTGATATATTAAAGCTTTGACCAATATATGTTTAAACATTTCAGTTCTTAAATCTCAAATGTAATTCATGTAGGATGCAAAAGGCCAAATCATTTTCAAATCTGAACAAATCATTTCACCGTGTACCTGTAAGTCATGTTTTCACACTATTGGACTAAAACACCAATCGCGTGGACGCTGTGATCTCCTAATTGCTTGTGTAGTTATGAGGCTGGTGCGCGTCATCACAAATACACTGCCCTTGGACTCAGATCAAATTTCATTACAGCACATTCTCACAGTGGGAAGACGGCTCTGCAGCTCTCCTCTGTGTGAAACGCTTTCAGTAAAAATATGAGGCTGTCGCAGTGACCTTTCCCAGGTATCACTGGGAATAATTGGCAACTGTAGCAGCGTTGCTTATTCCATAACACAATTTTCCGGTTAAACATGAAATATAATAATACTATCAGCTTTTATTGATCACAGTGGTGTCTCGGAGATAAAAATCTGCCCTACGACTTGATTTCTCCATTTTGCTTTGAAATGATACAGGATCGATGTGTATGGAGGAAAGTGAACAGTGCTTCACGGATATAATGTGTATAGTTAGGATCGATCTGGTCATCATGCAACACTATGTGGAAGGTCATACCTCACAAAGATGGCGGCTTCTCTTCAGCGCAACAATCAATAATGACATTTAATACACACAAATGGAGTCAGGACTTGTAGGACAGAGACCACACAGTCGCACTAATAGCTTAGTCTCAGGATGGAAACTACTTGACGCATACTTCAGTGTGTAATCCTCAGTGTAAAGAGTACATGGGTACATTAGTAGCTGAAGTTGGTAAAGTGTCACAACATGCACTACTTGTATGCATTGCTGGAGGCAAGAATCAAACCACCAACCTTTAGGTTAGTAGGTGAACATCTCAAACTATTGCCCCATTGCAGGAGTATAACATAACTGAATTGTGTAGTCATTTGATTTAATTTATGAATCAGTTACACTGTGAAATTGTAAATTGTAAAAAAGTCTCACACACATAATACGACAAAAAGCATTAAAAGTGAGACATCTGTGTAATCCCTTCAGTTCTGCTCCACGTGCTGTTGGACACTGCCAATATCTGCCTGAAGGGAGGAGCTAACTACACACAAATACACCTATATGTTTTTCCGTTCCTGTTTGTTAGCTTGGTCTATTAACACAAGTGTGAACTGTCCCTGAGTCATATTTAGCATAATTGTATGGGCCCTAATGGGTGCTCTCACACTCATTAGCATACTATTTGATATTTATAACTCTATCCTCAGATGTCTATGTAATCCCTCAATTGTCCATCCTCAGACCTAAATCAAAACAAGGAAAACAATAAGGATGAGATCACCCATTAGAGCCTGAACAATTATGTTAAATATGTCTCGGGGACACTCCACACAGTTCAGTTTGCCCCTCCCTTCAGGCAGATATATAAGGCAGTGTCCCATGAGCACTTGGACCAGAACTAAAGAAGAAGCCCCTTGGATGAGTAGCAAAACATACTGACTCTAAAACTTTTGTCCACTTGACACCATTGAATTTTTTGTTTGCTATTAAAAGTGAGACAGCACAAAGAATTTGACTTTAAAGCTTAAAGGTCCACTATATAACTTTTTGGTTGTGGTCTGTCACTTGTTTGTTTATATGGATATGTCATTGTTCTTCTTGTAATATTCCACAGTGTGAGATTAAACAGCTCTACCTTATATGTATTAAATTACAGGTGGTTTTATAGTTCAAAAATACGTAGGAAAACAAGCATTCTGACTGTGATCAGGGTTGCCTCTCCACAGATCTGACCTATAACTTGGGGCCTGTTAACACGAGAACGTTTGTGGGTAAAAACGACAAAATATCTTATCGGAAGTGCCTTTCGTTTAGACGGTGACAGCGTTTTTGGGGCTTAAATCGTAAAAATCTGAAACCACCCTCCAGAGTGAAAAAGTTGAATACACTCTGCCGTAGCGTTTCCGTCTACACTGCCCAAGGTGCAAAACATCACCACCTAGTTGCCTGGCAATTTTTTCATTAACCTTAACAGGAGAGATGCATTGTACATCAGATTGTAGCATCAGTGCTAATTCCCACCTGTAGTCCCTGGGCAGATTCACTGATTGATTGTATTTAACTGACCTTGACTATCAACTGTTCTGGAGACCTGTGTAACATGTTTTGGGTTGATGGGGGAAACCGGAGCGCCCAGAGGAAACCCATCCAGACACGGGGAGAAACATGCAAACTCCACACAGAAAGGGCGACCCAGTGATCAAACCCGGAACCTTCTTGCTGTGAGGCATGAGTGCTAGCCACTCAGCCACCGTGCCACCACTCACTTTTGCGTCACCGTATGCAGATTTCCTCCTGAAACGCTCATCTAAACGTGGAATAAAAAGTGAAGACCAATGCACACCACTTCTGCGTCTTCTGTTCAGACCATCATCATATAAACGTAGCCTTGGTCTGCTTTGGTCTCTGAAGATAGAAAGGTTAAATACCATGCTGTAAAACATCCCAAAGAAAGAAATCACATCTCCATCTAGAAAAGCAATTGAAAAGTTACACAACGCACCTTTAATGTCTCTTTTATATATATTGTTATGTCAGATGTAATTGCGTTGTGATTTCTTTGCCTGTATCTTGATTGACTGGCTTGTTTTTACCAGTATTCTCTTTTGCAATGCTCTGAAATGTTTGAAATACAATCACACATTTGCCATATCTTTAATTAAATTCTGCATGTTTTTACAGTCAGTGTGCACAGTTCTTGTATGTCCTCATTAGTTTTCTCTCTCTTCTCTCTCTGAGCCCAGATGGACACACAGATGGACCTTCTATTAGACCAGTCTGCAGCCAGCGCGTCATGCTTCAGTCTATCAAACCCTATCGCTCCAAAATCCGCAAATTACACGTTTTCCCTTTTTTTAATTCAACTGCAAATCACAGAATCATTGCACATAACAATAAAACGGAAGTCAACAGATGGCTAGCACCTTCAACGCAACCACAAACGAATGCTATTTTGTTTTTTGAATCTGCAGCGTGCTTGTTAGCTTTCCCTGACAAGATTTCCTCCCTTTCGCACTTAGCTCCCTACCGACCCATGGCAGTTTGGAAGTTGGAAGTCTGACCATCATTATCAGACAAATGTAGCCGGGATGCAGTGTAGCGTTGCTGGATTTGATAGCTGTCTTGGCCCCCGTGCACTGAGGCTTTTACAGTTATCAACCCAGGGCATCGGAGCAAGAACCAAGAGCCAAAATGGAGGGCTATATGGAGTGATCGGGCGTCTTCACCTGATAACATCTCTGTGATTTATCTGTTTTCTGTCATGCAGTGGTAATACAGCCCAATACAGGAGGCCAAGCTCGGAGGGATGATAGCCCCACTGCTTCTATGGCTTTTGTTACCGACCGGATCAGCTCAGATTAGGAGATGGGGATCCGGGAATGTGCCCTCGCTCCAGCTGAAAACAATGAGAATGGGATGTGAAAAGCTTTGATGGAAATTGACGGCATTGACTATATGTCTCAACTTTTAAGGTGGTATGTTGGATTACACTGGACAGGATTTCATTTCACTGAATAAATAGATTTCCAGTTTGAGCATTTTAACTTTAGATGAGAACCCAAGAAAATCTGTGTTAAGGAAAACAATTTTAGCTGCCAGAATACATAAGTTTTTTTTTAATATACTTTACAAGTTTTTTTTTTTATATACTTTACAAAATTGTGTTTTTTTTAAATGGCTGTGATTACCAGATGGATGAGCCAATCAGGCACTTGCATTATTCAAAAAAAAAAAAAAAAAAAACAGAACAAAATATCACAGTGGTTGAAAAGCATTGCACATTTCTGCAGAATTAATGAGCAAAGCACTAAACTCTGTCAATCTGAGGTGAGAAAAATTGTATTCTAATAGATGTAAATGATAGATGACCAGTGAGCTTCTTCTTGTTTCACATTTGTCACAGAAAAAAGACAAATCTGCATCAATCAATCAATCAATCAATCAAACTTTATTTATAGAGTGCTTTTCATACAAAACTAAGCACAAAGCGCGTGATCATGCATGTGCAGGGCTTGAGGTGCGATGATGTGACGACCAGACTGATATCAAATGTAAAATTAAATAAGATTTTTGAACTGAATAAAGACTGTATAAACTGTATTATATAAAGCATCAGCTGTAAGCATCCCCCATCACACTTCAGTTTACTATTTGCTTGCATTGTTTCCCTACATCACTACTCTTAGATCTATAACAGAAATTTAATCTGTACGCCTTAATATCCGCAACCACATTAAATCAATATAGAGTTAATATCCAAAACGCCTGTTGCATCCGGACTAAATGAACTCTCCTGTCTGGTTCAATTATAGTTCAAGTCCGAGCGCTCTGTAAACTGCTGTATTTCCTCCAAAAGCTCTCAAATTTACGATAGTTGAATAGCAGACGATGTTTGCGAGCAGTGATCACATGCAGGGGAGTGACTGTTGTAGTCACTTGAGTGGGGCTTGGAGTGCTTTGGCTGCTGCTGGAGTTTCATTGAAGACTTCCACAGCAGAGACTTGTGAGCGGTGAACAAAGACAATGGTGCTTTGACAGACTGATCACACAATGCAGACAGCACAGAGCCACAGAGACAAGGGGAAACAAGAAGGGACGGTGTATGTGGGAGTAACTCTGAGGATTTTGGGGCTGATTTTGTAGGGTTTTCTGCATTTTCCATTATCGTTACATTATCTACATTAATTGGACATTGCAATTTTCAGACAAGGTTGTAAGAAGATTAATGATATCAGCTGGTCGATATACCACTTGACTCTTTAGCGTTTCGGCAATCAGCCTTAAATCTCCAGCATATTATTTTGTTTTGGTCAATTTGCTCAATAAAATGAATAAATGTTTTAAATGTAATAGTGAAACTGGAAGCTTAATCCATTTGACTTTACATTGAAAAATTGTCAACCCTGTCTCTGTAACAGCTGCAGTGAGCCTTGTCATTTAAGTCTTAAAATGTTTGACTAAACCCGCGCTCTACATAATCCTGGTGTTTCTGTTTTACTATTTTGTCCATAAAAAAATCCTAATATTAAACTCAACTCCAAATTTGCTCTTATAACTGCAAGTCTCATGAGTTTCATTTGACTGGGACTGAACGCTATCGGTGACGTCACACTCCTTTAGTCTACTTCTTTATACAGTCTATGTGTGATACATTAAAATATTAGTGGATAGTAAGTCAACTACAACTTGTATTAAAAAAATACCATAACCTACTCATAATTTATAACTTATGACAGCTTGTGAACCATTCCTTACACAAACATGTGAAGAAAGCATGAAATTCCCTTTTCCACGTGCCACTACACAACACCAAATTGAGTAAATGGTTGAGTAAATCTGCTACAGTATAAGTCATACCTTCTACATTGTTTATACCAGTTCCACAGAGAGCACTTTCCCCAGATGTTGATTTATGCCTGCCGAGAGACTCCGGGACCCTATGGAACCATCTCACACTTCATTTACTCATATGGCTGCACCGCGACGACTCCCAAGGGTGAGTGCAAAGGTTATCGGGCATTTTACAGCCATCTTTTATCCGGAGGTGTCGCATGCATCCAGGAGGTTTAATAAGGTTTACATGGTTGTGTATAGCTAAAATAGTTTAGATAAGAGAAGCATCATTAGTTACATCAAGCAGTTAACATAATAGATTAGATTAGAAATGCTGAAATGGCAAACTGCATAGCACGTTTATAAATGGATTTTGTTGTGACAAATCAAAGGTTTACTGAGGCAACCCAAACAACTAGGAAAATCTTCAAAGGATAAAAATGAGTTCTTTTATGATTTCATGAAGTAGCAGAAAAGACAAACTAAGGCATCTACTCTTAAAAGCCTCTAGAATGTTCACCAGAAGAAGCATATAGGACTGTAATCGACTAAAGAACTTCCTGCCCTGTGCATAATTGTATGTATGTAACTCTGAGCAAAAATACTTCAATATATTACATATCTGTTAGTTGTTACACAAGACAGGAGTGGGTGCTTTGAGTAAAGTAGTTAGAGAGCATTTGATGCACAGCTGCTTTGAGTCTCTTTGTAAAAGAGATGCTTTGCTAATGCACACCACTCACTAAATACACACCTCTCCCTCTCCTGTTGAAAACGAGCAGTTGGCCAGACAGAAAACTGTTGCTAACTACAGCCAAGAGAGTTAGAGCTAAAGAAATATTTCCAGAGTCATTCTGCAGCAGTTCTGAAATTAACTTGTATGTTGTGCCAAGACACACCCAGCCCTGCTGTTGCATACACCACACCACACAGAGCCAGGGCCAGAAAGGGTCAGTACAACTCTGCAGCAAAGGAAAATGGTGGAAAAGGTTATGTTCAAAACAAGATTAAAAAAAAGGTTTGTGAAGCTGAATAGTGTAGATGTTGTCTCATTGAGATATGAAGTAACAAAATTGATAATCTAAGAAATAAAACTGCATTCTAAAAGAGCAAAGGACTATAGGCTCTATTCATGCTTCTGACACAAACCAGGAAGATGTTTGGAAACATGCAATGACAGCTTCCGGCGGGCTCTGTTGGCGGTAGTAAGTCTGACAAAATGGAGAAAATGGCCCAGTTGTCTTTCTAAATGTCACTGTAGCGTTCCATTATGTTCGGCTAATCAACAATTACAACCATACCTCAGTTTTCATAATTTCCCTACTGACCCACAACTCCAAGCACACTGGGTACATGTGAGTAGAAGAGATGAGGGCACCAAATTCTAGATGATGCCAAACAGCACATATGTATGCAGTCTTCATTTTACCGGGGCTGATGACATTTACTTCAGTGGGTTTTATCACAGTTGGTAGGTGAGCGCAGTGTCGGAAACCACACCTGAAGTTGTCATTGCATGTTTCCAAATGTCTTCCTGATTTGTGTGAATAGAACCTATTCTAAAGGAGAAGATAATGGAAAACCAATGTTCAGACGACTTCTTTCTTCACAGCCAGGACTGTACATTGATCCCATATTTAAACAGGGGATTGATTCTCCATATGATGATTTGCAGACAATCTCCTCGCACCTTCTCACTTCCAGATCCATAATTCCAAACACATTGACTGGGCCTCATAGGGAGAGAGTTTTATCTATACTTTACCCAATTACTACCAGAGGCTCATTCCACTGACAGTTCTGCACAGAGAAAACACTCCAGAGTGGGGACCATCGTCATGACAGCGAGTTTTAGGAGCGGTACACTTGTGTGGCGAGCGGGAAGGCTGCCAGTTTGTGAACGCCACCACTGTAGATTTAGTGAGCCTGTCTGCGTCTTCAGCGGCAGACGGAGGACCTTGCTCAGCCAACAAAAACACTGTCGGAGATAGCGCAGTGAGCCATGAAATTGATTTTGTATTAACAAACAAGGGGGATCTGTTTCTCCCCCTACTGTTAATCAAATCATTTCGAGGAATGAGGAGAAGATGAGAGCAAAATCATTAGGACCCAATGGTAAATCAGGTTCAAAGCCAACCTGTTGTCCCATTAACCCTGAGAGCAGCTCAATAGCTAATTAAGGCAATTACTTCAGGCAGGACACGCCAGTTAATCACCAATGACTGGGACATTTATAGAGGTGGCTTCATCAGCATTGGCAGTACTCTCCCATGGCTCCTTATGTTCCTTATGTACAGAGGATAAGCACCAACATGGTCTGAACGCCTCCCACGCCTTGTCTACAGGCTATTAAAGGATACATGTGTTAAGGACAGCTTTTTCTGTGGATTTATGTCAAGGAAAATGTCCAAGAGAAGCATCAGAGTAGTTGTTAAACAGATATTCTAAGTTCAGTCAACATGCTCAGTAATGCAGGCTCAAAGTAAGTACCAGCGGCTTGGGTTAAAAATCATGACAATCCTAGTAGATACAAAATAGTTAGCTTTACTTTGTGGAGGTAAACAACAAGAACAATGCACCTGTACAACAATAATTCAAATCCGACTGAAATTCAATTGAAGGAGTTAGCTATTTAGTTGCAAATGCTGCAGATATTTAGGGAATAGAACTGCCTCTGCAAAAGAAAGGAAATGCCTTGTCTAATTGATGAGAATGGCTAACAATGCAGTGTACGTCTGAAATTCCCAACCAAAGATTCTCAACATTCTTGTTTTAATCTAGCAGGTCATAGTTCAGTCTTTTGTACAATCTAATTGCACTACTGGATGTGTTCAAAATGGATTGACTCCTGCTTTGAAATCACTAATTGCATTTCTAATCAAAATCTTCTAAACTGTCAATGGTGGAATGAATCAAAGTACAAGCTGTAAAGTACTATACCTCAGTAGAATTTTTAGGTGTCTGTACTTAACTGCAGCAAATTTTAAAGTAGATACTTTAACTTCTCAGCATTTGAAAGCAGGTATCTGTATTTTTTGCTTCCCTACAGTTTTAAAAGGGACAGAAAAGTAAAAAGTACTTTTCATGGAATTTGAGGGGTTATTTTAACAATGTTCGTGGTAACATCCTGACCGAAGTTTCTGAGTTCAAGATTCAGCCTTGAGCAAAAAAAGAAAAACAAAACACAAATTTCATATGAAAAATTAAGAAATTGTTTCGTATTGCAATTGCTTTTTAATCAATATCACTACATTTAACACTTGTGTGAAATACTTTTACTTTTTTCTCTTTAAGTACATTTTTAAATGGGTACTATTTTCATGTGATACTTTTTCTGAAGTTTTTACTTTAACTTATGTAGCAACAATTGAATACTTCATCCACCACTGCATTGTGCCTTCCTAGTTTAGTGTTCATTCTGGAGTCTCTTATTATATGTATTCTCCAGATTCCAAGACACACCTTTCACCTTTAAGCCTTGGGAGTAGACCAGAAACCTCAAAATCTTTACCTCATCCAAGCGCCTCAAATATCAGTTGTGCTTTGACCTATACAGTCCTCTACATTGCAGACTGGTGCGGAGCTGTCCACGGTGCTGAACAGGGCTTGAGTACCTCTCTGCTTTAACAGTGTGATCAGTGAGAGCTCTGACACCTACCTTGTCAGCAGTTCGCTCCGTCCCATCTGGCTTGAGGGACGGATCTTGACAGGCGGCACTGAGGGAGGCCCTTGTAGTGAACTGTCCTGAGTGGTGAGTATTGATTTTCCTGTTTGTCTCCCCTGACTGAGCCAAGGTGAAAGCTGAAATAACTCCCCCAGCAGCAGCAGTAGCCCAGTGCTCTGTCCACTGGTCTCTCCCCGGGCCCACACCGCTTCCATGAGGAGTTGTTAGTTGGTTGGAGGGTCTGTCCAGGGCTGCTCGTCCACGCACTGGTAAATGTCAGCGTTTCCTGGCCACTGCACATCAGTAAGTGCAGTCGGAACAGCGGGGCACCACTTCCAGTTATTCCATTTCCATTTGCACACGTGAATATAAATCTGAGACCGGAATGCCAGTCACAGTGAGAATACCACCCCTGTGATGTGGGTTTCAGTCCAACAAAGAGCCCACCATCACAGTACTGCGTTAAAGGTGCACTGCGTAACTTTTCAGGTTGGGGGTCCGCTACCATGAAAAGGCTATTGCTTTGCCTGTAATGTAATGTGTGCCTGTAACTTATGCGTGGTGCATTTAGGCAATTATGGATGCTGCTCAAAACCTTTAAAAGCATCTACTTACTGTGAGTGGGTTCACCGATCTCACCCGTAAATTGTCCTGGTGGCATCTCCTGCTTGTTTTTTTAATGCTTTATAATATATAAAACATTGGAATACTGAAGATAAAGGAATAGCATCTCCATGAAGACAAGTAACTGGTGGGCTCTCTACCAGAAAAGTTGCACAGAACACCTTAAAAGACATACAATGCCCTAATAAGATACATTTTCATGAATATCGGTTGTAAGAGATTGGTTCAGTTGATCAAATTTTGTCTCTAAACTGGTGTAAAGTGACTATTTAATGGCCCAAAATGTCACGTGCTGCCTCTGTGCTTCATGGACGTTGCCATTGGAAATGTTTTTGGTAAGTTTCGCTGTATGATTATTGTGTTAACTGTATTGATTGTCTTTGAATCACACACTACTCTGCTCTTTATTTCAGTCGAGAGAATTGTAGTGGAATTGTTTTCAGATATTTGTCGCAAAACCTGTGAAAACTTCAGTTGTCTTTGCAGTGGTAAGTTCTAGTACAGCTACTCACCAATCCGGGTTATTTCAAACTACTTGTATGTTATATTAATTTCTGCATTTATAGGTGAAAGGGGAATTGGTAAATGAACCTAGAAACCCTTACACTACAAAGGATGTCTCTTCCATTCCATTGTTAAAGATTTTATGATTCAATGAGGAGACTTTAGCAAAGGTGATTTGTAAAAAGCATTTGACACCATTAAATATCTTGAAGTCTTGTGTCCTTTCATAGGAATATTAATATAATATTAAACTTGTATTTTTTCAATGCTGTTTTGTAGCTGTTTAGTTTAAATCATAAAATAACAGCTTACAAAACATATTTGGATAATTTTGTATCCTACACTGTTTGCATTAATGGAAATACGTCTTATATTTTCAGTATTTTTCAGTATCTGCCCTAATATCAGTTCATATCAAGTATCAGCAGACACTTAAAGCATCATCGACAACAGTATCAGAACCAAAAAATCTGTAACGATGCATTCTTAAAAAAAAAACAAAAAAAACAATGACATTTTAGAATGATTGATTACAACAAGACTGAACTAATATGAAAAAGTAGACATATAGTGTATATACTTCAAAGTTTTGACACCAGTTCGCTAATGTTATCTGCCCACTCACTGACAGCGCACTTAATTACATAAGTCAGGCACAATATGATTCATGAGGAAGGGCCTCCATCTTAAACCACTAATGACAGAATAGTACAGTAGTTCTTAAACTTTTCACACCAAATACTGGCAAAGAAAATATTACACTCTAAACCTCCACCAGACCAAAAGCAGGACTATTTTACAGCTAAAGTAGAGCTAAACCAGGACTAAACCATAGGAACAAAGAAGACAAAAAAAGAAATCTAGCTTTAAAAGACCATATTACGCTATTGTCTGTGTTGTTTCCTCACCTTCTCTAAAACAGAAATGTCATGGGGTAATACAGGATGTGCTCCACTGACCTTTTCAGCTCCATACACCTACGGGAAGCATTTGGATAATTTCAGTCCTTTTTTCAATCAACACCTAAATAAAGATAAAAGTTGTAACTTGAAAACTACCGCTTCATAAGATCATAAGTTGGATCACGGCATTTTGATCTTTGGAGATGCAGACAGACAAACAGACAGACACTTACTCTTTACTGAATAACTCAAACATGTGTGAATGAAACAAAACACAACTCCAGGTATGTTTTTGAGGAGGTAACAACATCCTAACATGGCTTAAAGCTCACAAGAGTCAATTTTGTGTAATATAGGACCTTTAACATAAACACAGAGGACCTTCAGTGCCACCAGAAGCAATCTATGTACCACCAGCAGTAAATGCATCACAGTTTGAGAATCCACAATATTGAACTCTCTCCTTCTTTGATGAATCACTTCACATAATTGCAATTTAGAAAAAAAATTAAGTTTCTGATTACTCTCTTAAGATAAGTGAAACTGTCAATGTTACAAAGTGAAAATGAAAATAAAAAAGTGATTGTTTCCCAGTTAGCGCTCATCCTGTGATCAAATGCACTGTGCATTAATTAAAAGAAGCAGTTTGTTGTTGTGTGTAGCAGTCAGGGTTGTGTTGTTTGCTCTGAATAATTAAGAATGAGTGGAGAGGCCCTGGGGAGTCTAAGATGAATCAAACATGAAATCTTAATAGGCACTTCTTTTCATGTCAACATAAGGCCACTACTTAAGTCAAGTATTTAAGGACCATTTTTCTGTCATTTTAGAGCAAATATTTTGGGTTTTAAGTAGTGGCGTATTACTTAATGTTTAGTTTTCAGTAGGCTTGTTTTTATTAGAAAGCACACAATGCCAGAATATAAAAAAAAAAAAAAACTTGTAATTTAAAGCTTGTAAAAAAATGCATGTAATAAATGATAAACTGGTAAAATGTGTAATTAAGTTTTTAAAGCTTTTATGCAATTTTCTGGTCTGTTATAATGTTGTTTCCTCATCAAAAATTGTACGTCTCTATTGAACCACAGGTAAAAGGAGCTGTTAATTTGAAAACTAATGCTTCATGACATCGCAAGGTCAAGCAAAGCATTTTGAGCTTTGGAGATATAAACAGACTGATAATGCTGCATTACTCAAATGTGTAAATGAAACAAAACTCAACCCCGGGTATGTTTTTGAGGATGTAACATTATGACATGGCTTGAAGCTCACAAGAGTTTTGCATAATATAGGACCTTTAAATTAGTATTTGATCTATATGGTCAACAGATGGTGCACTCTTAGGCCGTTCACAAGCCTGAAGGAATGGATTGGGTAATAAAAAAATGGTAAATGGTGACATTTATACAGCGCTTTTTTACCCTGAAGCCACTCAAAGAGCTTTACGCCAAGAAACCACTCATCCATTCTCATACACTCTACTATAAACTAGTATATGTCGACGCTGAGGGCAGAGTGGGTTAAGTGTCTTGCTCAAGGACATGACTGCATTCATCTGTGGGAGGTGGAATCGCACCGCTAACCTGTGGGCCAGCGGGTTTGACCATTCTACGAACAATGTTTATGTTGAGAGCGGGATTTGAACCTCTGACCTTTTGATCAGAGGTCTAGTACTCAACTACTGTCACCTAGTTAAATGCCCTCATCGTCTGTCAAGGGCAGACCATTACAAACTAGACAACTTTAAAAAAAAGAGTAATATATTTGTACATTTTGAAAACTTTATTTATGCCCAAGAGCAATAAATTCATATGGCAAAACTGTCCAGCTTCACATATAAAGGAAAAAAGAGGGGATTTTGGACTGCCACCACTTCGTAGTATAGTAAAACAAAACCTGTATAATCAGGCTTTACTTTATAGCAATTACCCCGATCTCCCGCTGATTTGAGATGGCTTTTAGGCAGCACACTCCTTTCCAAAAATACTCATGTGTGAGGCGTGCCCTGATGAAGGCTTAACATGTCTGCAGTCACTGTAAATAAAAGCCTTTAGTTCTGCTTTCATAGGGAAAAGCAGAACAGCGCACACAAATATATTTCACAGTTTTTAAACACAGCCACCCACTGGGAGAACCATTAGGACGGCTAATGTCAGATGTAAGGACGTGAGAGAACAGCATATACAGGATTATGAGGGGGAAAAAGGCTGTATAATACTGTTTTTATGTGCCGAGGGGACCTGTATAATTAAATGTAATATATAATAGCACAAGGCAAACCGCAACCTGCAAAAGAAATTAATGACTCCTGGTCTTGTTTCCTCATCAAAAACATACCTGAAGTTTTGTTTTGTTTCATTCACACATGTTTAATACATAAATCTTGCATATTTAGGCTGATCCACTGTGTTTTTAAACTCCATACACCTTCACTACAATCATTTGGATGATTTCAGCCCTTGAATTTCCAATCTCTGCTAAATAAAAGGTAAAAGGTAGCTTGAAAACTACCACTGCAAGACATCACAAAGTGGATATGAGCATTCTGAGCTGTGGAGATGTAGACTAATAATGCAGGATTACGCAAATATGTGAATGAAACAAAACACAACTCCACGTATGGTTTTGAGTTGGGTTTGGAGTTCATATAGAATCATTAAATCTTAGGTATTTGATTTTCAACCTGAGAAAGTATTCTCAGCTGTTACCCAGATGCTGAAACCTATAGAGCACTTATTTTGTAATTTAAATAATACAATATACTAAAAGATACAGACACCGCCTTTAGGGTAAGAGATTAGAGTTAAGGTTAGTCCAAAGAACCTTTGATTGGTTTTGGCCTATTACTTGCTTGTGTAAAATAACAGTTTTGTGGCTCACCGCTGTCCTTAGGCAAGACACTTTACATATTGATTTCCTTACAGTTTCCTTACACCGGTGTATGGGGTGTGAATAAGTGAGGCTGATGAGTAAATGATGTGACAGCTCATAGAGGTAGAAAATACGTAATTGATACTTTCCAGTGACACCATGCTGGGGGTGTTCTACATGTATGTGTATGGCTCCTCAGTTACTGTGGTGAAGCAAAGCACACGTTACCAAACAGCGTCTGATACATTTTAAGATTGTCTGAAAACTTAAGGAAAGGTACAAAATGGATTTAAGCAACACATTTAAGGAGTCTGTGATTAATACAAGTGTTCACAGTCCTGTTTAAGTGTTTGAGTTTCAACAAAAAAGGTGAGCACTTTCTGGTCTGACTGTGTTAAATTAAATTAAAGATCAGATTAAAGTCTAACTTGAGTAACAGAGCTTCAGACAGAGCAGAGCCTACAGTTGGCATCACACCCCCAGGGAATGTTGATGAGATCAGCTGCAAAGTATCTTTAGCACTGAGATACTTCTGAATGCCTTTTTTCCAGCTTTCCCTGTTTTGCTAAATGTTGTAACACTCCTTTCCATCTGGTGGTAATGTGTGTCTTCAGGAAGTACCCACCATCTTTTTACAGTAAAATCCATACCTTCAGTCCCTTAATTGACCTTACCACAAAGTATTTTTTGCTAATTGCTGACAGCTATCTTTTTAGTCTTATTTTAACCACTTGGTGCCCTCAGCTGGAAAAAATCTAGTTTGGTATGCACAGAATTAAAGGTGAATTATTTTTATCTAAAAATCCAGCCTGAATGTTGTCCAATGCAGGACCTTTAAAGGTGTACATTTTCTGGTAGAGGGCCTTCCACATGTTTGTCTCTATTGGAGATATTATTGCTTTGCCTGAAATGTTCCACAGTGTCAAACAGGTGACACAATCAAGCAAGTTACAGCTCAGATCTGTGGAGAGGCAGGCCCACTCACAACACATTTTTCAGCGATAAAACACCTGCAATTAAATAAATGCTGGATAGATGTTTAATGCCATACTGTGTAACATCCAAGGCAAAACTGTCATTTCTATGGAGACAAGCAGGAGGCAGATAGCCAGACTGGCGACACCTAGTGCCTCTGCTCAATTTCATTTTTCTCCAGAGACTACATCAGGAATCAGAATACAGTAGACGGTTTGCAAGAACCTCGGAAGTGCGAGTCCGAGCACCAACCAGTCAGAGAAGAGCCATACATTCTGTGTTGGCAACAATTCCTGAGATCAAGGATTTAAAGCCGGAACAAAGAGAAAGTTTGGTGAAATTTATCAACGTTATTGCCCTACTTCCTACGGGATTTGGGAAAAGCTTAATATACCAGTTAGCCCTGTTAGCGGGGCATTACATACATAACGACCAAATAGCGGCGATTGCTTAAATTAAAAAAGTACCCACCTACCATCGAGCAAACGAATTCTAATGCTGCGAGGTCAGACGGTTTCCACGAAGTGAGACCGGATGAATCAGGCTAGGCAGCAGACCCTACATCAGAAAAATTACACGGTGCACCTTTAAGTCCAATGCAGGCCTCTCTATTTATCAAGGCTGGAACATTAGTATATTCAACAAAATAACCCAAAACAACCCTTTTTATCCAAAGCAGCATTAATTCAAATAAGGACATATCTGTGGGTAGGTAGTGTTCTAAATAGTGATCTGTTGGCTGTTAGATAAAACGCATACATTAGCAATCTGTTCAATAGGCTCAGACAGGCACACTGTGTTCTGTACCTACACATATAACCCATAATGATTCATATCTTTATAACACCATTTATTCTCAACACATTTTGCATTTCTGTTTGAATATGACTGATAATGAAGGCTTTGTATCTGAATGGCTTGAGTGAGAGTCCAGTGTGAGCCCAAAGTCAGTCACCATATAACACTGTCGTCTCACTCATGACGAAGTGTTGACCTGGACATATGCAGACTCCTCCCACACAAGCACAGTGCAGTGTCTAGTACATGTATTCAAACAGCCTGACTTCAACCTCAAATTATGATAATGAAAAAGAGATTTAGTGAGATAATACAACTATCATTTTAATAACAATATCAGTTACTTAATGAGGAGTTGTGTCTGTTCATTTCATCTACTGATTATGAACTTGCTCTGGCAAATTAACATCTACAACCTCCTTAAAGAGAACCTATCATTTAAACTTGACTTTTATGAGGCCAACAGTGTTCCCTCATCATTAGCTTGCTCAAAGTTGTATTTCGTTTGATTGATGCATGTAATCTTATATTGTCCTTCATTTGAGGCATGGGTGCTCAGACAGTTTCTGTTTTCACTTACGCCTAATCCCAGCCTACAGCTCTGTCCTTAAAGGGACAGTACGGAATTTTGGACATAGGACCTCGTAAACCGAATTACTGGTTAGATTTGTGGAAAGGCAACCCCATTCACAGTGATGTTTTTCGATATTTTTGAGCAATAAAGATATTTTTGAGCAATAAATAACACCTGTAGTTAAATAAATGCATTACAGATTAGTTTAATGACATACTGTGGACAGTTTAAACCCAAGCATTAATTTCTCCATGGGGACAAACAGGTTACAAACCCTCTAGAGAAAAGTTACGCAGTGCACCTTTAAAGGGACAGTCTGGAATTTTGGACATAGGACCTCATTTCTTAGTTAACCAGAGTGTTGGAGATGTGTGGAGACACTTTTTAAAATATTCCATCCAGTCCTTGTATTTGCAGAGGTCGCTGGTGCTAGGCTAGTGCATGTCAATGGTCATTGTTAGCCTGTCACTAACAACAGTCTTACCCACTCCACAAAGCACCTGAAGCAAATCTATTATTACATCAGACTGTCGATGTAAATGTCTGTGTTGATAGTGTTTCAAATAAATCTAACCTTGCATCGCATGAATCGTCGCATGTTGATGGACTATTTTCTAAGCAGCAGCAGAATTTTACTTTGCCGGTAAGATAGGTGCTAGGTGATATCAGTCCGCCTCTGCCAAGTTTTCTATCAGGAAGTACAACACACTGCTGCTGCTCAGACATAAATCCTTCAAATGCAAGGTTGGTTTTACTTCTAAAATGATTCTGTCGACACAGACATTTACATTGACACAGTCTGGACTGTTTTTAGAGGTCTCCACACGTCTCCAACACTCTGGGTAACAAGGAAATGAGGTCCTACGTCCAAAATTCCGGACTGTCCCTTTAATATACACTCCGGGTCATATAAGTAGGATCAAAAGATGTCCCATTTTACTGTAAAATTTTTAATTAGATGCTTGTTACAGAGAAAAAACAGAAGAGTGGAGCTTACGAGTTATGCAGATTTGGAAGTCAATGTACCAGTTCTTGCGAGATGAAAATTGCGATCTACAAACGAAATGTAAATCATATATCTAATTAAAAAACACTGAGAAACCCAATTCATTTATTCATCTTAAGGCAAATAAAATATTGTATCTGCCAAAGTTATTTCAGCCTGTATAAAGTGTACAATAACAAGGACAACATAGTGGTGCAGCTGTTCAGACTTTCACCTCACAGCAAGTCTTGCGTTTCCATTTCTTGGCCAGAGGGAACCTTTCTGTGTGGAGTTCTTCTGAGCTGTGTGTACCACCAGTATGGATAATTACAATTAAAGCACTTTACTTCATACCTTTTCTTACTGTATTTTACTTTATGAAGTTAAAGTACTCTAATAATTGATTTTCCTCACCATTTCAAAATTCTTGGTTGCCTGTGCATGAAATATGGCCTGCAGACACCGCGCGCTCCCTTCTCTCCACTTAGATATACTTCATAGTTGCTTCCTGTGTTCTTTCCTCCACTTTTTCAGCGGAACATCCTCTTTCCTCTCACAGAATAAAATGGATGTGGTAGGACTCTACAATAGTGTGTTTTGGTCTGGTCTGGATGGATTGCATGGGAAGCGCTGAGATTGGTTCCAGTGTTCCTGCCGTGGACAGCAGCCTTTGGTGTTTGGTGATAAATGCCTTCTGTGTGGTAATATGCTGTGATTAACGGACAGAGCGCTCAGACTGGACCCCCTCCCCTGCGCAGCCCTCCACCCTCGCGCACACACAGACGCACTCCCTCTCTGCGCAGAACCTGAATCAATCATACATGGAAACGCTACAGTCTTGTACCAGAACACATGCAGTGAATCGCCTTCCAAGTATGTGTCAGAACAATATAGATCAAAACAGGAATCATTGGGAATATATTGAAATCGCTTTTTTATGGTCCCAATTCAGTCAGGAAGTATGCAACAATCCAATCATAACACACAAAATGCATATAGCAAAGAGCTCCACAAAGACTCTGGCTCTATCTTGCAACAGTAAAAGGCATATTGATACTTTGCAGCTAATATCATCAACATTCCCTGGGGGTGTGAAGCTAACTGGAAGCACTACTCCGTTAGAAGCACTGTTACTCAAGTTTTGCTCAAGTTAGATTTAAAGGTGCACTGTGTAACTTTACTGTTGCTGGTAGAGGGTCCACCACCTGTTTGTATCTACGGAGATGTTATTGCTTTTTTCTGTAATGTTTTCAAGGTATTGTTGCAATTAAAAGACTTGTAATTAATTAAAATGAAATCCTTTTGGGAAAATATTGCAATTGTAATGGAAGAGGTATTCGGCTATAAAATATGCACTCATAGGTTATATACTTGGCCTTGTTGCATGAAAACAATATTCAAACTGAGGACTTCTATTTGTTTAAAGTGATGATCTTGGCTAGTAAGAAAGTAATAACAAGGAACTGATTGATGGATGACCCTTTGAAATTACAGCAATGGACAGATATAATACAGGAAATTTATGGAATGGAAAAAATAACTTCTTATTTGAGACTCAAAACTGGTAGAGAAGCGATGGTCAAACTGGTGTTTTACAAAGCTCACTCCAATGTCTAAGGTATTTCCTTTTTTGTAGAACCCCACAGATTGTTTGTTCTTTTATGCACATTTGTTAAAATTTTTAAAAGGCACAAATAAAAAGTTAAAAAAAGAAAAAGACTTGTAATTAAATAAATGAAATGAAATTGAACCCATATTTGTTAAAATCCATTTAGATTTTTTTCTTGAGTTTCTACATAAATCTTTACTATCTGCATTTACTAATGTGTGCATTGTGCCACCATGGTAACCACAGAACATTCCACCAATAGAAATACACGCAGAACCCCCCAGCGCTTCACTGTCTCATTCTAATAGCAAATATTGTATTCTGATTTGAATGCATGTATTTTGTGACATTTCTGTTATGCATCAGCCTATCAATTATGAAGATAATTATATCACCATGGAAACAACACCCCGGGGTACTTGATCACATAGAATATCAATCATAATATGTAAGTATATTGCAGAAAATGGCTAATTAATAATTACTTTACTTTTATTTTTACTCAATTTCCTGTTGTCTTGACAAAGAGACACCCAAATAGAAAGTGATTTCATAGTAAAACCACCCACATTCTGTGCCATTACTGCAGATCTGTTTCTACAGTCTAATACTCAGGGAAGGAGTTTAAGTCGAGCTCAGGGGGGATGTAAGAACATGTCCACAGGCTAACATTTGCTTTTAAAACCAGCAGAGACATTTGCCAAACTAAAAGTATGTGCATAATTTAACAAGTCAGAAAAGAAAATATATTATGAATTATCTTCTTCTAACCTTGTCATGACTTTGGGCAACTGGACACTGATACTACACGGGATACTAACAAAATACAGTTTGTGCTATTGTTTTAAAGCAGCTATTGAACATTTATTACCATTTTAGGCAAGTGTCACAGCATTACAGGTATCAGTTAATGGATCCAAAAAAATAAATACACTCAGAAAACAAACAAACCCGCGGACAGCACCATTTACTTTCCCTAAACTAGACTAGAGTGTACAGAACAGGTCAATGCTCTAAGCAGGTGGAAATGTTGGAGGTTGTGAAGTTAGAGCAACTAAAACATGTATGAATGGAAGAAGAAATACTAGGCCATAGCAGCTCACAAAGAAGCAGCTTGACAACAGACTTTGTAGCTCCACTGATCCTTCAGACTAAAATCAATCAATACTTATAATATAAATACTTTAATAGACTTGAAGATGTATTGGGTAAGTTTTCTGGGTTCATCACGTGATTCTCTCCATGGAAATATCGCCTCTCATTACACTTATGTCTATGGCGACAGCAGGTGATGCCACAGGGGCAAGTTACATTTCAGATCTGTGGGGAGGCAAGCCTTTTCACAGTAAGGATGCAAGCTTCTAGATTGATAAATACCCATGCCATTGAGTAAATGCAGGATGGATATGTTACCTGATACCAAACCAGAACATTCCAGTCAAAACAGTAACATCTCCATGGAGACAAGCAGAAAAGTTACACAGTGCACCTTATAATAATAAACCATAAATAAAGACTGATTCATAATGAACAAATAGTTTAACTACTCAGTTATATAAATTAATAACTCCTAACCTTAACTCTATATTAGAGGTGCACTGCGTATGTTTTCTTTGCTGCTTGTCTCCATGGAGATGTTATTGCTTTCCCTGGAATGTCCCATGGTATGACTTTAAACATTTCCATCTGGCATTTATTCATTACGGGTGTTTGTATTGCTCAAAATACCATAATTCCTTCTGTGAATAGAGGAGACTCTCCATAGATCTGAACTGTAATGCAGCATAGTGCTCTAACCTTTGTGATAAATAGGTTTAATCTATACTGTGCAACATTCTAGACAAAGAAATAACATTACCATAGAGACAAGCAGGTGGCGGACACTCCACTAGAAATGTTGCACACTGCACCTTTAAGTTTTGCACATCTTTATCAGAACAAGCCATAACTGTTCCATCTGCCGTCTCTCATCCTGTCAAGCAAATTAAGTCTACACGATACATTTCATATTTGCATAAACATACTAGCCCTCCCTCGGATGTGACAAGGTGCATCCAACTTGAAAGTGTAGCTCGCCAAACGCCACGTAACTCCGAGATCAGATTTAATATCAGAGGCGACATTCAAAAGGCCTGCCGCAGCACTTTCACAAATAGCCGTGAGACCGTATCATTGGCGAGGAGATTATGGCGGTGGCATAAGCAGTCAAATCAATCCCTGAGTATTTCTGTGCAAGTCGATGGAGGATACAGGTTAGGCCCATTAGTCATGTTGGCACCCTCCACCGCATTCCCATCTTACAGACTTAGCCCTGCACATGGTATTCTGCTGCTCTGAGCTAGCCACAAATGAGCTTTTTGCAATGTAACAGTATGCAAGGAGAGAAGAGGAGAAGAGAGGGGGATGCTTATTGCATATGTATATTGGGTTTGAAGATGTATTGAGGCGTTGTGTAAAATGTGATTACAGCAATTATTTTTTAGATATATCATAGTAAGTCTCTATATTCACAATAGAACAGAAAATAACTGTTACTGGGCCTGTCATGACAACAAATTTTACAGAGAAATATTGCGATAAATAATGCTGAAGCTACTTTATGCCACTGACACAAAGCAGGATAATCCCAGTACACTTATTTTGAAATATACTGTATTTGAGCCTGAGCTGCGACAAATCAAATCAAATCTGACCATATTACATTACAAAAATCTCCCCATTACTGCAAATAAATTGTACACACGATAAATATTGAGCCCTAAAATACATTGTTCCAACGTTCATATGCTGAACTGTAAGTCAATATGGTAATTATTTTGAGATAGAGAGGTGACGTTCATGAATGATTCTGCTATTTTGAACCATTTCTTTATGTGAACAGTTGGAAACGGATTTCACGTTTTAAAATAACTTGAACTTTCATGCATTTTTTACCATAGACTATTTTTACACTGATTAATTTTAAACCAATACAAGAATCAGCACAGAAGTCGAGTAGGAAACATTTGCGAGAGGTTTGTGCACATAAAGCATATTTGGCATCGTAATAACAGTTAGTTTTAGTTTTTAAATGATTATTATTCAAAGTTTTATATAGATTATACATAATTTCTAAGGGTAAACACACTCTCAGTTTGAACCATTATAAACAAATCTAAGCCTTGGTCAATTCCCTCTGTGATTAGTTTGTTGTTAAAAGGAGTTCACACATTAGCTTCTGTCATATAAATAAAAATTAAAAGATCCAGTGTTTTGAACGGCTCTTTAAAAAATTTTATCCAAAGAATCTGATCCCATAATCCCATAATAGAGCCAAAGTCTCATCACTGGTGACAGGTCTAGATGTTACTTACCCCCAGTGGTGTAGTGGGGATTTTTTAAGTGGGGGTATGCGATTCATGACATTGTTAGTTAATTTAAAAGTAAAAATCTGTAATATTTGGTGTTTTCACTCAAAATGATGTAGAATCATGTTATTAACATTAACGCCATTCATAATCACCTACAGAACATAAATTATAGGCTACAACGCATGTGTCCAGGACTCAACCAGGAGGACTAAACCAGGACTAAACCAAGTCTAAACCAGGACTAAACCAGGACTAAACCAAGTCTAAACCAGGACTAAGCCAGGTTTAAACTGGATATGCTTAGCCCTCTGGTCCTTTCTCCTGCGGTTACAGTCAGTTCTGGTTCAGTTCTGGTTTAGTCCTGACTTAGTCCTGGTTCAGTCCTGATCCTGCAGGTCAATATAGGACAGTACTGCAGATATCATAGGTCTATACAGGTTGTTTTCACCATTGCCAATGGCTTTGGTTTGACATTTAAGTTGTAGCTATTTTGCATTTGTAATTTCATTTTTTTTTTTTACATCTCACATCGGGAGAAGTGGGTGGACAGCACACCCCCTAATACCCCACTACACCCCTGCATTTGGATTGTCAAAAGAAACCTGAAAGTGACTGATGGAAAAACAGAAAAGTATGATATTAATTAACTAGCAGCCTATTTAGTCCAGATGCCTTTCCTGGACTAACCCTGATGTGCTGCCAGAAATTAAAACAAAAAAGTGTGTATCACCAGTTACTGCCGTTGTTGGAATTTTACAGCACCTCAGCTTACCATGTCCTTGTAATTCATGCGTTCGATTATCACAGTGAAGAAAAGCTATTTGCAGATAATAGCGTATAGTGAAGCTCTCAGACACTTGTTCTACGCTGTATTATGATTCAGCACAGAGCCGACGTTACAAGTGCAGCTAATGCCTCCAGCGCCTCCAGGACCATTTCCTCTCTCTACCCTTGAAAACAAAGTAAACTCATTCTGTGGCCGACTCTAGCGGAATACAAGCCAGACTCCTATTTGTAAAGTGATGAGAAGTTAAGGATGTAAAGCGTATTCTTCGTGGACATCTATCTAGCTTTAGAGGGAGGTGGTGGGTTCCAATGACGAGGTTGATGTGCTGTATCATAACACGTACTGAGACATAATGCTATTTGTTCCACACCAGCACTCTGCAATGCCACAAGATGCTGCTTTGCTGTCTGTGGCACGTTGTACTTAGTTTCCCATATGTCTGTGTTACTGTCTGGCCCAGGAGAGGCATCGCAGGTGCAGGAATAAGGCTGTTGAAAAGGTCTTAATGAGATATTTTAAAAACGAGACAATCTACAATCTACAAAAATAAAATTTAAAGATAGGGTTATAATGTTGTTCCCTTATCAAATACATACCTGAAGAGGATTTAAGTCTCATTCATGAAAGTTTGAGCTTTCCTTACAGTTATCTACAGTATTTTGTCCAATGCCTATGTCATCCATGCTCCCAAATGACAATTCTCCATAAATATAAAAGTATGATACAAAACAACTTCACAAACCTGATGCGATGTGCAGCAGATTAATTAGTTGAATGCATGCTGATTGTGTTGTGAAGGCGCTTTGAACGGGGAGTGACTTGTGGAGAGCAAAAGAAGGGGAGACTCAGAGTGCCAAAAATGAAAGTAAAAAATTCATGGTTTTCGGTGAATGTAGTATTTGCAAACAATAAATGTTCAGATTGATTTGAATATGTTATGTGCCCATAGAAATAAAATTCACGCTCTTGTAACAGACGTGCCTGATTGTCAAAAATGTTCAACATGTTCGGATGTGGACACCGCTGTTGATATCATGAGTTTCTGGTTGCTGTATAAGAAAAGAGGTGAGGACCAAAAGAGTGTTTTGTGAAGGTTTAATAAACGCATACAGAGCTCTGGCTCTACTGCCTACATGCAACGACAGAGAGACTCAGGAGTCTCGGGAACTAACAATTTTTATAGACTGGTGGTGGACATGTCAAACAGAGTGATCAATACATGGTCAGGCAACAAGTGTAGTCATAAAAGTCTACTGTGACAATTTAACTTTAGCAACAACCAATGGTCTAACATTCCGTAATGTAATTTTAGGAAATGACAGACTTATTCTCATAGTCCTTACATGAAGCGTATTTGTTCTTCAGATCTTAAAAAAACATACCATCAGCAGTGCAATTAAATTTACAATAATTGTTATGGGGAAAAACTAAGCTGACTAAAAATGTGTCCTGTAGCCCAGCTTTAACTCAAAACCCTACATCCAGTCATTCACATTTTTATTTGGTCAAATGTTTTGAAGCTACTTCTTTAGAGTTTCATTCAAATACAGATCATCTTTATATCCAGTATTCTTACAGTAGATTGCTTTTGTGAAATAGTGCTGGGAAGTAAATGGAGTTTGGAATTACTTTGCATCAAAGAGGTGTTTTAGAAAATCACAGGTGGCAACACTGCAGTATAAGCTAGAGTACTAGGCAAATATATACATATACAAATACAAGCAAATATTATATTAAAATGTGTTAAAAGAGGGGGTACTGAAGTTATGTGGGGTATTAAAGGTCCTCTTTTATACAAAATTGACTCTGGTGAGCTTTAAGTCATGTTATAATGTTGTTACTCATCAAAAATATACCTGAAGTTATGTTTCATGTACACATTTTTGGTAAACCTGCGTCATTAGTCTGTCCACCCCTCCAAAGCTCAAAATTATCTAGTCTACCTGTTAATGTCATGAAGTGGTAGTTTTCAAAGTAACAGCTACCTTTTACCTTTAGTTCAGAAGAGATTGACAAATTCAGGTTACCTTTTGTTGGTTTGAAAATGCTATATTATCTGATTTTTAGTTTAATAATTTTTCCATTTTTCTACCAAATTGTCAGAACAATTTTTTTGGAATTGAGAAACCAATGATTTATTTTTTTTTTTTTTAAGCAGATGGAGTAAATAAAATGTTGTATGTTCTTTTGTGTTTTTGATCATCCAATAAATAAATTTACCAATTAGTAAAATAAGAACCAGCACCTATTTATAAACGCTGAATTTAAGAGGCAATCTGGGCACCAATCTGTTGTGCGAGTTTATTCAAATATCTGTTCGATCTCTGTGTGACGCTGTAGCAGGAGCCTGCAGAGGACACCCACTGCAACTGTCACTTATCATGGTTAAAACTCCACATAATCAATGAGGAAATATTATTATTAGTGTTGGGAAGTAAATGAATACGTATGTATTGAGAAGATTTGGAGTAACTGTATTCAAGTACAGTTACTTTTTCATTTGGTGTAATTCAGAGCACAGTTATTTTTTCTAAATAAAAGTAATATATTATGGTATTGATTAAGGCTTTGAATTGCACATAATCAGAGAGAAAAACAGCAACGGCAGCTCTTGTGGAAATTTTCCATCTGATAAGAAATGGTTTAAAACAGTGAAATGAATAAAATGCTGCTCTTCAATCCTATGTTGTGCCTTTACAGCATAATTTAAATGCAACTCAATGTAAAAGCACTCAGTACAGTACACTACTTTGATTGGACCATGTATCAGAAAATGCAGTATTGAGTATTCTATAACTTTTTTTTTACATTTTCAAAGTATTATTCTCAACACGGATTATTATTACATGAAATCAGTATGTGAAAGTTATTTGGGTTTATATTTTACTTGTTCTCGAAGCAAGACAGCCAAGATGAAACCAGAGCTAAACCACCAAGACTGAACACGTTTCCAATTATGTCTAACCTGAAATTGCAGGTTTTAAAGAGGGATGTCATTATATCAAATTATGATGATAGTGATAAGAAATAACAAAAATAACAAGATTTAAAGGTTATTCACGAATATGGACAGTAGATAGCAGTTTTGTATTCACACAGCCATTCCTTTAAAACATTTTGAACATTTTAAATTACAAGTAAATGTGACATAAACTCACAGACAAAACAGCTCTTAAAGGTGCACTGCATAACATTTCTAGCGAAGGGTCTGCCACCTGCTTGTCTACATGGAAATGTTATTGCCATGTCTAGAATGTTCCACAGTATAGAGTAAACCAGGTTACAAAACTATGCTACAGGATTAAAACAAAACTAATGCTGGTTTATCAAACACAGAACAAACAAAGGTCTAAAACAGGACTACAACACAATCAGGTCAGAGATAAACCTAGAATGAACTAAACCAGGACTAAACCAGGATAAACTAGAGTTAATCTAAAATATACTTTGGATTTCCATTTAAGGACAAATTGTACTACTCAGCTCCCAATTCATGGTTTCCACACAGTTCCCTCGTACTCACCGGAATACATTATCTGGGATGTTTTCACAAAATGTTTAAAAATACCATTCAAGAGATGGCAAGTCCTATGTCAATCTGCTACATATGTCAAGTGTGAAGTCAGTGTGTATCAGAGATTAAAATAGGCCTACACTGTTGTACACTAGTGTAGCTGTGGTATGAAAACAAGAAATTATCTAGCCCTTAAAGGTGCACTGTGTAACTTTCTGACAGAGGGTCCGTTACCTGTTTGTCTTCATAGAAATGTTATTGCTTTGTCAAGAATCTCCTACTATATTGGATTAAATGTATCTATTTCCATGTAGACAAGACCACAATGCCTCCAGACTAAACAGGTCAGATTTGTGGAAAGATAAGATCACTCATTGTATGAATTAGAGCCCGACCGATATGGATTTTGCTGTGGCCGATATGAAACCGATATAATGGGAGTTGGAGCTGGCGATAGCCGATATAATCGCCGATATATTTAGTGATGTAAAAATTCACTGTAAATGTTGAATTGTTTAAAAAACTTAGGTTTGGCTCTGGTGGATTTTGAATTGGGTTTATTTAGGCAACATTTATTGTTATTCTGCCTCTTTACATCATATTTACAGACAGTAGGTTGGACTAATGGCATTTTTGCATCACATTCTAGACACTCGTGATGGGTATTCCAGTTCTTTTTAGAGAACCGGCTCTTTTGGCTCGGCTCACTAAAAGCTGCTGGTTCTTTTGGCTCCCAAGTGGCTCTTCAGATTGTTTTGTTGCAAGCAGGACTAAAGCACGTCTAAAGCAGGACTGAATCAGGACTGAACCAGGTCTAAACCAGGACTGAAAAAGGACTAAACCGGGACTTATTTATTTTATGCTAAACTACAGTCAAATATGCTAGTTTTTTTTTTTTTTTTTTTTTTTTTTTTTAATCCTACGTACACGCAAATTTCTCAAAGTTTCGTTTTCAGCCGCTGCCGCTGTCAAACCACGAATCACGCGGCGTGAAGAGAAAAAAAGTGAGAGAAACGAGAAAACACGGCTCCCAATAAGGATCAGGCTCCCGTCGTTCCCTTCAAAGAGCCGGCTTCTAAGAGTCATTTCGTTCGCGACGGACCCATAACTAGTAAAGAAAGTAGCGCTATTAGCCTTTAGCCGTAAATACGTGCGCGCCGCGGTAATTAATTATATGCGCAAATGTCATAATTCACACGTCTGTTCACAGCTCATTTACATATCAGTGCAGGTCCAGTAGCAAATATACGGCCAATATAGTCACTTTAGAACAAACCAATAGAAAACAGCCTGTTTATGTGCGGGAGCTACAGCAGCTAACCCATAACAAATGACAAAAACTAGCTTCAGAGTCGACATATTTCCAACACTCACCGCTCATACAGGCTCCTCCTCACATCACAAATCTGCACTAATAAATGTCCTTTTAATCCAGACTCAAACCGATTGTCCGTAAAAAGAAAATAATCTCAGTGTTTGGATCTGTGTCTGCAGGTGTAAACAAACACACGTGAGTGACGCGACTCTGTGGTGTGTTCAGGGACAGTAGGGACACACACACACAAATGACTCCGTAGATAAATACTGATGTGGAGCCACATATTAGGACATTTATCTGTCTGTAAATTGGATTAAATGAACAGAATGTAGAGAGTCTAAGATTTATAACGAGGTATAACATGCCGATAGCCGATATGCCCCCAGGTGCCCATATCAGCCGATAATATCGGCCAACCGATATATCGGTCGGGCTCTAGTATGAATCCATGTTTTTCATTGTATTTTTCAGCAGTAAAACACCTGTGATTGAATAAACACAACATACTATGAAACCTTTCAGGCAAAGCAAAAATATCTTCATGGAAACAAGTTTGTGTGGGACCCTCTATCAGAAAAGTAACACAGTGCACCTTTAAGTTTTTGACTAATTGTAGAAGAATATGTCTCTCGGGTGTGAATTGTTCTTGTTTGGTTTGTGAGATCTAAACCTGAAACAGAAAAATCACTCTGATTTTATGAAACACCAAGCCCCAAAATATCACCAAGTGCGAAGAATTTAGAAGATGTGTCTGAACCAGAGATGGAAGAAGAAAGCTCTTTTGAAAACTTTTACCACAATCAAAACTTTTTCAAATCATAAGGTGCAAATAATGGTAGAGCAGTGAGCAGTTTGAATCAAGAAAGGCCACGTAATACTAGTCATTATGCCACAGCAAGAAATTAGCCTATAAATCATATGCTATTGATCATCATGTAACACCTATGCTTGTTTTAGACAGGCAACCAGCTGCACTAAGATGGACTATTGGACTAAACATAGAAATAATAATGATAACATCTGACTTAACATTAAAGGTCCTATATTACGCAAACCTGACTCTTGTGAGCTTTAAGACATGTTACAATCCTGCTACCTCCTCAAAAACATACTTGGAGTTGAGTTTTGTTCCATTCACACATGTTGTAATCCAGCATTATTAGTCTGTCTACATCTCCAAAACTCCAAATGCTCTGGTACACCTTGTGATGTCATGAAGCGGTAGGTTTAAAGTTAAGAGCTACTGTATCTTTAGCCTTTAGTTCAGTAATGGGCAATTCCAGGGCTGAAATAATCCAAATGATTCTAGAGGTGCATGGAGTTTTAAAACACAGTGACCACGTGACATCACAAGGTGGAGTGTTTTCTGCATATTTAAACAATATGCATGATTTGTGTGTTAAAGATGTGTGAATGAAAAAAAAACCAAAACACAACTGCAGGTATGTTTATGATGAGGAAACTAAATTCTAACATAGACACAAAGCAGGATAATGCCAGTAAAACACCGGTTAGTGTTTTAAAATATGTGGTTTTAGTCCTGGGTCAGTCCGTATGCGGCCCAAAAATCCGGCATGGTAGTTTAAGTCATGAAAACGGAAAACAGTCATTATCCGTTTTTTCCATTATTCATTTAAATACAAAATCGAAAACTGAAAAAAATTAATCACTATCTGTTTTTTTTCATTTTGGTTTTGGAGACAAATAATGAAGAAAACAGATGTTTGTTTCATTTTCTTATTTTTGGTTTTATATGAATAAACAGATTCTAACAGTATATGATATTGGTTTCAGGAATGAAGAGAGCACTTTCCACTTTTTAAATCTGTTGTGGAGTTTTGGTCTCTATCAACTGAAACATCTGTGCTGCTGTATACCCAATAAGCAGCCTCTTCAAAGCTCTATTCATGAACATGCTGATTAAGCCCTCTCTGCAAACAGCCAACACTAAAGAATTTATGGTAAGAAAAACTTTTTACCCAATTACTTTTTATAGAGTGTCTATGGAGAGAGAAGTAGAATGCTCTTTTCGCAATTAGAGGCAAAACAGAGCCAGGGCTAATTGCCCCTCTGATAGTAGTGCAGCCACCGAGCGTCCTGGTGGGGACATTAATACATGGCCACGGCTGGCTCATTTTCACCATTCTGAGGACTATTTTAACTAGATCACTACAAGGCGTCTGCTTCTACCACTGCCCAGTCCAGGGACTGATTTTTGCACTAATCAAAAGCTGACTTAGATGTAGGAATCCAGGCTCCCCACATCACACTAGGGATCAAAGTCCTATTAAGAGCAGAGGTTTTAGACAAAGCCTGGATGTCTTAGTACAATTGATGCGTGAAATGTGAAACATATTTGAATGAACAAAAATGTACATTGAATTAAATTATATATGTTTAATAACTGTACATTATAAATAGAAAGACTCAAAATATTCAATACGTCTTTGGATTCATAATTAATTAATTCAATGCTAGTGTCACAATATTATCATCTATATTAAAGGCGCACTATGTTTCTTTTTGGTGGGGGGTCCATCAGCTTCTCGTTTCTATGGAAATGTCATTGCTTTGCCTGGAATGTTCCACAGTATGACATTAAACAGCTCCACAATTACAGGTGGTTCTATAACTCAAAAATACCTTGAAAACAGGCATTCTGACTATGACTGGGACTGCCTCTCCGCAGATCTGACCTGTAACTTGGTCTGGTTCATAGACTATATAAAAGGTGAGTGTGACATCACCCATAGCGTTCAGCTCCACTCAAATGAGGCTCGCGACACTAACAGTTACAAGAGCGAATCTGGAGCCAGGTTCTATGTTATGAATAGGATTTTTTTTTTTTTTTTGCATCATGTAGAGCAGGTTAATACGACCATTTTAAGACCAAAATGACAAGGCTCACTGCAGCAGTTACAGAGAAAGGGGTGACAAGATCCTAATGTAAGTCAATTGGAGCCAGAGTCAGAAGAAGTTGGAAGAGCCTCCCAGAGAACTTCCTGTTTGGCACGTGGTGTCTAGAGTGTTAGCTATGTCCATTCATACATACGGTCTATGGTCTGGTTTGGTCTCAATGGCCAAGTATAACCACAAATGAAATACCAGCAGGACCTTAAATTCGCTCTATATAGGCAAGCCCTTCGCTGTCTTATATTCTCTTAGTAAGTGCACACTGTTTTATGGAGCTATTTTCATGGTATGATTGAACATAAAGACAGATTTACTAAAGTTATATAGCCACACTATTCATGTCACAAAATACATGCTCACAATTCACAATAGAAAAAGAATAAGAACAGACAGAAGCACACACAAAACATTTAACCAGATCCACCAGCACTTCCACTGTAACTGGATCCGTCTGGTTCACCACATGACCAAACGGTGCACTTTAATCACACCATAAGTGCTGATTCAGACTGGAGCAGATTCAGATTTGCCGGAGCAGCAAGTCTCTGACAGCAGCATCAGAGGAGCAGCATGGCACAGCACAGCTTTCATTACCCAAAGTGGCTTCTACACAAAGACTCTAACCCTGACCATACCACCACAGAGTTTTGAGTTTAATGGCCAATGACAAAAATCTACAGCAAGTCAAGCACATGCACAGGTTTTCATTCTCCAACTGGCTAATGATGCAATGACCTATAAAGATTGTTATTGCATTAAGCTCAGAACAATGGGAGAGAGCCCACATCTGTTTGTGACGGCCTACTTATCCAAGGATGATGATAATTCATGACATAAGAAGTTAATGTTCTGTCCAAACGTATTATCAGAAATGGCAATGATGCGCACTTAAGTAAACAAATAAAGGTTGAAATAATTTAATAATGGTGGTTAGGCTTTTATTAAACCAGATAAAAATGTCAGTAATGGCTCCAGGAAATTGGGTATTTTTCATTAGTTTGTGTCTAAAATTGTGTCTAAACCAACCTGAGAGCTGTAACCTCAACCACATGAGGTCAGCAGAGAGATGGATATTTGTAGATTAGAGATCAGCGGGTCAAAGATCGGCAGATGTAACCCAGAAAGTGAAAATAATATATACAACTGAGATATTTGACTGACATTCAGAAGTGATTTTTTTTGTCTGCATTTAGTCTACTGATCTGAGAAGCAAGAAATTACAACACAGAGTACAATATTTAAAGGTCCACTATTGCCCAAAATTGACTCGTGTGAGCTTTAAGCCATGTTATAATGTTGTTACTGTCATGGTGTTTTTTTCATAGAATTATTTTATTATTCTTGACATGTTTTATTTTGTATTTCTCTAACCATGTGTGTATTTTGAGTTTTACTTCCTGTTGTATTGATTGTTTGCCCCGCCTTAATGTGTCTCACCTGTGTCTCATTCATTTATGTGCATATATGCCCTGTGTTCTTCTCTGCCCTTTGTTGATTCATTTGTCATTATCAGTTTCACGTCTGTTTGGATTTTTGTGTTTGGTCATTCTTTGTTTTATTTAACAACTTTGGAATTCCTTTTTTCATTTTGGATCCTACTTCTGCTCTAAACGTGACAGTTATTTCCTCAAAAGCAAACAAACTTGGAGTTGTGTTTTGTTTCATTCACACATCTGAGTAACCCTTTATCATTAGTCTGTCTACATCATCAAAGCTCAAAATACTCTGTTCCAGCTTGTAGGGATGTAACAATAACCAAAATATCATGATATCATATCGTCAAATTTTTCACAATAATATTGTGGACCCTCACAATATATAGAATTACAAGTTTCTTTGCTTAAATTAAGAGTTATGGTGCAGCAGTAGCTAAAAAAACAGAGGGAACTACACAGACCATGATCCTTTGCTCCATTTCAATGCAGACTATATGAAGAAATAACAGTTCTAAGCACTTTTAAGTCTTAGTTGTTTGGGTTAAATCTTGTCAAGGCATTTTAAAAGGAAAAAAGTGGCATATTAACAGTTTTGTAAGCCTCCAGAAAATACTGCAATAATATCATACCGTGATAATCGTGAATATATCGTACTGAGAGATTTGGATATTGTTGCATCCCTAATCGAGAGCCTATCATCCTTATCATGAGCTTTCCCACAATATCGCAATAAATATCATACCGTGAGGTTCATACCGTGACAATCTCGTATCGTGAGACTTGAATATCGTTACACCCCTACCAACTTGCCTTGCCTTGCAGTGGTAGTTTTCAAGGTAACAGAAACTTTTTACCTTTAGTTCAGTGGAGATTGGCAATTCCAGATTTGAAATAATCAAAATGACTCTAGTGAAGGTGTATAGATCTTAAAAACACAGTGGAGCACTTATTGTATTACCATATTTCCGTTTGAGAAAAGAAAGCCTAAATATGCAAGGTTTGTGCGTTAAACATGTGTGAATAAAACTTTAAAGTATTGGTAGTTTCTGTTATTCTTGTTTACTGTTTCCCAAAAATCTTTTATTACGGTAACTATTAAATGCAAATGCCACTGCTGTTTTATACAGTAAGCAATCAATAATAGCCATTAGATTGCCCTTCATTCACTGCTCTGTGTGTCTTCAATCTTCAAACACATTTACTGTTTTAAGCAGAAAGAAAAACTCCATTTATTGTACACATCTCACCTGCCACTGTCACTTTCAGAGGAGCACTGTTGATGCATAGGCGAGTTTGTACGGCTTAATTTCACCGCTGATTCTCCCATTCTCCAGGCAATCAATCATTTTATAGTTTCGTAAGATTTTCACACATTTTGCAGGCCATTAAGTTAACACTCCTTTCCTCTGCAATGTCAGTCCAAATATTTTACACTAGATGAAATGATTTATAGAGCTGATTGTGAAACGGCATAGTTGAATAAGTACTTCTTCGCTGTGAGGGCACCTTCAATTGGCATGTTCTTCCAACGATATAACGCAGCTACATTGTAAAAACATACAATTGACACTTTCCTTATTCTAATATCACATTAAAGCACTTTTTGAGAGGTAATTCTAATCTTCTTTGTCATGTTGGTGAATGAGAGTTTGACATATGCCACTGCTCCCTCCTCAAAAGGTAACACTTCATTATCAAACCAACTGGAATACTGCTCGAGCTTCCCAGACATGAAGACGTAAATTAATGACACATGAAAAGCAATTGGGGTGCCCTGAGTTGTAGGTTTAGAAAGGGCACTTGCTCTACTCCACTGATGAGATGGTACTATACATCCAATCATTGACCCATGCTGTAAATCTGATACTTAACACTGAACATGGCCATTGGGAGCCTCTGGTCTGCTGGTTTGTACTGTATGCTCCAAGAATCTTCTTTAAAGGGGAATTAAACTTACCCCCAGTGGATGGAAATAAATTCACGACATATACTCTAGGGTTGAATAAGCTTTTGGATATTACAGATGCCAAGGGAAGTGAGGCTCCAACCACTACGCAGTTTAAGCTGGACGCCCTACAGACTCAACAAAGCGATAATTCTGCTACCAGTGTAAAAACTAAAGTTGGATCAACTAAAATAATGTGATCTTTAGTGGGAGGTAGTTTGGAACAGCAGTGACAAGACGTGGTCTCCAAAGGTCTGATAGTTTAAAGGAAATGAGGTTAGAGGATCTATGTTTTATTGCTGTTGTTTTCTTTCTTCTTTTTGATTCGCTCTTATCTTTTCTGTACCCCTTATTTCTGTCAGATGTATTTGCACTCCCCCATGTATAAAAAAAATGATCACAAAAAAAGAAGATCTGAGGTGCTGGGTTGGTATTGGGAGGGGCAATGTTACTGAAGGCTTGGTGTATAGAATGAGGAGTAAAAGTCGGTGTAATCCCTTATTCATCCAGACGTGGTCCACGATATAAACCAGTGTTTCCCAAACTTTTTTTTATGGGGACCCATATTTTAAAAATCACAAGTGTTCACGACCCAAGTCAATAGACATTATTTGTAAATCACAAAATAAAGGTGGATTTGACCATTACTGAACATTAATGAGGAGTGTTTCTCTGAACAATTAGTATTACTTACCTTTTAAACAATGAAAAACAGTAACTGAACCAGTAATAAAAGGGATCCATAAATTGCCTATTTGGACATTAAATGCAGCCCATTTCTTGTTTTTTTTTTTTCAAACCTTCAATTGAACCAGCAATATTGGAAGAAAATAGTCTGTAGAACTATATATTGTAGACCTATATGCAGATCATGACAATGCGACCTCAAAAAAATTTCTTGTGACCCACGTGAAGGTTGCGACCCAGTCTTTGGGAAACAATGGTAAAAATGGTTGCAGTTATATTTCCACATGGATTGTGGACCCCAGTTAAACTCTGGTTTGACATTAACTAACCATTCACCCTCATGCAGTTAAAGGTGTACTCTGTAACTTTTATAGTAGGGGGCACACAGATTGCTTGTCTTCTTGGAGATGGTATTGCTTTGCTGGGAATGTTTCACAGTATGGCATCTATCTTGCATAAAAAAACAAAACAAAACAAACAAACAAACAAAAAAACAAACATAAAAACTAGCAATGGAGTCCAGTCTCCACTCTCCACAGACCTGACCCATAGCTTGGCCTAATGGCATCACATGCTTGTCCCTATATGGTGAAAGGTAAGTTTAATACTATACTTTGGAACACTGGAGACAATCAGGTTTGGGACCCTTCATCAGAAATGTTTCATATCACAGCTTTAAATATGAGTCACCTCTAAATTCTTTGGAAGAAGCTGTATATACAGACTCCACTCTGTAGAAGGAGATTAAAGATATAGAAGAATTTAATCCCCCACAACCTTCAAGTACTGTGTTCAATTCAAACGTGGTGTCCCATGCAATCATTTCATTTTCTGTCAGAATTGTTTTAACTTAGAAAATATTAAGGTTACATTGAGCCAGCCTTCATAATCTGAGCTTCATTTAGGTCATTGTGAACATTCACGAGGATCGTGGTAGACCACGAGTGTGTGGGTCAGGTAGTGTAACAGACACATGCTTCAGTGATCAGAGCTCAGGCCGTTACACGCGTGCAGTAATTGCACCCCTCTCTGCATCATTTATAATGAATAAAATAGGACATGGAGTGTTATTCAGCCAGGGATTAGAGCGTGTCCTTTGGGTGCATGTTAAATGTCTATATAGTCCTACAGCAGCAACAGAACTTGGTAATAGACAAATCAACAAACAAAACAACTTGGGTGAAAGCACACTGCTGCCAGCTCATTTGCATTGAATTAAGTATTATGTTTCTTAATGTCAC
The DNA here is from genome assembly GCF_026225935.1 of Boleophthalmus pectinirostris. Classification (NCBI taxonomy): domain Eukaryota; kingdom Metazoa; phylum Chordata; class Actinopteri; order Gobiiformes; family Gobiidae; genus Boleophthalmus; species Boleophthalmus pectinirostris. The sequence goes on along the minus strand of NW_026570970.1, from coordinate 17,875,019 downwards.
AATTACCAGATGTAAACAGACACACTTGGGAGTTCACCTATCCAGAAGTTAATATTTAATCTAGAGACACGCCTTTCAACGCATTCTTCAAAGTCACACTTATTCTCAGAACTGGAAATGTTATTTAATTGTTAATGCCCCAAATCCCAGTAAACACGTCTTTTGTCATTCATCTGTTTTCCCCTCATAAGAAGACATTGGGAATCCGTGGTGGCTCTATTCTGCTGTTTTCCAGCTTTGGTCTCTTTGTACTTGGGAGCTGCACATCCATAATGCATTAGCGACAAGAGCCAGGCTAATGAAGATTTTATAATTGATAAAAAGTGCGACATCAGCATATGCATAAAATTAGCATGAGGCTGCACTTAAAAGGGGAAGAACTGACATGAAAAAGGAGGAGAAAGTCAGTGGTGTCCAGAAAAAGACGCTTACACCATGTCTGACTGCTTTTTACTCCCAGTGGTAAAAGGAGAGCATGTTTAAAGATACTGTTGGGTTTCATGTGTGTATAAGGATGAAATATGCATTATAAACAGCATGAATTAAAAGGCAAAAAACACTCAGTTCCTCTGTGGGAAAAAAGTGAAACTATGTACTAGATTCAATCTTTATACTACAGGCCAGAGGTTGAATACCAGAAATATCTTATCAGAGCTGGGCAATCCATTATATTGATCAATCACAACTTCCTTTTTTGATTTTATTCTGTCTCACAAAAACAAATATAAATAGCTTTCAATTTTAAAGGGTCCATGTTGCACTATTTTCTGATCTATGTTATAATGTTGTTTTCCCATCAAAAACATACCTGGAGTTTTAACACACAAATCCTCCATACCTTGTGATGTTGTGTGGTATTAGAGGAAGTGCTCCACTGTGTTTTTAAATTCCATACACCTTTATTAGAATCATTTGAATCATTTTAATTGTCTCTACTAAACAAAAGTGGCATCATAAGCTGGAACAGAGCATTTTGAGCTTTGATGGTGTAAAGAGACACAATAAAGAGTTACTTAGACATATGTGAATGAAACAAAACACAACTCCAGGTATGTTTTTGAGAAGGTAACATGACTTGAGGCTCATAAAAGTAATTATTTTAAATTTACAGAACACAAACTATGCACATGTTAAAAACTCCATCCAGAGTATAATTGCACATGTTTTAGCACTTTTATATCTTTAATCTGCAATTGTTTCACTGTCTTATGTCTCTATTCACTGTTTCATGTTATGATTGATGTGTAAGTGTATTCTGTTAGTGCTTTTATTTTATCTGTTTTATTGTCATTGTAAATGAGAAGGTGTTCTCAGTTGACTTATCTGGTAAAATACTGAAGAAATAAAGATAAAATAAAACAAAAATTGTCACATACTCAGTAACAGGATTGGCTGTAAACCTCTCAAAAAAATAAAAATAAAAAATGATAAAGAACTGAATCTTGACCTTATTAACATTCCTGATTTTAGTTTTAGTTCCTGAGACACTGTGAAAATCTATGAGTGGGCGATAATATCTGATCATACTGTTTCTTCACTATTGCGAGACAAGACCACTGCCTTTGTGGGGGTCTGGCACATCTCCAGTTATCTATTATACATTTGAATACACTTGTAGATGACATGTGGATAGCTGAAGATGAAACATATAAATAAATGAAGCTCTTACAGTAATCAGTGGCTTCTGCATTCAAAATTTAATGGAACAAGCCACAATCGTGAGAATCCCAACAACTGAATCAGCCTTGCGAGTGTATTTTATCAAAAGACATCTTCAAACAGCGTCGTACACACATAAAAATAATATAACTTGGAGTAGGTGGAAGTGTAACAGCGCTGAAAGAAAACATATGCGCCAGTGTCAGGACTTCAATGCGTTTTTTAATCATATTTGTTCTCTCGAGACCCGCAGCCATAACAATAAAGCTTTGTTGTTGGGTGATAGATGTCATGCCAGCCTCGGAATGAAAACTGATGAGAAAATGTTACAAAGACTGAGCCCAATGACTTTACTTTGGTGAACAAATATTCCTCTGGTACTGCCCTGTACATGAGGTACTGTAAAATGCTCATGTCAATACGCATGTTCCACTTCAGTGTGTTTTATTATGTTTGATGAAACGCAAAGCTGTGTGACATATGAGCTGCAACTCATGATTATCTTAGTAATCGACTAGTCAGCAGTTATTTTTTGATTAGTCGACAAGTCAAACAATAATTTTTTTGGTATACTGAGATGTTTTAAATACATTTTGGTCAAATAAAGGTTGAAATGTGGTGACTGAGGGCTCCTGTTTAGAAAATATTTTTGAGCAAAGTGAATTATTGATGAAAATCAGAAATTGTTCTTTTATTTCTTTTTGACATTTCATCTTTTTGACTTGTCTTTAAAATATTTTGTGGAATATATTTTAGAGTCTTTATAGTCCAGTTGACTAGAATTATCAAACAATTACAAGGATTTTAATAGTCAACTATAACACTTATTCTAATTTAGCCCCAGCTATAATGTTATAGGATTGTTGGTTCTACCTGGTTCTACCACTACTTTGTAGTTAATTAATCAGTGCTTATTTTTCAAATGATTGCTTTTACTGTAACTTTAAATTTTAACATGTTAAAATATTGTGACTGAACTTGAGAATATTTAAGAATAAAGTGTATTATTATTAAAGTGTAAATTTAAATTTTTATTCCATTTTGATATTTTGATTTAATAATACCACAGTCTTGTCTTTTAGAGTCTGTATACTCCAGATGACAGTTATGATTATCAAAATATGCCAACAAAGTGTATAAGTGACCATTAGTGGTTTGCTTGTGTTGGGGACATTTAGTGACTGGGACACGCAGAAAAAGCATGACAGCCTTACAAAGAGCATATGATAAAATGAACCTCCTCACAATACAATGATCTATAAATCTGTGTCTTTTAAACAGCCCCTTTCTGCAACTTAAATTTACCTTGGCAGCTCTCTTGTGTTCAGCCCTGCTTTCTCAGCACAGCAGGACATTTCAATTCAACAGGCGAAGTACTAGCACCAGGACTTGAAAGCCCAGCGCTTACTGGACTTTCTCCATCAAAAAAAGCCTCCAAAGAAAAGTGTTTGTGCTGGCTCCACTTCTCCCTGAATGACAGATGCCTCTAGAGGATCCACACCACTATGACATATCTGACCTTTGAAGGGGCAGGGGGGCAGCGGGGCAGGGGGTGAGGGTGGCTCTTGCTTTGACTTCTGCTGAAAAGGCCAAACAGAGCCACGCAGATGTTCTACAGCTGCCCTGCCACTATAATTACTGTATTGATGTATCGTTCAATATATGAAAGCTGGAACAAGATATTTTGGGGCTCAGTATATATCGTATGCATATTTTTGTTGCAACAGCGGGGAGGTTTTCTGCTATTTATATGTTGTAGCTCAGACTTTTTACAGGGCCTGTATTACACTATTTTCTGATCTACGTTATAATGTTTCATCACAAACACACCTGGAGTTGTGTTTTGTTTTATTCACACGTTTCTCTCTCTGTTTTATATGGTTTACCCTATGACATTTTTAAAGGGCTCATATCACACTATTTTCTGATTTATGTTAATGTTGTATCATCACAAACAGTTGTTTTATTCAAACATGTTTAACAAAAACCCTGCATATTTCGGCTGAGTTCTTCTCTCAAACAGAAAACACACAGTTTCACCTTGTGATGTCATGTGGTAATACAGAAAGAGCTCCATTGTGTTTTTAAACTTCATACACATTAATTAAAATAATTTGGATAATTTCATACCTGGAATTGCCAATCTCTACTAACCAAAAGGTAAAAGGAGCTGTTAACTTGAAAACCCCAGCTTCATGACATCACAAGGTGGAACACAGCATTTTGAGCTTGGGCCCTGTAGACAGACTAATAATAAAGATTTACTCAGGCATGTGTGAATGAAACAAAACACGACTCTAGGTATGTTTTTTGATGAGGTAACAATATTCTAACTTGGCTTAAAGCTCACAAGAGTCAACTTCATGCAATATAAATTAATAAAAATGGTTTACTGGAATTATCCTGTTTTTTTTATTGTATCAGTGGCATAAAGTATTTTCAGTATTATCATTTATCGCGGTATAACTCTGTAACAAAATACCGTGCTTCAAAATTTGCTATCGTGACAGGCCAAAGCTGCCCCACCCCAATCCTAATGTCCCAGACCGGCGAGGGGAACCACGGCAACCACAGAGAGACAGGCGTTCAATCTGAGAAGCACCCAGCCGCAAAACAAGCCTGTGCCATCTGATACTGGCACTGACGGAGCATCAGTATTCCTCATAGCAGCGCCCTGAGGTGGAAATGGAAACTTCGTGCATTTGTTTCTTCAGCCTTTATATTGATTGAAAACACTAGATTTGACTCTGGCATATTTGATTAAGTGGATATCAAGATTAATTAGCAAATGTCATCACTATTAAATGTGTTCTAAACACCTACAACTTCCAGCTACTTGCCTTCCATCACTATGACAGACAGCTACTTAATCTGCAATTAACAAAGAAATACTTTTTTAGAAATACTGTCTAATGCTAAAATGTATATAGGATTTACAGTAGCTATCTTTTTTACCCAGAAAGTGTATTCCAAACAGAGACTATAGGGGCACTTCTGCCTCCTCCATTCCAATTGACTTTACATAAAAAAATTGTCACCCCTCTGTCTGTAAATGCTGTATTCGTATTAACCCGCTCTACATAATACTAGTATTTTTATTTCGCTATTTTGTCCCTAAATGAATTCCTATTCCTAAATATGGAGCTCCAAATCCACTCCTATAACTGCTAGCCTCATGAGCTTTATTTGACTGGAGATGAACGCTATGGGTGACGTCACACTCACTTCGTCCAATTCAGTCTATGATTCCCACAGCAACAAAAACATAACCTTACTTTTAATAAAATATAAAACTTGAGAATTAAAGCATCCAAAATTGCCTTTACCCCCACTACAACCCATGTATTTCATCTTGAATGCATCCAATTCCTTTACATCAAAACAACTTATTTCACCACGCTAGACTCCCTATACTTGTCTCTATATTTAATTAAGGTACAGCTCATACACAAAATGGATATGGAGATAAAATTTGCATAACGCCATTAGTCACCCGGCAGTAAAAGCGCCTTGCTCGGTGGCTGTTTAGTGAGGTGGTCTAACATTCAGTGTGTGCCAAGTCGGGCCTCGGCACTGGGAGACTCATCTGAGAATAGCCAAAGAACAGGGGATGAGAGCCGTAAGTGCACAGAGGATGGTACAGCTGTGAAATGAAGAGCTGTCGCGTACTGGCCACTCTTCCTCGCCCACAGTGAAGGAAAGGAAACACTTGGCACAGCACAAATATAATGTGTACTCATGTTCTTTTTACTTCACTGCATGATTATGTTTAGGAGGAAAAAAGGAGAGGTGCTTTTGCAATCTTCCAGTATGGACTTAAAAGTGTCTAGTCGCAGCATTTTCTATTCGGTGCTTCTAACAACGTTTGCGTATTACGTTAATTGAGTTTTTAATACTTGAATGGACAGAGAAGTGGACAGTGGTTATGTGAAAATTGTGATTTAAGTTCAGTTGAGATGCAGATGGGACATTAGATTACAAAAATTGCTGTAACTTGCACAAAACGCAAGGAGAGACTTATGACTCAAGACTTATGAAAGTGAAAGAATTAAGGAAACAACTTGAGTGTGCCATGTCCTGTCGTATATCTTATTCATTTCTCATTTATGGAGTTATGGAAATCTTAAAAAATCTAAGAATTTATTTAGTTACAAAAGAGTAACTAACAAGCAAAATGTTACTTCAAGGGGCATTAGATAACAAAAATAGCTCTGACTTATTCTAAACTTATGGAAGTGAAAGAATTTTCTCAGTTATATAAATCTTTGAAATCTTAAAATGTAGTTGCAAAAGAGTAACTAACAAGCAAACTCTTACTTCAGGATCACCTTAACCCACTGATCATGGTAAGCTGTGATATATAATGGTATAATCATACAAAAATTATACAAAATGTAGGCCCTTTTCATGCATTCAGCCTTGAACATCAAAAGCTCTGAGCAAAAATCAGTTTTCTTGCACATCTACACCTTGCAATGTGTAAATCCTGACTTGAAATAAACAAACATTTCAAAGGACTCTGTAAGCCTGGGCTATAGCAGCAATTGGACTTGCAGGTGAACTAACACAGGTATAGCAGGGTCACCCAGCGCTCTCCCGTTTGATAGAGACAGATACACCTCAGCCGTACCGAGATGAAAAGGAATCAGTGGCCTTTCAAATCATTCAGGGTGTGTGTGCGTGCGCTTAATCGTATTCCGTTTTTTAGCAGGTACAAATGGAGCTTTGATCTGGTGACAAATAAAATCACAACAGGGTGCTAAAATATTCGGACAGGCGGTTCACCAACACAGCAGTGGCAGTGGCACACGGGGAAGGACAAGATCACACAACATTAACCGAGCTGGAATACGGCTGTCAGGGAGGGCTGTCAAAATACTGGCATCCAACACTGGGGCAGAGCTAATGTCAGTGGATGCATATTGTTCCTGATATTATAATTACCCATATCAGGCTATTCATCTTGATTAATTTCCATTCCATTAGGGATTGTGGGTGAACTACTCCATATCGCATCAACTATGGGCCTTGGGTGGGGTGATAGACTGTGGTCAAAGCCTGGTTAGATTGCAATGCAGACAGAAAAGCATAAATTCACACATTGAGTCTAATACTTATGATGAAAAGATGTGGCAGAAAAGTAATGAAAAGTGATTATTTATCATTATTGGGTCTTAATGTGAGTGTGCAGGTTCATATTCATGTGCATGGCTAACCCAGACATGCAGTAAAAAATCACATTTATTCAAATGGAGTAGTGAGTTTAGAGACACCAATGGATTTATGGATTTATGGATTGTGGAAAGAATAGGATAACAGGAGATAAACCTTGCCTTGGGGCTTTTAATTGTAAGAGAGATCATATTTGGCTAGGGCATTAAACCCACAACCCTCTATAGGCTATTGAAAGGTAGTATGACTGTCAGATACTTATTGTAACATTATGCAGTAATTTTAAAATAGAATACAGTGTAGTTGAACTGTAGAAAGGTCCTGCATTTTTACTCCTACTGACATAATGGTTTGGACACACTAAGCACTTTATTAAGCTCAGCATGCAAGCAGGACTGGAGAGCGTGTTCTACTACTGTACCTTTTATTCCTCTGGGCTTCCTTCTTATCCATAATGACAGGTACACAGTTCGTCAGCTCGGTCCAATCCGCATGCAAGCCGCAGCTCCAGCCCGTAGAGAAGCGCGAGAAGAGCCACGACTCCTCCTTCCCTGGCCGGTGGCAGGTGCACTTCTTTTGCCCGGGTTTACAGTCACACGGTTGCTCCAAACGGATATTCCTCACCAAATGCCTTCCGAAAGTGGTTCCTCCTTCTGGATGTGCAAAAACACAATCACATCGTCCCCTTTGATGTTGAACTCCACATGTCTGTCCAAGTCTCTTTCAGTGAAGTTAAACTTAGAGGGAGCTTTAGGAGGGCTGTCTTCCTCCAGGTCTTGATCCCGGTAAAAATCATCATCTTCGTAGGCGCTGGAAAGGAGGCTCACCCCTCGTAATTTCTCCCCAGTCTTGAAATGGCATGAATTGCTGCCAGTGGGGCATATATATTGATAGCCTATCATAACAAAAAGAACGGCTAAAATGGGGACCAAGATGAGCTTACTGGATCTCTCATCCATTATATCAAGATATTGTCTTCATCTCCTTACTGTAAACAACTAGCACATGCTTCTTGGGAGTGGGTTATCCTCGTACCCAAAAGGTGCCACATGTTGATTACGCACAATCATACAAAACACCGCCAAATCTACCTACTTCCCGAAAAACTGCACTGTGCTGCAAAGCTTTTCCAAAGTCAAGACGCATTCGCTGGAATGATTTGGCAGTCCAACTTCTAAAGCGGAACGCAGCATCTGTCCTGACGACTCCCATGCTCCGGCATCAAGTTCAAAACGGGGAAGCGGCGAATTATTTCACAGGAGATAACAACATCACAGTTTAAATCACATCAAAGATCGTTTTGGTGACAGACCTTCCTTTAGAAAGATCGCAATAAACGTGGATCCTCGGGCAGCATCCTCTAGCCTCGTCCTGAAGCAGATCTGACAGACTGCGCGGAGCAGAGCGTTTTTAGAGGCAGCAGCATCCAGCTCACAAAGGCGTTGTGCTCTCGTCGCCGCTGGGCTGGGGAACTCCACATCCCAATCATCATCTCTGTCCCATCACAATCCAGCCAGACGGGACGCACAGTAGATTCTAAGTATGTGCGTAAATTACGCACAAAATAGTTATAATTTTGTTTTATAATTTTGTTCGTTCATTCAAATAAGATAAACGTTTTGTAATTTAGTCAGAAGATGGTTCTCTTAGGTTATATGCCTATCAGCCTAGTTGGAAATATGGATGATTTTCTGTATTTTTATTTATTTTTTCACAATTTTTCTCTTCAATCAATCAACCAACTCATAAGTTTGATCAACACCACCCTATGGGTATACTAAAACAAAATCTAAAGACAAAACAGCTTAATGAATGACTGGATGAATGAATAAATTGATTAATTGGTTAATTCTTCCATAAATATTGTCTAAGGAAACAGACAAAACTACTAAAAAATTGTAGCCTATAAATAAATAAAACTATGGGCTATGCATAATCTATTCAGTAGTCTACAGTATTTTATGTAGGCTATGTGTGTTTATTCTTGAGCTGATGGACGAAAGATGAAGCACAACTTTTGTTGGTTGTTGAGTGGGAAAATGTTCAAACTGTAAATCTAGATTCTTAGGTGTCCAAAGCCGCGCCTGACTAAAATCCGTCCTCTCTCACTTGTTATCCATCATTACGCACTGCTTTGATTGCATCAATGCAACGTGTATCGCGAAAAGACACGCTGTATTTATCAGCGGCTTTTAGCACAAAGTTGTGATTGGAAATAGAGAATCTCAGACTCTGACTTGCTAGCAGGACGAGCTATGCGTGCTAACTCTTTCCCAAAATATCTGAAGCCCCTCGCTTTGTATGGAGCGGTCAGCATCCACAGCGGGGTAAGACCGTATATTACTGGTAACAGTGTAGTGGTACGATTTGTTTTAGATTTCGCTACACTTATTAACGACTCTCAAAAATTATGAATGTTATAATATATTAGATTTCGGGTTTTCGCGTACAATGTGCGCACCGTTAGCCCATACGCTCCAGCTACAACCCAAACGTTCTACCTCCAGCCTTTCCAAAGCGACATAAATGGTGCGTTATTGCGCTTTGTGGATTTGATAATGGGCTATTATCAATGTCGTTTCCTAATCTCTTGGACTTGATACTGCACACTTCTACTGATATTAGTGGCGTCAATTAAGAGTCGTCTTACTACGTGGCAGTCTCGTATCGTGGCACAGTGATTTGACCCCCCTGCTGACTTTGTTACCGTGTAGTTTCAGATTACCACTCCGTGACGGCCACAATGAGAAACCGTGTTGTGTCGTTACTGCTGCTGCTGCTTCTGCTGAGCCCCCAACATGCCACCTCATCCAAAGGCGTCAGTGCAAGTCTCAAAGCCAAGTGGAGCATGACCCCATTTCTATTGGAAACATGGTAAAGGGGTCCACTCAATTTAAGTCACGCAATAGATGTGTGTCCTATTTCAATCAGCCATCATCATAATAATTTAGGACAGCTACCAGGCATTAAAAAAATAACAATTAAAGGTCCTGTTACACAAAATTTATTCTGGTGAGCTTTAAGCCATTTTATAATGTTGTTATCTCCTCAAAAAACATACATGGAGTTGTGTTTTGTTTCATCCAATCATGGTTGAGAAACCCTTTATTTGTCCACATCTCCAAAGCACAAAATGCTCTGCTCCACCTTGTGATGTCATGTTATGGTAGTTTTCGAGTTAACACCTTTTACCTATTGTTCAGTAGAGCACTTCTTTTATTACCACATGACATCACAAGGAGGAAAGGAGTGTTTTCTGTTTGAGAGAAGAACTTGGAAAGAAGAACTTTGAAAGAAGAATTTAGCCTAAATATGCAGGATTTGTGAATGAAATAAAACATGAGTTCAGGGATGTTTTATTTGATCAGAAAATAACGGAATATTGGCCCTTTAAAGCTATTACCTAATACCATGCTAGTTATATTTAGAGTCTACATTAACTAAAGGTTAACAGAGGGATCTTTTAACACCTTTTTAGCCTTGATGCATAAACAGCATTAGAGGAAAGTGGAAACATTTGTGGATTTTCTTCAGAAATGGTACATTATCCTTGTGGCTACTTCCCTTGATTGCAGTTGTGACTCATCATGTGTAATTATAGATAGCTGCATGTCTTTGGGGGTAGTAGTGTATTCAGTAACAATGTACATTTAACAGCAAAAGCTACTTGTTGTTTACTGTGTCTCATTTATTTGTTGTGTAGTGAATTTGTCGGGGAAGATGGAAATGAAAAATTCTGGCAGTTTGTTGACACTGTGAAAGAGCTCACTGTTTACAAGCAAGGAGGTAAGATTTAACTGCTTCTTGTAGCTGTTGTAGTGACTGTATCATAACTTACAAAAACAGTTTGTGCTGTGTTAACCAATATTATACTATCCAAACTTGTGTATTTGAATGGTCTTTAACACATTGACGTTGTTAATTGTAGAGTCTGTGCGGTCCTACTTCAATCTGATTGTTAAAAAAGCTGGCCAGTTCCTCACGGACCTCCAAGTTAATCTCCTCAAATTTGCTTTGTCATTACGAACCTACTCCCCAGCGGTCCACGCATCCCAGCAGGTATGTAGTCAAACACTGAAAAGATAGTTACTGAAGAGTGGGGATGGTCACAGAGAGGGGTTGTGTTTTCAATAATCAAGATTTAATTAAATTAAATTAATTTTTTATTTTAATATTTTTCCCCAAAATTATGAAATCTAGGATTCTTATAAAACAAGTTTACTCCTGACTTTATTACTTGCAAAGCAATGTTATTGTGCAATTAAACAACCGGCATTGTTAAAAAAACTATTAAAATTAGATGACATATTTATACAAATGTAATTTAATCTGATAAGAGGATATTAAAATGTTAAGAGCTTCCCCTGTTTGAAAGACTAGCATTCACTGCTCTGACTTCGATTAATAGCAAAAGAGAAATTCAGTTCTGTCAGTTTGGACAAATGTTTTTGTCTAAGACATTTCATGGTTCATTCGAGCTGCTTCTTCAATTCTGGTCAGATTTCTGGTGGACACAGCTTTATATCTGCCTGAAATGAAGCGCTAACTATACTGAAACTACCCTGAAACTAACACACCTTCTTGTTTAGTTTCTGTTTGTTGACTAGGGTTATTAAACTTTACTACGTGTGAACTGTGCCTGGGTCATATTAGCAAACATATAAAATCATAATTATCCAGTGTGTGCAAAAAATAAAGTTTTGAGTAATAATGGCCATTTCTTTTGAAAATAGCATTACTGTATCACTTTCATACAAGCAAACACAAGCACATATTTCTGAAGTAAAAGTTACATGGTGCCCTGAAAAGTATCTTGTTAGATAACTGTTGTATGAAACTGTGTGTAATATTTCGCATCAATAACTCATTTTCTCTCAACAGCACTTTTTCTCAAATCAACTGTAGACTGATAATTATGTCCAATTGATCCACACATGAAAAACCCTGGGCTGATGATTAAACTTGATTAAAGTGATTTCAAAAGAAGTAATGAAAAAATAATTGAGATAATCAGGGTTCCTTCATTCAGCATCACTGACTGTCAAAACATTCATGTTTTATCATGGTCTTTTAGGTAAAAAAAAAAGAAACAAAAATTGATGGGATCAAAGTTTTGTTTTCAAACACTTAAATTTAATTCAAGGTTATTGTACTTTGTTCATCTATGTATTCAAATCTGGTACTACTTTATAATAACCACACCTTAATTTGCTTTAATAAAGCAAATATAATGTAATACCAATTTCACCATAATTTTATCTTATATGACATTTTAAGTAATAAATTAAAAGCTATTTAAATTTTTCATGAAAACTCTTTGAAGAGCCAAGAGATAACACTATGGCTATTAACATATTTTACAATTGTTAAGTTTTCTTTATTTGCCGCATCCACAAATGCCAGTCCAGTGTGTAGTGAAATTTTTATGTACCATCCAGGAAAATAAAATGATACAGTAAATACATTAAATACATAGAGGGGGGGAGAGTTAGGGGTGACTCACTAACAAAAATGATGTGCAAGTTTTCATTTAGTTTAATTGTTCATAATTTTTTCTTCTCACAGATTGCAAGTGATGAACCTCCTCCTGACGACTGCACTGCATTTGTGTCTGTCCATAGCCAGCACACCTGTAGCCCCAAGGACATAAAGAAGCTCCTGAAGGCAGCTGCAGGCAGGTAACAAAGGGGGGGCTTTTAACTGCAGAGATAGATGGAGTTTACTGATAGAAAATATGTGATGACAAAGTACCAATTTTGTATTTTGTTTTGGAGTTTGTCTGAATTCTTACATGTTTGCAGGCCAAAACCTTACTTATACAAAGATGATCATATATACCCTGGTGGAAATAAAACCGAAGTGCCTATTGTGGTCTTGTACGCTGAAATTGGGACCAAGAAGTTTACATCGTTTCACAAGGTGTTGTCTGAGAAGGCAGAGGAGGGCACACTTTTGTATGTGCTTCGGCATTATATAGAAGTAAGTAGCTATTTTCCATAAGTCTGTCACGATAATTGCTATATTGACTTATTGTTCAATATATGATAGCTGGAAGAATATATTTTGGGACTTGGTATTTATTGTGGACACTTTTTTAATGCAGTTTGCAATCTGTTAAATAATAGGATATTAAAAGGTTAAGAGCTTCCCCTGTTTGAAAGACAGCATTCACTGCTCTGACCTCCATTAATAGCAAAAGAGAAATTCAATTCTGTCAACTGGACAAATGTTTTTGATCCAAGCTGCTTCTTCAGTTCTGGTCAGATTTCTGGTGGACACTGCCTATTTATTGTGGGCACTTTTTCTTTGCAATAGTGGTGGGAGGTTGCCGTTTTTATGTAATAATGTAAGATTTGAGCTGTAGAGGCTAGAATAAATAACTTCTATGGCTAATTAGATCTGAATTGTTTCATTCTGCCATTTATTTGTTGCAGCACAGGCTTTTTAATGATACTGTCTATTTAAAAACTGGTTTTACTGGTATTATCTTGCTTTGTGTAACTGGTATAAAGTAGTTTAAATATGATTGTATATTGCAATATATTTCTATAGTGATATGTCATGCTTCAAAATCTGTTATCGTGACAGTACTAGTTTTCCGTTTATTTACATTCAATTGCGTTTACATTTACATGGTGTATGACAAAAACAAGCTACTCCTTTTCTGTATGTATCTTTCACCAAACTGATATACTTCTGCCCCCTCAGTCCTTTTTCAATAAGTCCTTTCCTATAAACCGGCAATTCTCCTGAAATGTTTGTGGCCAACTAAAAGCTTGGGCTATAGATGCTTGTTGAAGGCTTTTTTCTTGAAGACACGTGCTGGAAGAAGCAGAGCGAGTGGGAGTAAAAGCTCAGGCATTTCTTTGAATCTCGGTGAACAAAAGTGCCAAGGTTAAATGTCAGTAAATCTGCTGCAGTGTGTGGAGAAGTCCTTGTGTGTTTCATGTTGCTGGCAAACAATTTTGTTAAACTAGTAATCGAATAGAAAAATAAAGTTGAACACCAAACAAGAAACTGTGTGTACTCAATAGTGCTGGGCTGCTATGCTCTTGGCTGTAGTCCAAATGGTTGTTTTCAGGTTAGCTTTCCATGCCACTTTGTCATTAAGGTCATCTTTTAGGGACAAAACCATAGTCGCAGTCCCAGACCTATTAATTGTGCAGCTGGCATCTGTGAAACCTGGATTTTACCCTAGTACTGAAGTGTAATTCATCATTTTACTGAATGGCAAGCTTGTGTTGTTCACATGCAGTTGCACTAGACAGATAATGCCTTTGCCAAAAAGTGAAAAGTAAATTTGCTGGCCTCACAGCATAATTCTAAGTAATGTTTTGGCCAGATTGAGCTTTTGTCTACTTGTACTTCTACTTGCCACACCCTGTTGCATCTGTAGGTATTATTGGCTTTATCTTCGGCCAACCAGAAAAAACACACTAAGCGACTTCTTCAGTTCTGGTCAGATTGCTGGTGGACTTTCTTTTGCTATGGATCATATCTGGGCAGTTGGAGGATTACACAGACAAACTCCTGAATTAGATGCTCTGCAATTTCAGGATTGATCTGAATGCAAATTTGTTAGCAGTGTGAGATAGGATCATTCTGATATATTTGCGTATAATTCTTCTCGTGTTGTTTATTTCAGTGTTATTCAATTGTTGATATTGCAATTTCCGCTGTGTCTCTGTTTTTTCTCTTCTTGGATTACTGCTGCAAGTCATCTGCTTCCTAGCTTGCAGTTCTTTCTCTGTGTATGTAGGCTGGGGAAGGATGATAATATGGAGGGGCAGTGGCTCAGTTGATAGTGTTCTTCCACTGATCTGATGGTTGGCCTCTTGAATCCCAAAACACTTTACCCGCCTCGTCCCTAGTGTCTCTGTACGTGAAAGTGTATGTGAGTGGGTGTAGGGTTCCTTTGAAAAGTCTTTGGAGTGCCCATTTGCTGTATACCACCATTTTCGTTTGTTTTAGATGATTAAAGGTGCACTGTGTAATATTTCTAGTAGAAGATCCGCCACCTGCTCGTCTTCACGGAAATGTTTTTGCTTTGCGTAGAATGTTCCACAGATTAAACCTATCGATCACAAGGGAGACAAGCAATTTATAGCGCTACACTGTATTACTATTCAGATCTGTGGAGAGTCGCCCCTATTCACAGAGCAATAGAAACACCCATAATGAATAATGCGAGATGAATATGATTAAGGAAAAGCATTAACATCTCCATGAAGACAAGCAGGTACCATCAAAACAGCAGTGCAACTTTAAATAACACTGGTAATTATCACATTCCCACTGACTTGATTTGCTTTTTGTGGCTCTGTTACAGAAATCACAGCCTAAACCCATGCTTCTGTCTGGGTATGGTGTGGAGCTGGCTATCAAAAGCACTGAATACAAAGCTGTGGATGACACTCAAGTTAAAGGTGACTCACTGAACTATCAAATTAACTATTCAAATGCATATGCAATTAAAGCAACGCTGTACAAATGATTGCTTTTTAGACTCGAGGGCACCTTTGGCTGGTGACGATGATGGAAATGATGAAGTTCAAGGTTTTCTGTTTGGGACTTTAAAGTAAGCTATTCACTGTGATGTTGATCAGAAATGCTTTATATTTTTGCTATAACATGGGTTGATGCTTGACTAAAGGATTTAATTTTTTATTTTCCAAGGAAAGCTCACCCAGAACTGAAGGAAGAACTTGGTGAACTGCGTAAACATCTCCTTGAGAGCATGAATGACCTGGCTCCACTCAAAGTGTGGGAACTTCAAGGTAACATTTCATCTTAATGTTGTGTTTATCTATACGTTCTTTGAGTTTTTGTGTATTAGTTTAGCAGTGAGATGTTAGTCGCTCTTGTGTATTATGTCTTTGTGTCTTTAGGCAAGACACCCACCTAGTATGAATATGGTATGTAAGTGAGTGATTGGTGGTGGGGGCTGGAGGCGCTGATGACTCCTGGGCAGTTGTGGCTAACAATAGTACCTTACCACCACCACCACCAAGAAATTAATAAATAGTGCACTGTAAAGCGCTATTGCTACTTTGAAAGGAACTATATGAATCCAATGCATTATTATTATGTTATTTAGTTTAAGCTATTAATCTATTTACTTACAACCTCAATATCATAATATGTCAATTGCTTCTCCTTTACAGATTTGAGTTTTCAAGCTGCTACTAAAATCCTTTCTGCACCGAAGTTTGATACTCTGAAGATAATGCAAGACCTGAGTCAAAACTTTCCAAGTAAAGCGAGGTAGGAGAGCAGAGCTTTGACTGTTTGCTGAATTATAATGAGCCCATTTATTATTTAAAATATAATGTGTTTATTTTTCTGCATTATATACAACCTATGGGAATCCTCTGGCTTTATTCAAATGCACCCAGAGTATTGTTTTATAGACTTGGGTATAGACTTTTGCATTTGTTTGGATATGATTAATCAATCCAAAGGCACTTATGGGCTGCACAATGAACACACTTTTATATGCGCAGATGTCATCCATCTTTTTGATGTTTGCTTTTTTTTGCACAAGCAGCTTATAAAAATGCCAAAATTGTGCTGAGTAAGCATCAGGTGTTTACAGGGGAATTGACTGCAACCATCTTGAGAGCCTGCACTTTTTTAGAGATTAAAACTGGCATTTTACTAGCGGCTGGGGATGTGCTAAAAGCTGAGTGTAACTGTATACGTGTTTTACTGTTTCCACAGATCACTGACAAGGGTGGCAGTAAAACAGGAAATGAGAAAAGAAATTGAGGAGAACCAAAAGGTCTGATATCATAAGCAGCATCTCACATAGAAGTCCACTATTGTTTTATTATTGCCTTAGCACAATATTAGCAAGCAGGCCTGTAATCTATTATCTAAAGGATATTATTTCTCAACTGCACTGCAGTAAATTTTTATTGTTAATTTCCCCTGCATCTCTGGACTGTCTTTAGCTTTATGAGTCATGCTGTGCTCCCCATGCTTATCTTTCTTATTGAAACAGCCGTGATTAAACATAGAATTACTCATTTAGAGCTTTAAGCATTCAACTGCCTGCTTTTGTTTGTTTTTTAAGCACCTCAGTGAGACTGTTGGCGTGCACCCTGGAGACGGAGAGCTCTTTATCAATGGGCTTCATATTGATCTGGACGTTCACAACCCATTCAGGTAGGGGGATGATAGCAAAGATCAGCTGGCTATCTGCCCCATTACTTCTTATAGTAACAAGAGTACAATTCCTCAAGTTTGTGTAATCTTTTTTTTTACAGCATTTTGGATATCCTCAGAGGAGAGGCTAAGGTTTTAGAGGGGCTTCATAATCTAGGCATAAAAGGGGAGCATCAAGCCAAACTGCTAAGATTACCTGTGAGCCATGTGGACGATAGTTATGCCCTAGACATCAGAGATCCAGCTATAATGGTAAGTCGTGTCCTTATTCTTGGAGTGAAAATTAGATCTGGGATAAGGTTATTGCCGTAGCCCCGAGGATTACAGAAAGTTGAATTATTAAAGAGAAAGTTGGCCAAGGAAAGCTTTTCATTCATTATCGTGTACTTAAGGACAATAAGATTTCTAACCTGTGTGTGGCTGAAATGTCTCTTTGGAGCTATTGATTATGCAAATGGTACTTTTATACGCACATGTCATTGCTACAGAAATGAGACGTACTTACTTCACAAAAGCAGGACACAGCATGGAATCGTACAATTATATTAGACCGCAGAGTCGTCTTGAGAGAAGATTTTATGTGGGCCTTTTTTCATACATGATCATTTCTAGTAAATTGTGTTAAATAAGAATTGTTTCTGTCTGTATTACATCCTCATGCGGTAGTTGATACTTTGCAGTGCCTTCACAGTGGGGGTCTTCTGCATGTATCTCTATCTCTCTAATGTTCAGCAGTTACCATGGCGACACAAGGCACACATAAACAAACACTGCCAAAAAGTTTTAAGATAGCCTGAAAACAGAGCTTCTAACAGAGTAGTGCTTTCAGTTAGCTTCACACCCCCAGGAAATATTTATGTATGTGTTTGTAAGTGTCATAAATATTCTAGTATCATAATATTTACATACCCTTGGTGCTGTGAAGGTTACTTAACTCGTGTTTTTTCACTCCTCTTTTGCCTTTCTGTTTGCCAGTGGTTTAATGACATTGAGAATGACCCAATGTACCGCAGCTGGCCATCGGGAGTACAAGAGCTCCTCAGAGCCACATTTCCTGGAGTCATCCGACAGATCAGACGCAATTTCTTTAACCTGGTAAGATGCAGTTCACTGAAAGAATTAATACATTTCTGCAAACAGTATTTCATTCGCAATACAATGGCCCCACCATATGTGCACTTTCATAGACTTTCATAAACTTATCTATTTGGACTGGCTTTCAACACTCAGTAATGCAGTGACACTTTGCACAATTTGTTTTACTTCTTTATTTAATGTTTTTGCGTGTTTTTATATCGTGTTGATTTTATTGGAAAGCACCTTGGTCACCTTGTGTGCTGTTAACGGCTCTATAAATAAAGATTGATTGACAACATAAACCATAATTTGGAAATGAGAACAGTAACAGACATTTTTGTTGTCTTTGTTAACGCTAACCCTAATCAGCAGTAAAATTAGCATCCGGAACCTCATTAAAACATTGCAGGATTTAAAGCCATGAATTAGACTTGATCAACCTTTAAACTTTGCACTAAGCTACTACTGAATGATCCTTAGAAACGGTGTCTCTCAAATGCTGTCCAAAAGTTGGTGTACTTTTGTGACTGAAGTTATTTATCTGGTTTTGTCAGGTCTTGTTCCTTGATCCAGTCCAGGAGGAGAGCGTGGAGCTAATGAAACTGGCAGAGCTTTTTTACAAGCACAAGATTCCCCTGAGGTTAGTGCTGGTAATTCTTCCACCTTTTACACCTGTCTGTATGTCTCACCTCTAGTATTTATAATCTGCCCTGTCGTAATTCTCCTATCACCTGCAAATTGAATACTTGTTTTTGCCTTGTGTAGGATTGGATTTGTGTTTGTTGTCAACACCAAAGAAGAGATTGATGGCTTCTCAGACGCTGGGGTGGGATTTTACAGACTGCTAAATTACATTGCAGAAGAATACGATTTATCCCAGGCCCTATTGTCTACAGTCTCAGTAAGTACATTGCATGCATAAATCAGTTTTTTAGCAAGCGCAGTGTTGAAAAATAAGTTTTTCGTCCCATACCCTTACGCATCAGAAGTCTTTTTTACTATGCCTCGTATTATGCTGTGGATTGAGACATTATTAAGCTAGAAGAGTCAGCAGGATTTCTTCCTTTCAAACTGAGATAGAAATTATTGATAGTGGCAGTGAATTGGAAGATGGTGATAGTCAAATTTGTTCTGTCTTCTTCTTACAGCTGTACAACAAAGTAGATGCAGGGGAGCAGCTTTCTGTGGATACTATCTCTGCCTACCTCAAGAGAAAATTCCCCAAAGCCAATGCAGAGAGGATACTGGGTCCGGATTCAGAATACGATGAAAGAAGAAAGGTAGATAAATATTTTATCTCTTACATATGACCTCTTGACAGGTGAACTGAATAACACTCTTTAATGACGGGTTAACAGATGGGCTAAACATATTAGGTGCGAGTGAAAATTGTGTGATGAAATGACTTGTTGATGCTGAATTGTCTTTATGAAATGACTGGAAGAACATGTCCATTATTTAGGAAATTGGTTAGAAAAAGTAATCTAAGAGTTAAAGTTTTGCTATGCAACTTTTCCAGTGGAAGGTCCGTCAACTGCTTGTCTTTATGGAGATGTTATTACTTTGTTGGGAAGGTGGCATTAAACTTATCAGTCTCCTTGCAAGCAGCTGACTCCCCTCAGGTATTTAACCACAAAGTTATAGCTTAAAAATGCATGTTTTTAAAGAATAAAACACTTATTATTGAATATGAAGAGGTAAATAAGTGTAAGCTGTACTGTGGAACATTCCAGACAAAGCAATAACATCTCCAAGCAAACCTTCCACCAGAAAAGTTACATAGTGCACCTTTTAAGATTGAAAGGTGTGATGAAGAATAGAACAACGAAGTATGTGGGTCAGGAATTAGCTTAAATTAACTCATGCTCTTGGTTACATATCACCCACATCCATGACATAAACAACCAATTTCTGGGGGGTCCATTCAAATTGCCCTGCACTTTTAACAGTATTTCAGTTTTGCTAAGCATCCAGTAAGTTTAAAAAAAAAAAAAAGATTTGACAGGTGATCACAGCATTTTACCTGAGCACTTTAATTCGTATTTCCTGTGCTAGGAAGGAGCACTCTTCTATAAGAAAAGTGGCCTTGGTGCTCTTCCTCTGGCTTTATTTAATGGAGTCCCGCTCAGCCCAGATGAGATGGACCCAGACGAACTGGAGACTGTCCTGCTGCAGCGCATTATGGACACCACCAACGTCTTTCAGAGAGCTGTTTTCATGGTACCAAAGCAAAAACAACATTCAGACATTTCTGAAGGCATACCAAACTCACATCCTCAATCTTTTCTCTCTTTCAAGGGTCAGTTGACAGAAGGCACTGATGTGGTTGACTATCTGATGGAGCAAGCCAATGTAGTCCCCAGGATGAACTCTATTATTTTAAGCAATGACCGGAAGTACCTCGACTTCACCGCCAATCCAAGTAACGCACTTTGAGCCTGGGCTGTATTGATTCAACCTCTGCTGCTTTCTTCACTGGTGCATTTCTTTTGCTCTGCAGTTGTACACGACTGGGAGGATACAACTATGTTTTCATATCTGGACTCGAGAGACAAAACGGCTGTAGTGGCCAAAAAAATGAAATACTTTTCAACTAGTGGTGAGTAGCACATGCATAAAATAAAATGTATTTTACTAATTATTATAAAAGGAAAATAAAAAGTAAGTAAAGTAAAATGTTTTTTTTTTTTACCATTTATTCATTTATTTTGATTGTTATGATTTTGGTTTACTGATAATAAAGGAAAATCTAAAGTTATAAGGTTATAAGAATAGAGTTTAAATAGTGATTGATGATTTTCATTTGGCCACTGCTGAGATTCTCTCAGTCCCCTTATATTTGAACAAATGTAAATAGTGTTTTTCTGCTAACTAGTAATTACTGATATTATGTGTACGGTCTATCTTGCATACTTTTCACGACTTTCTACTGAAGAAAAAAGCAAAATTTTAGTACCCAAGCCTGAGACTAATATGCTACAAAACAAAAATTCAATCTGCTCTTGGTTACTGGCGCCAAAAAGTGTGAAATTTGACCTTTGTTAAGGCAGGCAGGTTGTGCCTCAAGCAAGGTAATTGCTGGCTGTGCTGCCTCCTGTCTGGCTTTGGGCCAACACTCTAAATGGTCATCAGAACCAGATTTCCCTGCTGAGACTCAGAGTCCGTCTTAGTCTGATTGTCACCTCCTAACTGACAGAATATAGATTTAACACGATTTATGGTCTACTTTACGGCTCTATTTTCAGTGTAATTGTTCTGCTTTTCATTTCAGATTCAAATGAAGTGAATGCTGTGACCATGTGGGTAGTCGGGGATTTTGACAAGGTTTCAGGAAGAAAACTGTTAATCAATGCTTTGAAACATGTGGTGAGTCCAAAATCATTTTAATTCACTCAAAATGAATAAACTTTAAACCTGATTTTCAGGACAGTGCTTCAGATTCTAATGAGTAAAGAAAATTATACAAAAACTAACAATGCACCCTTCAATGGAGGCTACTTAATGGAAGTAGAAGAGTGTAAAATAAATCTTTATTTTTGTCTTGACGCGTATCTCCCTGCAGTTCATCGTGCTAATTGCTCTGTGTTTTGATGGTTCTGTGAGAGCAGAAAGTCAGCCGTGGAGTACGTGTTGGGGTGATAGACAACCCCAAAGGCAAACTCACAGAAGATAATACTGTACTGTATCGGGCAATATGGGCCGCACTGCTAACCCAGAAGAAGAAGGCTGCAGTGGAATTTGGACTCAAACTTCTGAAAGAGGAAAGCAACCAGCTATCACAGAAGGGCAGCAAGATGAAGGAGTTTCTACTAAAAGTAAGCTAAAGAGATGGTAGTAATTATAATGTAGTTTTGTCTTTTGTCTTGTAATGAATAAAAGTGTAACATGGGTAAGCTAATTATCTCATAGAATATAAAGACAAATTGTGGAAATGTTTTGTTTTATTTTATTTAAAGGTGCGCTGTGTAACTGTGGTGACAGGTCAGCTAATGTGCTGGTCTCCATGGAGATTGTAATGCTTTGCCTAGAATATTTCACATTTTGGCATTAAATGTTACATTAACTCTGTGGAGACAAACATTTGACACCACCAGGCATAGTTATAGGTCAGATCTCTGGAGAAGTGAGCTCCCTGTTATAATGCATGTTATTCAAGGCAGTACAAAGACCTGTAATTAAATAAAATACTTAATTTAAATTTAATGACATACTGACAAAGCAGTAACATCTTCAAATAGACAAGCTGGTGGTGGACCCTCCATCAGAAAAGTCAATGCACCTTTAATATAGGACACTGCACATCAAATGTGTGAAAGCGAAAAGTTAGCAATGCAGACTAGTTTTCATCAGTAGTTCTATTGCTTTAGAGATAACAAAATGATTTCTGTTGATGGATGATCCTATCATTTTAGCCCTCCTCTCAACACCAGTTTACAGAGTACTATGAAAGCTCACACGGATACCACAGCGAGCGCCCCACTGCCTGTCAGTTCCACTCAGATTGCCGCACGAGTCAACACAAGCTTGGCTCCTCTTGCTGAGTCTTGAGCTCTGAGCTGCTTGTGCATGCCTTGTGTCTGGGCACAGATGAATAGCCCAGGTACCGCTCGCTGTTCAACCCAGCTGGAGTCTCATGTGTTCAGCCAAGCGTGACCATCTCAGCCTGCATAAGCACGCCACCACCTACAGCATCCCTCCCACCTATAACAGAGAGTGTGTATAAGGCACTAATCTACAAATCAACTGCTGACAGGAAAGCCACTGTCACTCCCATCTCCAACCTCCCACTAGAATAACTCCTGGAGCGCAGGTTACATCTGGGACCAACCATAACAAACTGCCCTTCAATTACCGCCCTTAAACAATGGCGAGAGAATGGGCTGGAAATAGAAAGGGGAAGACAGGTAGGAGCTGGCTGTGAGTGCAGAGAACCACAGTGGAGGGATATGAGTTTATTATTGGCTGGCAGGCAGACTTGCTGACTGGATTGTGCTGACATTATTGGTATTTCACCTGTTCTCCTGAGAAGGGAAATGTTCGCGAAAGTAATAAGCCGGCCCACAAACCTCCCCCTCTCCCACACCTAATTTGTTATAGACAAAAATGGACATGGTCTAATTAAGAGTTTCTTGTATTAATTACAAATTGATTTAATTTCATTTTCACCTGTGCATTTTTGACAGCTACTTTGACCGGCTGAAATATTTTATGTTGGAAAAATGCACTGAAATTACTAAGGGGCTGCTTCAATATGCTTACAAAAAACTACACAGTATTATACATTACATCTATTTAGTTATAATATTAAAGGTTCTATATTACATGAAACTAACTCTTGTGAGCTTTAAGCCATGTTAGAATGTTACTTCATCAAAAACATATCATATTTGTTTCATTCAACCCTGCATTATTAGTCTGTCTACATCTCCAGAGCTTAAAATGCTCTGTTCCATGTTATGAAGCAGTCCCAGCTACTTTTTACCTTTTATTGAGTAATAATTGGCAATTTCAGGTATGAAATTATCTTAAATTATTCTGATGAAGGCATGTATGGATTTTAAAAACACAGTGGGGCACTTCCTGTATTAACACATGACATCATAAGGTGAAACAGAGTGTTTTGTGTTTGAGAAAAGAACTCTAAATATGTAGGATTTATGTGTTGAACATGTGTGAATGAAACAAAACACAACTCTGGGTATGTTTTTGATGAGGAAAATAAATTATAACATAGATCCGAAAATAGCATAATATGGACCCTTTAATATGAAATGTGTATAATAGCTTGTATATTTATTATTGTATTTTTGTGTTTTAATTGTTTAAGGGAATGGATGATGATGCCTTTGAGAAAAAGTTCAATACAATGGAAGTGGATTTTATTCAGAGCCAGCAGCTGTTCTGCCAAGAAGTGTTGAAGCTAGGTCCTGGAGAGCGGGCAGTGATCAGTAATGGCAGGGTGAGCTATATTTATATCTTTCTTTCAAATACAAAAGTAAACCAGACTGGTGTAATAGTTGTTCCTTGTTAAACTATTTGTTAATTGCAATTTTCCCACAATTTACATTGTTGCAGATTCTTGTTCCATTTAACGAGGAGGAAGAGTTCACTGTAGACGATTTCCACTTGTTGGAGAAGATTACTCTGAGTGGTTCTGCAGAGAAAGTCCTAGCCAAGGTGCAAGAGATGGGAATCAAGCCAAAGCAGTATGTTTGAGTCAGCTTTTTCTTAAATACAATCTATGTTCTCTTAGTTCTTGGGGATTTACTCTTGTTCAGTGCTTGTTGCGTACTTGGTTTAAGATTATAATGGCTTAACTACATTCCTCTTCTATTACAGGGCCATAGACTTGGTGATGAAAGTTGATGCCCTCCTAAATACAGCACCCAAAGGAGAGGTCAGACGGGACATCCGCTTTTTGAAAGATACACACAGGTCAGTTGACGTATGAGCACATAATTTAGGGTCCCTTTACCTGTGTGATACCATTACACTGTCTTCAACTTTTGTGGATTTTGGGATTTGTGAATTTCCGTAAGGATCAATAACGTATCTATCTATCTTCAGTGTTCTCCACCTGTCTCCACGGGAACATGAGGTCTTCTATGATGTGGTGGCTATTGTTGACCCTCTCACGAGAGCAGCACAGAAGCTGTCATCATTACTCAATGTAAGTTGTAACACTAATATATTGAGATTAACTGATAAGTTTTGTATTTGTATAACAAGTATTTCTGTGGAGTTAAAAAAATCACTTGAAGCAAACCTTTCTCCATTGGCAGATACATTAGCTTAGAACAAGAAGAAAATTTACTGAAATATCTTTGTGAATACATCGACACATGTATAAACTACTACTGTCCATCCAAGTGATTTTAACTACTTTAAATATTCCATTTTATTGCCTTAATGTTATGTAAGTATCTATATTATTCAGGTTGACATTTACCACAAATTTCTTTATTGTTAGTGACAGATGAGTTAGTCTGTGTGCTGCCAATACAATAATGGTTATACTATAAAGTCATTAGTTACCACTACAGTACAGAACTTTGTAATAATTATATCTATGTATGTTCATCACCAAACTGTCCTAACCAGGGGCGGGCAATATGAATTCATATCTCTTTTTAAAACAACATGGATTATCATGATATTCAAAATCAAGTATATAGTAGATATGTGCAAATTGTGACTGTGCATGTCTTGGTTAAGGTCCACAAAATGTGAAAGGACTGTAAAAATAAACTCCATAGATTGTGCCTGCGTGTTTTATTTTTAATCAGCCTGCAAACTTTTTGGTCATTTTTTACTGTATACAGTATTCCCTATAAAAATGTTGTGTATCTGCATAAGAATTGTGATATGAATTTTATGATATAAAAAAGTTAACTGGTCTAGTTGGCAGCCGAACCTGATCATGCCCTTGCTCTCTTTGCATTTTGCAGGTGCTCGGTCAAGTGGTCAACATGAGGCTGCAGCTGTTTATGAATTGCAAGTCCAAGCTATCCGAGATGCCCCTCAAG
Organism: Boleophthalmus pectinirostris; assembly: GCF_026225935.1. Lineage (NCBI taxonomy): Eukaryota > Metazoa > Chordata > Actinopteri > Gobiiformes > Gobiidae > Boleophthalmus > Boleophthalmus pectinirostris. Next base: position 17,849,418 of record NW_026570970.1, on the reverse strand, counting down.
AGGTAGGTAGTAGCTGTATCAGTAATTAAATTTTCTTGTTTGGTGTGTTTGTGAATCTTCTGACCACTGCAGACTTAGCAGCCCTGCCCTGTGTCTTCCCTTTGTAAGATTGCACTGCGCAGATGCAATCTGCTTAATAACACTGTCTTATTGCTTTGGGCCTCCCTGTGCTTCTACTAGCAAATTGCTCACAGTGTTCGCAGATGTGGCACAAACCAGCAGGTCTGCAAAATGCGTAGAAAAGGCCTAAACTGCCCATGAGATATACATATATATATTATTTTGCTCTTTTTTATTTAGTTTTTACTTTTTTCACACTTTCTGCCTCTGAACTGTGATATTCATTTTAATGAGTAGATGTCAAAGAGCACAAACAGAGTACATAGCATTTACACAGTGTAAATTCCAGAGTCATGTCACTTGTCATGGCAACTGCTGTAATCCCCAGGGATACAGACAAGCCTTTACTGTTGGCAGGCGCATCAGTGGATTCACTTGTATTCTTTACTTGGTGGCCAGGCTGAGGGATAAACTGGGATGCTGGTTATTTTATATCTCTACTGGGTTTGAGGAATGGGCCCTATCAACAGTAGCATTAAATCTAATATTCTAGCTCTCACGTACAACCCTTTGTTGTAGAATTTTGCATCCCCTGCATAGTCTTAGCAAGGACAGCTCCAGTTCATTGGACATTTCTCTGAGGTTAGCTGTGGAGTCATCCAACTATTACATAATTCTTTAACTTTACACCTTCTTTAACTTTACTTCTTTAACTTTACTTCTTTAACTTTACACCTTTACTTCTTCGACTTTACACCTTTATTAGTTTTCTTGGTCAACTCGTCTCATAGAAGCTTTTTTGCAATGCTCTTCTCATTTTATCGTGGCTAGCATGTCTCCATGCTGCCCTTCTTAGCTCTTATTTAAACCTCCTTGTGTGGAAGCATAGTCAGGCTTGAATACCCAATACTAACGTGCAGTGTTGAGTATTCAAGTTCATGGAGTCCTGGACTGATGGTAAATAAACTTCTCCCTCAGACTCTAGAGCATAGGTGTCAAACATACGGCCCGGGGCCAGATCCGGCCCTCCAAGACCTTTAATGTGGCCTTGGGTGATTTTCTACTAAAATATTTGAATTATATTTTCTATTAAAATCTTGTAAATTTTCTGTGGTGTTTATCACAGCAGCGTCTCCAGCGTCTCTGTACGTGGCCCCTCCCACCAGAGCAGCACAAATGAAGACTTGTCTCTTTCCAAACGCTCTTAAATGACGATCGTTTTGACTGTTGACCGTGACACCCTCATCGGAAAAATGTCCAAAATGAGAAAGTGGAGCCGAGTGCAGGATTTTCCAAGAAAATTTGACTTATTCCTGTTTGCATACAAGTTAAAGTTAAAACATTGTGTTGAAATAGAATTTTTCTTAAAGTTTCAGGTTGTTCATAATATTATAATATTTGGTAAAAGAAAGAGTTCATCAATTAAAAAGATTTCTGTAATAGATTTGTGTTTCTCTGCACAAATATTTGAACTTATTGTTATTTTTGGAGTTTATATGTCTGAGTTTTCTGATCTGGCCCCTTTGGGATCAAAGTAGGCTGAATACGGCCCCAGACCAAAATGAGTTTGACACCTGCTCTAGAGTCTCTGCCTCTCTGTACAACTCTAGGATTCTTTAGGACAATACTTACTGTATTTTCCCTAACACCCTTGAACCCTCTTGTACCTTATAGTCTTCAATGCTTTTATTATTTATAGAGTCTGCTTTATTAACTGCCACAATTTTTGTATTTATTTTGAAGGAATCTTCTTGTGAATAATACATATGATCTTAATAGTTTAATACCCATTCATACCTCTTATGTTCGAGGACAAACTGAAGATGTAGACCAAGCATTAGTATAACAATTACTCTTTAAAACACACTGAGCAGCACTGCTGTCCAGGCTAAGTACTTGGTATTATTATTATTGTTTTTTAAAAACAATAAATAAACATATACAATGACAGTACAGTAGATGCCTTTATTTGTAAGAGATCATGTATACCCAACTATCACAACACACTGCCTTGTTCTAGGATGCGGGCTATTGCACAATATGTCATCATAATTTTTTTATCCCTTGAAGAAAACAAAAAACCTTTTGTTGATTTCAATTGTCTATAAAAAAATATTCTCCCGGGTTAGGCTTTTATAGTCTCATCTGCAGCATAGTAAAGTGAAATGTTGTTTTTGTTTTTTAGCTTTTATCGTTTCGTCTTGGACCCCGATGTAAAGTTTTTAGCCAATGATACAGTATCAGCAGGACCTGTGGCACGCTTCCTGGACCTCCCCGAATCCCCCCTCCTCACCCTCAACATGATCACCCCTGAGAGCTGGATGGTGCAGGCGGTGAACAGTCCACATGACCTGGACAACATTCACCTGCTGGAGGTACTCGGTGCTAACTAAATATTTCATAAACTACTAATAGTGGTACTTTTAGGACTTTGTAGTTGTTTACTGATTTCTATTTTATTGGGTGCTCCCACTCCTACATCTTGTAATTGTATCGTAGATGTTATTCCCTGGTGGGGCTATCAAATCCATGTGCTTATTTGAGACTGTGGTTTATGTTCTGTTGTGAATTCTTCTGCGTTTTATGGGATTTGCAAGTTATTGCAATTTGTTTTGTTTACCATTTACAAATTGTCTGAACTTAAGCGGATTAGTCTTTTTTATGGGTATTGGGTACTGAAACTGATGTGTCGCTCTAGGTGAGTGGAATTGTTTCTGCAGAATATGAGCTGGAGCACCTTTTGCTGGAAGGCCACTGCTTTGACCTTTCAACTGGGCAGCCTCCCCGTGGACTGCAGTTCACTCTGGGCATGAGCCAGAATCCACTTATGTATGACACCATTGTCATGGCAAACCTGGTCAGTGACCAACACAGTCTTTGTAAATCCCTGTAAGTGACCAGTACTGATTAAATGTTTCCATTTTAACAGGGGTATTTCCAACTGAAAACCAATCCGGGTGCGTGGATCCTGCGGTTACGTAAAGGAAGATCAGAAGACATCTATCAGATTGTGGCGTAGGTGTTCCTTCACTTTCACATCATTCATGCTCGGCAGTTTAAAGTGCCAAAGATGATGTTTGTATGAGTTTACTGAATTGATCAGTATCTCCCTATGAAGCTTGTTTTCAGGTACATTTTTCATTTTTAAAGTAGCAGCTATGAAACCCATCACTATGGAAACACAGAGCTGCTGACACTGTAGCAGCTCAAGGTTTTGATGAGTGCAGGGAGTTGTGCTCTGCGCAGAGGGGGGAGAGACAGGTAGGAGGAAAGGGCTGCTATTAAAAAGAAGAGCGAGCGCGGAGATGATTCAGCTGGTCACCTGCCATGCCATCCACCTCACAGCGCACAATATCAGCAGCAGAGTGTGGGGAGCTGGACAGCGTAGGAGTCAAAGGCTGCATTTACTCCACACTATGCGTTGGTGTTTTCTAATTTCCCCGGACAAACTGTAACAGTGCTGTGCCTTGGTGGGTTTCACTCTTTCTCACATACTTTTGTAACTTTTGCTACTTCTCGACTTTTCTGTAGATTTTATTTCACAGCAAATAATGTTCTCGACTCATTTAAGTGCCCACAACGATAAACAGACCTTCCCTCAAATAAGACATAATAACCCGACCCAATCTCAAATCTGTCGTAATCGCTCTCTTAAAACGCAATATAGGATGTTCACTACAGTCACTGATGGTGTCTTTGCCAGGCCATCCTCGCACTAAGATTTAGGACACATATAGCCTTTGGTTCCACTGAAATCATATCAGACAACCCAAGATTTATTCCCCAATCCTCCAGGTGGAGCTAAGAGGTGATGTCATTTTTCACCTTGGCAGTGTCATTATTCTTGTGGTTAGCGGCGCTCTGCTCTGGTTAGGTGGCCGATCAGAGCCTAGTGGGAGTGTCCGCGGTCTCTAGTCCCCGAGCATGCTTTTTCCTGCTTCTTTGCTGCACTGGATCCTGACAGCGATGAATGAGACAGCCGCTTCTTCTCTCCTCCAAGCTGGAATACAGATTGATCTCCAGTGCTTTCTAACGCAGGCCGTAAAAGCTCAGTTTCAGAGAGTGACAGAAGAGGGCCATTGCACAAGCAGCACTTAGGCATAAGGGGGAAATGCACTTATTCCTAATATGGAGCAGGGGAGGGCATTCATCAAAGTGATATGGTTAGGTTTTTCTGGGACTTCTGTGCTGTAGTTAGTCCAGTATCAGGAACTTCAGGTCTTTGTAATGTTTTGACCTGGAATAATCCTACCCGACAAAGCACGGTGTATACTGTCCAAATCAATTTTCAACCTATACAGTGACAGGTCAGAGATATACTTTGAGCAGTGGACAGCTTTTCTATTGAATTTGTCAGAATATGGCATGTCTCTTTTGGGCATTGTCAACAAGTATTACACAGGTTTTGATTCTAAAAGTTTTGCTGCTCTAGGAAATATAACATTCCAACAGTAAAGGTGCACTGTGTAATTTCAATGGTACATGGTTCACCACCTGTTTGCAAAATAATCCCAATTTATAGGTAGGTATTGTTTGAATTAAAAGACTTGTAAATTAAATAAATGCTGGATAGATGTTTAATGCTATACTGTGTAACATTTTAGGCGAAGGTCTGTCACCTGCTTGTCTCCATTGCGATGTTATTTTCTCCATGGAAACAAGCACATTACAGACCAGAAAAGTTATGCAGTGCACCTTTTTAATTTAGGACTGCACAAGCGATAACATATTATTATATATTTTTTTTATTATTTTGAACACAAACTTACAAAACAATTTATAACATTTTAATTGTGATGAAAAGTTCTTGGTAAAAAATAAACATGTGTGGGCAGTTGTTCTGCGTGAATCACAAAGTATTACTAATACATTAGTCCGTACTTTCTTCTGAGGTCAACAGCTGGCAGTGCATAAATATTCGTTACCAATAATTGAAATTAGGACCCACACAGACACAATTATGCTAAGTGCACAGTTATGTTGATAATAATTAGCCGATGTTTTTGGGCCAATATGTTGAGCCGATTTCAAAATTTTTCCCCAAATTATCGAATTAAAGTTTTACACAAACTTATCCACTACCTTCTTTTAATACAAACTGAGTAAAGAGCAGTGTAGACACATTTTTTGCAGTACTCTCTTTGGACTAAAGTGTTCAAACAAAGCTTTGTGCATATAGTTTTCATTAAACTGCTAGATGGACCAAACTAAATATTGTCTCTGCTGGAGCTGGTAAATATTGGTCTATCTCTAATAATAATACTACTGTGGAATTACAGTAAAATATTTCAATTAATCTACCAATCTACAAGAATGGCACAAAAACTGTCATAACTTGTGTAAAAACTCTTTCATAAAAGCATGCTAAGTAAACACTGATTTTCATTTCTTTCTTTCTGTACAGACACGATGGCACTGACTCTCCTGCTGATGCTGGTGACGTTATTGTTGTACTTAACAGTTTCCACAGCAAGATCATTAAAGTCAGAGTAAGTATGACAAACTGAACTTTCTTTTGAAATATAATTTTTCCCCACAATTCAAAACTTCTCATCATCTCCCAAATGCAGGTACAGAAAAAGCCTGATAAAATCAACGAAGATCTTTTGAGTGAATCGACTGAAAGCGGAGGCATCTGGGACTCCATTGCAAGGTAGTTACACTTATTTTTTACATCTTAAAGCCCATCTTAGAATATATATGGTACCTGGGCTCATTGGTGGTAATAACTGTTAGGTCAGTTGCTGGTTTAACTGTTGGACCCTGTATTTCATCTATTCATTGGGGTTTTCAGGAGGTCTTATTCATCCCCGGGATTCATGCTGCGATATTATGCTGTAAGATCTAATATAGCAAAAAATATGTGCTTCTGTAGGTATGTGCGTGATAATGAAATGCCTGTGTCTGCCTGTGTGTGCGTGTGTGAGTGCGTGTCCTTACACCTCCTAACTGTGTGATCCTATCTCCTCACTTTATGCCTGCTTTTTCAAGTGTTTGGAGCACTTTAGAGAAAAGGTAGGCTGCGGCGCGGTATCGCATTTAACACTTATTTGTCACAGTCATTAGCATGCAGTGTTTATTGGCTAATTTTTTTTCTAATGTAATGGCATATGCTTTGGTGCTCGCAAATTATCATCAGCAACTCAGACTATCCTTTGGGCACATACTGTTAGCCTATTTACACACTGTTGTAATGGTAACACTTCATAATCGCTACACTTTAATTAGTCTTAATATAGCATGAACAAAGACTGACTTCATAATGAACAGTTTATTATTCAGGCTCAGTAATAGGGATGTATCCAGGTTTTTCTGTTCCGACACTGATGTTCATATTTTGACTTTGAGTATCTGCTTGATATTAAACGATACATTTTCAGTCTCTGCCAACTATCCAGATGTGTTTTGTAACTACTGAACAGCTTTAATATTATGGGATGTTTTGGGCCAGCATTAGCTAGTAAATTGTCTTATTTCACAAATTTATATACCAAAATTGGATGCTGAACTGCTATCTTGAAAACCGATATCGATCCACCAAAGTTTCAATATATCTGAGTATTGTATTGATGCACCCTTACTCAGTAACTACATAATTCCCCAACCCTAACTCCCTCTAAAACCCCTTAATTAAGTAGTTACTAAGCCTGAATCATTCTTAAATAAACTATTTGGTCATTATGAATTCAGTCTTTATCTTATGCTTAGACTAATTAAGGTGCCAAATGCAAGTCCAACTTACATTGAAGTATTTTTAAGTGGAGGGTTAAGTGGGTGGCCTCCTCAGTAGCCGTAGTTAAATGAGGGCTATTGCGTTAGCTGTAATATTAGAAATTAAATTTTAAGATTGCTCCACAAAGTACCAACACTGAAGTGAATAATAATATCCTGAACCCTGTTGATATAATGCAATGTATCACTTATGAACAGTGTTTAATTAGATTTTCATAGTACTGAATTATGATTACAGCTTTGTAGGCTATGAATGCTATACAGAATGTAAGTACTGGAAATAGCAATTTGCAAGTTTGGAGGGCCTTCAGTAACTGGCCAGAGGGGATCTTGGCAATACTGTCTTATGCTATCACACTCAAGATAAAGTTTGCCTGCAGTAGAGGCAGAAGTGTTTTACATAGAAATTGGTTTTCTTCAGTATTTTTGGTGAGCAGATTTTTTTTGTGGCTCAATAATTCTTTTTAACGAAGGTGTTATGTTTACAGACTTGTTGTGTACTTTTCACCCCACATGTTCAGACTTCAAATAAACCCAAAGTCAAACCATTTTTCAAACATGACAAGTTTCCTTTTCGCTGTGAAAGCAAAGATGTCTCAATACAGCAGAGTTCATTGGTAACCTCTGAATGCTAGCAGTGATTCATTTTAAAGGGCAAGCCTGCAGACATGTATTGATCTAACACCTCCGAAGATTTGGCGAGGTGAAACTCGGCGTCAGTAAAGCACATGTAGGCTCCAGTGGCTTCTTTGGAAAGTTTTGATCCTTTTAATCCATACTCCATGTTCAAATGTACTTGTTTCCCGTCAGTCTTGCTTTTATGGCAAGAGCTATACTACACTACACTACACTACACTACACTATACTATACTAGTGTGCTAATTTATCACATTACAATATCTATCTTACATGGAGAATACATCCAAATCCAAAATCTGAATACACAATGGTAGCATCACAACTAATAGAAATACAGTTTGTGTGAAACACTCCACTACATCTTTCTGAATCTTCTTCAAATCTGCAGCTTGTATTGCATCACTGAGGTCAGAGAGACTTCTTATCTTATAGATTACTGTCTACATTTGATATCCATTACTGTCTACATCCTGTGGAAGTTAGAAGAAAAGAAAGGTTGATCGTGGCTGGCCAGACTACTGGCACGTTTCCATGGAAATTTTTCTCAGATAAAGAAGATGGTCACTGCTGGTTTATTTAGTCATCCACAGTCAAAGAACACACTTAGAGACCAGTTGCTCCTCCCTTCTCCTCCTCTCTCCATTTTCTCATTTGTGTTTTGTGGAAGTCTCAGGACTCGCCCTGAGTCTGTGATGGAGTGTGTGACAGACTCCTCCTCATCAGCAGTCGTTTTATACAAGGACATCCAGTCTGACTCAACTGCCCTGCAGCACCGAGCCTGATTTGTGACCACCAAATGTGCCCTGCATTAGCTGCCACTTTTAACATTGTGTACTGTTGTGACCCATGTTAAATTCAGCATGAAACATTTTATTAGTCTGCTAAACATTAATCAAGGGTCTTATTTTGAGCTTCCTTAGTAGTTAGAAAAGCTAGTAGCTGCTGAATATTTGATGTAAATGAATGAAATGAGCTTGAAAGTGTAATGACTTTTTTCATAATGTATTTTTGGTTTGGTTGTGTTTATTCTATTTGCTGCATGGCTTGTTTCAAAAAGTAGTCTAGTCTTATTCTATGCAGTGATCAAAACTTATCAAAAATGATTTTGTTGTTTCAAATGTCTAAACAGCATCACTGGTGGTGGCTCTAAGAAGGAGGACGCAGACAAGAAGAAAGAGGATGTTCTGAACATATTTTCTGTGGCCTCGGGACATTTGTATGAGCGGTTTCTTAGGTGGGTCATGCTGGTTTTCAGCTTTGCTTTTTGCTTTTCTCTGTCTTCACCTTCACTCGTCCTGAACCCTCTGTCTCCTCTCGGTTTCAGAATAATGATGCTGTCTGTCCTTCGGCACACCCAGACACCTGTCAAGTTCTGGTTCCTCAAGAATTATCTCTCACCATCCTTTAAGGTACGGGCTACTCTTTGAAAATCAGAAGAATTGTTTTACTTTAATGTTGTTGCCTGGTAATTAAAAATACAGAGGTGTAAGATTATTATTAGTTTTGATTCACTTTTATACTTTATGTATACCAACACCTTTCTTTTTTGTTTTTTTGCTCTTTAAAATGTGTCTACACACCAGAATCTTCTGTTAATGAAGTTCTGTGTTTGGTTGTTAGGAGACCATCCATCACATGGCCCAGGCGTACGGTTTTCAGTATGAGTTAGTGCAGTACAAATGGCCTCGCTGGCTCCACCAACAGACAGAGAAGCAGCGCATCATCTGGGGATACAAAATCCTCTTTTTGGATGTTTTGTTCCCATTAGCTGTGGATAAGATCATTTTTGTGGATGCTGACCAGGTAAGACATGAAATACTGCTACTAGAATTGGGTAAAGCTACATAAAACATAAAATACTAAATACTTAATACTTTTTTTTTTTTAAACTTTACTACCTTTTCAACAGATAGTACGTGCTGATTTGAAAGAGTTGAGGGACTTGGACTTGGAGGGTGCACCTTATGGCTACACACCGTTCTGTGACAGTCGTAAAGAGATGGACGGTTATCGCTTTTGGAAGTCTGGGTACTGGGCTTCACATCTGGGACACAGAAAATATCACATCAGGTAGCCTTCTGAGATTGTCATTCAAAAGTGTGGCAATGATATTCTGTTGATAGAGAATAATGTTTTTCTTTACCTTCATATTTATGGATCTATTGCCTAAGTTTTACCCAAAGAAACTAAAGGAGTAGTTAGTGATTTGGTTGTAAGCTAGTCTACATACCCTCCCAACTAAGATGATAAATGACCCTGAATTCATCATTAACAACATACAAAAATGGAATTTAACATTTCTCTAATTGTTAGTATAATACCTATAAGCAACAAGATTAAATGATTAAACTAATAATATAATTACTACATTAGTGAAGAAATGCCTCAGTTGCTACCGGTCGGCTAAGGGATATTGTACAACTTGAACAAATATTTTAAAGGACAACAACACAGTTATTACACTATGTTCCAACTTTGGGAAATTTGTCTTGTATGTTTTATTAGACCAGAATACAAAAAACCCTGGAAAATATATGAGTAGACCACACCGCCCGATTCTTCTCTCAGTTGTTGTGAAGTGAAAGCACTTGTACATTCTGGCCTAGATTCTCTAACTTACGTTAAGAAATTATTCATTTCTCTGTGAGTACTTATGACAGATGATAGGGGAGCCTAGAGAAAATTTGTGAATCACAGTAATTATGAAAATTTTGTCAAAATTACATATCGTCACAAGAATGAGATCGCGGTATAATTTTTATCACGGTACTACTCAGCCCTAAGCTAGTGTTAAATTTTGTCATGGCTGCTTGGAAGATTGGAAAGTAAAAAACAGGATGTCTTTGATAAGATCTTTGTTAGGAACTTCATTAGTCAACTTTGGTTTCTCATTTTGAGTTAATTTGCATATCCTTACTTATTAATATGCCATGTTAAGTACCATTATGCTAATATAGCTGCAGGGGGTTCGTTGTTATTGAAGACATTCGTTTTCTATAATACTCGGGCCTGTTGAGCTTTTGTAAGACTTGGATTATCTCACCCTGCTCTTCCTTTTGTAACCAGTGCACTGTACGTGGTGGATTTGAAGAAGTTTCGTAAAATCGCTGCTGGGGACAGATTACGAGGCCAGTACCAAGCATTAAGCCAAGACCCTAACAGTTTGTCTAACCTTGATCAGGTACCCCCGTTAAATTGTTATATTAATTATTTATTGAGAAAAGTGAAATTTAATTGTGCCATGTAATTTTTAGGATCTTCCAAACAACATGATCCACCAGGTAGCAATCAAGTCTCTGCCGCAGGAGTGGCTGTGGTGCGAGACATGGTGTGATGACAAGTCCAAAACAACAGCCAAAACTATAGATCTGGTGAGTGCCAAAAATACACAGCCCAACTTTTTTCAACTGATAGACGTAATGCTCACTCTATTTTTCATTTGTAATATTTTTTTAAAGGTCATATATTACTCAAAATTGACTCTTGTGAGGTTAAAGCCATGTTATAATGTTGTTACCTCCTCATACCTGAAGTTGTGTTTTATTTCATTCACACATTTGAGAAACCATTTATTATTAGTTTGTCTACATCTCCAAAGCTCAAAATGCTCCGTTCAACCTTGTGATGTCATCAGGTAATAGTTTTCAAGTCAATTCTATGCCTGAAATTGTCCAAATGATTCTAGTGAAGGCATATGGAGTTTAAAAACACAGTGGAGCACATCCTGTATTACCACATGGCATCACAAGGTCTCCATTTGAGAGAAGAAATGTTTTAAACGTGTGAATGAGACAATACACAACTCCAGGTATGTTTGGGATGAGGAAACAGCATTATAACATAGATCGGAAGACAACATACCGTAATATGGGCTCTTTAAAGTACATAAAGATTTTACATGCCGTATATGTGTCTCTTTTTAAACTTTGATTGTATTTCATGTTAGTTGCAGCATGGAAAAGCAATAGCAACATTTTCAGCCGTGAACATACATGAGGCACTTGACATTTAGGAAGCTACTGTGGAGCAATCCTGCAGTCTCCTAAACTAATTTAGAGAATTACTGGATAGGCTCCAGTCGACTGGAATAGGAAGCATTGTCTCATTGTGGTTTAGAACAGCACTTTGTAATTCAGACACAAGACATGCTCTAATGTCCTTTTAACAGAATGGGAAATCAAATTAGGTCCAAATGCACACCACAGACAGTGCTGGGGATTAGACTGGTTGGTGCAAAACGGCAGTGATTGTTTGACTGATACTTTTCGTCTGTGTTTCTCACAGTGCAATAACCCAAAGACCAAGGAGCCCAAGCTCACAGCAGCAGCCAGGATCGTGCCTGAGTGGGTTGAATATGACAACGAGATCAAGCGGCTACTGAGAGGAGTCCAAGAGAAACAGGAGACAGTATTAGAAAGGCAGGGCTCATCCTCACGGACAAAAGGTCTGTTTTGTGTCAAAACTAATGTACTGTCATTATAGTTAGTCCAAAATGAATGTACTCACTTCTTCTGTTTCCTCTTGTGCTACAGATATCCACAAAGATGAACTTTAGTATCTGCCAGAGTCATACTGTACACGAGGAGGCTGCATCATTTGCACACAGGGCACCTGTGAATCTTAAAGACATTTCCAAACCAAGTGTTACACCCTCATCCTGAGGGTACATATTTTTATACATGTCACGCTGTGTTGGTTGGCGGTGTGGCTTTTACTGAAAATGCATTTTAAAAAAAGCACATTGTTGAATCAATAAAACTTAGAAATGGCCATTTCCTGCACTGAAAAACTATAATAAGATTTAAACAGCATTCAATAAAATTCAAAAAAACAAAAAAATGCACACACACAGAAATTTTTTTTCAATATTCTGATTACAAAATTGTAATTTTAATTTATTAAAATGTTTACATTTCTTTGTCTGTAAATGTGTTATTTATGCTTGAACCAGTACTTTATCTCAGGAATAAGATGGCTGCTCAGTGGAATCAGTCTGTTAAAGGTGCAGCAGAACTGGTCTCAGGGCACTCATCCTTCACTGTGCTGTGTCAAATACCAGTGTTTGTACTGTGGTCTGCTGGGAAAGAATAAATCTTTTCTAGAAAACATTACAATGTTTAATTGTGGTGTCCATGTGCTGGATTGATTGACAAAGGCTGTGAATGCCATTCTTTCCTTTTATATTATTTTACTGTAGATTTAATTTTCTTGATACCATGTGTATACAACTCAGACATTTGTTAACACTTTTATTTCAAGTACATAAATAGATCTTATTTAGAAACCTTCACAAATAGAAAAATACACGTACAACCCGAAATTTACCATTACACTTTGTGTAAAGTGGCAGTGACTTCGTTCCCCATGACACACATGGCACAAACACCTCACAAAATCAGAATTGTCTCAATCAACTCAGCATCTTTAATGAGGTCACGCATTGGTCCACAATTGCTGAACACTTTATGTGCCAAGGCACAGCAGTCCAATATTTTCCCTTTCCAACAGGGACAAAATTACCAGTATCCACCAAGTTCAGCTCATCAGTTGAAGTTAAACTTGAAGTGAAAATTTCCTGACCCAAATGGGTTAAATCCCTGAGATCCAGGAAAGCCGCCATAGAAGTGCTGATGGAAGTTTTGTCCCTGCTGGCTCTCTGGGTCCATTGGGTCCTCTCCATGGTCAAACTTCTCTCTCATCTCTGCAATGGCACAAGTTCACAATGTCAAAGTACCAAATCGAAAAAGGAAATGTGAACTTAATTATTTTTGATTGATTAGTGTATTACCTGGATTAGTGAGGACCTCCTTTGCCTGAGCGATGTCTATGAACTTCTTTTCCGCTTTCTTCTTCTCCTCTGGATCCTGGAAATTGTCCGGGTGCCACTGTTGAGCTAGTTTCCTGTAGGCTTTGATGATCTCCTTTTTCTGAGCGGTCCTGCAGCCAGAGAGGATAAATTAGCCACACAAAACTGTGTTTTGTTTCATTTAACACACAAACCCTGCCTATTTAGGCTAAGTTCTTTGCTCAGAAAACACTCTGTTCTAGCTTATGATGTCATATGGTTATACAGGAAGTGCTCCACTGTCTTTTTACTATCATCACAAGGTGAAACAGAGAATTTTGAGCTTTGGAGATGTGAATGTGTGAATGAAACAAAATACAATTCCAGGTATGTTTTTGAGGAGGTAACAGCATTATAACATGGCTTAAAGCTCACAACATTTAGAGCACATATGAGATTTATATCTCTAAGTAATGTGGTACTCACCTTTTTACTCCCAATATTTTATAGTAATCTCTTTTTTGGGACTGTTTCAGCAACCTCCGAGCTTTTTCCAGGCCTTCTTTGATTTCTCTGTCATTTTCATTCAGCTTTGCAGCACTCTCGTAGTCCTTAATGGCTGCAAATGAACAGAAATGCACATTATGTCAGTTGTGTTTTGTGCAAACAGATCCTTAACACTCTCAATAGTTCCATTGTAAGTCTATAATTTTTCTGTCAACAAAAAAAGCACTTTTCACAATTCCACCAGCCAGTAAACCAGCTAACCTTCAGATCATTTGGCAGGGGCTCGGGGCTGTTGGGGTGTGCACGTTTGACTTGCTTTGAGGATTGTTTACCCTGTAAGGTGTAGTGGGGTGAAGCAAACACCCATGGGTCCTGACAGTTTAAAAGCCTTTGCCTGGCACCCCACCTGCTGATGTGTTCACACCAATGAGCTTTGGTTCCACAGCTAACAGCCCTCTGGTGCAAATGCGATGCTAACTGCACTGTACATCATTAGTGTCAGGCTACTGCAGCATATTTATTCTGAAATTTGCACACAATCAGACAATAGTAGGTTATAAAGTACTAAATCGAGTTAGTATTTAGTAATACATTCAAATCTATATAATTTCCTCAAGGATACTAGAATTTGTATGGAAAGTAAGAGTAGCTGAATATTTAGAACAGACCTGTTCTCTGTACATTGTGACCAGCCCGTTTAAACTAATTTGGAATTACAAAATAAACATATTATTTTATAATTTTACCTCACACATGGACTAAAGCTGCATTGCTTTTATATTAGTGGTGTTTTTATAAATGACATTTTTTGTAAGGCAACCAAAGAAATACAATTAATATTATGTAGAATGGAGTTAAGCTTGAATTTGAAAGTTAAATGCTTTATAAAATAAACATTCTGGCAAATGTGTGTGCAATCCCTCAGGCGTCCCAGTATTAATTTCTATACATCCTGGCAAGTATAAATTGTCAGTAGTAAGATTCTTAATTTCATATATATTTTTTTTATTTTCATATATCTTTAAAGATTGCTACAAAACTCTTTGACAGTTGGATACTACTAGGCTTATGCATGATGTTAAAACCGCACACAACTGCTTATGGTAAAATAACTGTCAGATAAAATCTTGCAGCATTCATATGGATTTCAACATCTGTCTTGATAACATTGAAAGCATTTATTGCAAAAGGCCATTGTTCTGAGTTAATCCGTTTGCTGTTAAAGGATTTGAGACAATGATCTGATGTGCCTGCCTATACTGTCATCTAATCTGCCATACTTTGAATGAGAAAGTGAGTCCAAACCTAGGGCTACATGTGGATTATAAATATGTAGCTTTACATGTCAATGTTTTATTTTTTATATGTTTACTACTTTCTATTTTTGATACACACACAGAGGACATCATATCTGGAATTATATAGCAATTTTACGATTAAAAAAATATGTATAACAACGTTGAATGAGAGGGTGAGTCCAAACTTTTGTCTGGTAGGTTGCACAAAAACAGGAATCATAATTATAAGCCTAGTGTTGAGTGAGTCTGTTATCTTTGACACATAAAAACACTTCCACATGTTGCATATTGGACCTACCTTCTTCATACAGCTCCTCCTGTATATAAGCCTCTGCCCTGTCCTTGAGTGTGTACACATTGTCTGGCTCTGACTGCAGGGCTTCACTGCACACTGTCACAGCTCTGTTGGACTGCTGGCCCTGCTGCACACCGCACAGGGACATAAACAGGGCCATAGTTACTCTCTGTGCTGAAGTGTATCATATGGCAGCCACCAGGGGTCTTACCTTCACCAGGGCGTGACAGATGCGCTGCTTGGCGAGGAGAGTGAAGTGATGCACGTTGGGCTCAGTCTTCATCACAGCCTCATATTTTTCAACAGCTTCTTCGTACCTGATAAAGAATGACACAGGGGTTTAAGGGGCTATATGTGCAAAATGGACTCTTATGAGCTTTAAACCATATAGAATGTTGTTACTTAATCAAAAACATACACAAAATTGTGTTTTGTTTCATTCACGCATGTTTGAGTAATCCTGCATTATTAGTCTGTCTGCATCCCCAAAATGCTCTGTTCCACTTTGTGATGTCATGAACCGGTAGTTTTCAAGTTAATAGCTCCCTTTTATCTTTTGTTCAGAAGAGATTGGCAATTGCAGAGATGAAACGATCCAAATGATTCTAGTGAAGATGTATGGAGTTTAAAAGTACAGTGGAGCACTTCCTGTATTACCACATGACATCACAAAGTGGAACAGAGTGTTTGCTGAAATTAAAACAAATCAGAAAGTAACATAATACAACCCCTTTAAATATAAACTGTGTAAGCAAGTGCCTGGTCTGACAAGTAATGTTTAGTGTATCTGAAAATGATAGACCTTTACTTGATAGAGCCAGTATTAAACTCATGAAGTCTTTTGATAGAGCAATCCTTGCACAGCATATTGAAATTGCTTCGGTTTGACTCTAGATGTTGACTCAGTCCATTTACCTGGGCATGGTGGAAATGGAAATTAACGTTTTCCCATTTTCTGTGAGCTATGACTAATGACTAGGGTTGCAAGATTAATTCATGACTGGAGTGAAATAACAATTTTGCAAATGGCAAAGACTGCAATTATTTAAGCAACATAATGTGCAAACAACATAACCTGTCTTATTATCCACCATCTTTGAACACTGTAATTTGTTGTGAAATTCTAGTGATTCCTCTATTAGTTTAGCCTCTCATGGTTTAGTCTTCTGCTCCTGGATGAGTTTTAAATGTACACTCTGTAAACATTTCTGATTTATAAAAAGTAAATCCTGCATGTCATATTGTGTATGACTTCTTATTCTATTTAATATCTATTTTCTATCCTATTTCAAGAGTGATTCACAGACCAACTACTACATGAACAACCAAAAACTGTGTAGCTAACTGTCAGTTAAATTGCCTCTAAAGTTTCTATAGTACTTATTTATTAATGCAAAAAAGCCACAGAGAATATTGTCATAACATATGCCAAGTTTTATGCAGCTAAAATAAAAACACTGTCATTGCACCATATACCCATCATACTATATTCTGAGCCAATTAATGTGAAATGTTATGTATCCCAGATATAAAGTGACACCCATTCACTACATGATGGGATTTGCATGGCTGTTTGTGAGGCAGAGATGTCGAATTGCTTGAGGATAAAGATATGGTCTGTCTACAGCTGATGCAATTCGGAGTACACGGAGGCTATGGTATAATATATTTACACAAGTATAGACTTCTCAGAGCGGTCACACACACAAACACGCACACACACGTACTTCTGCTCTTTGAGGAGTTCCTCTGCAGATTGGATTTGTTTGTTGAGCTTCTTGACCTGTTTGTAATGGCTGTAACACTGTTTGTGATCAGGATCCAACTTCAGACACTCACGGACCTCACTGCAAACCAGAAAATACAAGTTTAATTTGTATAATGTCAAATACAACATTAAAAATTGTGGGTGGCCAGTTACATGACAAGCAACTAATTGTAAATTGTCCAAAAGGGAGTGGAAGGAAGGAAAAACTTACTTAACCCCACCTTTTTTCATAATTCAATTACAAAATGTCTTACAGGAAAGAATCTGTGGTATATAGATTAAGTTGATGGATATACGATATAATCACATTTAAAATATTTGTACTATTTTAGTTTGATGCTTTAGTTTAGCTCTTTTTGTATATTTCTTTTGTTCTTTTTGATCCAATGAGGCAGAGCTTTTATTTAATAATCCAAGACAGGTACAAAACAAGCTCCGAACAAAAAAAAAACTAGTTAGGTCTAGTGGAGGGCGATATCGACCATTTTAACTTGAACAATGTTGTAATTTCCCCATTGTGGAAGAAGAAAGGTAGATCTTATTTCCTATCTTAATGAACTCTTCATGATTTTTATTAGTTTTGCATATAAAATATCATTATAAAATAACCATTTGCATTAAGAATTTGTATATATGGTCCACCTGTAAGTTGGACATCAGTTTGATTTGCAGAAAATAGCTTACATCACTATTAACTTCATTTACAAGAGTTTAAGAGTGCTTTACTTTAAAAATTGTGTTATTCTCAACCATCCAATTTCAACATGGCACTCATCGGATTGAAAACAGATAGAGACAAGATTTCAATTGAATAGCCAAACAGCACTCACTTGAGGGACAGCTCGTGGTCTCCGAGGTTATAGTAGATGGTGCTGAGTTTGTAGAAGGCCTGTGTATTGTCACTCTTTAATTTAGATGTTGCTTTTAGGTCTGTGGCGGCTTTCCACATCTCTCCCATCTGAATAAAGCACTCGGCTCGCATCTCACGAGAGTTGGCATCCCAAACACAGGTCTATAACAACATGGACATTAAATAATGCTACTCTTGTAAAACAAATTGTTAGCGACTCCAACTTAAAGTGCGCATGAAAGGTTCTGATGATTCCCAAATTTTGAAGTAATATGGTGGGATAATACCTGTTGTAAATATAAATTATTGTTTTACACAAATCAAGAAGCAATTTGTGGAGAAAAAAGTTGAAAAGTTTCTTGAAAATTACAGGAAGTAGAGAGTTCTGTTTTAGAAAGTTGCGTACTGATGACGTCACACTGGGAGAATACCATCCAAAAGTATGACATAATTTACATACAAGAAACACAATTTTCCCCCATATTTTTTCAAGAAAATAATGGTGTTTTCTTAAATTTGATTTGGTCAAATATTAAAATCTGTATACATTAGATGAGTTTTGGCCCAGTATACTACATGGTTGCTAGGTAAAATAATGGAGTTCCCTAGCGAGATGTCATGATTTCCAACCAGGAAGTAAAATTTTAAACCGGAAAAATGGTCAAATGTAAAACCTTTTGGAAAATCGTCAATATAATGATCTTAAGTGTGTTTTAGTAAAATAAGCAGTCCAACCTGTCATAGGCACTTTAAGTTTTGGAAAATTAAGGAACATCTCTTACTTCAATGATGGTGTCAAGCTGGGATGCAGCAGTCACATAGTCCTTGTTCTTAAAGCTCCGATGTGCCTCTGCTGTGAGCCTCTGAATTTCATCAGATTTTTGCAGCAGACTTTGTGCTTCTGTCTGTTCTTTCTCGCTGGGGTTGGACTTCAACTGAAACACCACAAGAAATGTTTTATAGATCTGTAAATTTGGGCAATTGCAACATGTTTTTCTGTGTATTTAACCTGGAGGACCTTGCATAAGACATAAGTTATTGAGATGGACAGCAATGGAAAGCGTATACTTGTGAGGCATTGCCCAGAGTAATTACAAGGTTGATGATGAGGCAAAAACTGGGCACTACCGGTCAGATCTCATGATATTCTGGATGACCTCTCTGAGTTCTCCTCCACATTTCTTTCTCTAAATGTTTATTTAGTAGAGTCATGGCTATCATTTATAAATCTGCTTTGTTCCAATTGGTACCTTAGTCCTATATTCCCGAATATAGGCTTCTTGACACTGCACTGAGTGTTTTGAAAGCAGTTCATGTTAAACTACTATGTTAAAGAGTATAAAAAGATTGATCCTAATAGGCATAGTTAAAAACATTAGAGATAGAACTGATA
The DNA here is from genome assembly GCF_026225935.1 of Boleophthalmus pectinirostris. Classification (NCBI taxonomy): domain Eukaryota; kingdom Metazoa; phylum Chordata; class Actinopteri; order Gobiiformes; family Gobiidae; genus Boleophthalmus; species Boleophthalmus pectinirostris. The sequence continues at coordinate 17,830,091 of NW_026570970.1, read as the reverse complement.
TTTAAAAACTGTTCAAATACAAAATTAAGATTACATTAACAACCCACTGTCTATTAAATAAGAAAAAAGTATTATTTAGAAATTGATGCAAGAAGATCATTAAAGTTGGTTTGCAGATCAACAGTGACACCTTCTGGTGGTGTTTACTTCCTGGAGTTCATGTCTATCCTGTCTGTTCTCAAAAAGTTTCAAGATGTTATTTTTAGACTTGCCACTTTCTTAAAGTCGCTCTCCGCTTCATCTAGTTTTCCATGTTTCAAAAGCAGGTTTCCTCTCTGTAGCCGTGCCTGATGGGAGAACGTAGCAGATAAACACACATCATTACAGCTGGTAAATGACCTATTTTTTCAACACATTTCTATCTGTCATATTTTAGATGCTTTAAGTAGGGTGGAGTCTTAATGTTTGCATTTCCATTAGTAGTAACAACAGATTATATCAGCACTGAATTTACGTGCAATACAATGTTAAGCAACACTGAGAGTGTTTACTGAAAAGAGAAACTTACAGAAGTGAAGTCTGGCTTGAGCTCAATAACTTTGGCCAGATCAGGTAAAGCTGACTTTGATTTGCCCATAGCTAAATAGACAGTTGCTCTTCTGTAGTAAGCCAAATAATTCTTTGGATCGCCATCTGGTAAAAACACAATTTGGTGAGTGATATGTTGAAAAGGCATAAATATTATCCTGCGCATGAAGTCTTTCTTACCTACAGCTGCATGAAAATGAGACAGGGCGTCCGCAAGCTGTCCAGCAGCAAGCAGCTTCTTACCCATCTCCATGTGATTGTCAACACTGCCAGATTTGACTCCTAGAGAGAGACACAATATAATAATTTATCATAGCTATATATAACTGTATGGATGTGTTATGAAACAGTGTGTTCTAGGTCGGTCCTTTTAGTCAGGGGTGTCCAAACTTTTTTTCATCACGGGTCACATGTAAAAGCACAGATAACGCAAAGGGCCGATTGAGTGCCCTAGACAGGTGGTCACAGTGAATAATTCAAATATATGCTTTTGGTTAGAATAAGCCACCAAACCTTTGTCCATGTTTAGATCCTCAACAGAACACACTACATATTTGATATTGGCTTTATGAAGGTAGATTTTCAGAAACATGCAGTAAAAAGTACTGTTTAAGGTTAGGGGCCATACTTTGGATATGCCTGTTTTAAGTCATAATAAAATATGAATAAATTTACTTGGAATACATTTGGTATTAGCATATGAACTACAATAGTTTAAAGATAATCACATCAAAAGTACAGGCACTTTAGTATTGGTTTAAGTGTTTGGCCCCCATCTTTAGCCATATGGTATTACAGTCTGCACCTTTTGAGGCTACAACACACGGTTAACAGCAGGACCATGAGCAGGACAGACAGAGATGGCAGGATAGCAGCCTTTTAATAGATCCTTTCAATAGATCCTTTCAATAGACCCTTTTAATAGATCCTTGATAACAGCATGGGAAAAAATATCGTAAAGTGGTTCTTACTGTCGTGATGAAAAAACAATAAAGATGTGGCTAAATAAAGCGTCAGGAAAGGTCAGTAAACTTTAACCCTGCATTAGAGTCTGTTGGATAATTAACCATAATTCTTAATCATAGCAGGTAATGTTACTCCTCACGAGATTGGAGACAGCTAATTGATCAGAAATATCAGAACATATTATTGATAAACTGATTGGATAAGGTTTAGCGCTAGCCAAAGTTTCGAAAAGTTGCTAACACGTTTTGCGTTTCAAGCTTTGACTGTATATAAAGGTTTCAAGAGCACGTTTTATAAAAGAGTTACATAGTTTTTACAAAAATCTACTTCCTTACCTTGATACCTCATGTCAATCAAAACAAGAAGATATGGGATATAATTCACTATCTTGTGGGCTACATGGCCGATGGACACCATACTTAACAGTAAACACGGGGACGCACGTTGTCGCTACGTATTACAAAGTAGATCAATATAAATTTTGGCTAATGTTTCGCCTGTCATTAAGTTTCTCCAAATGTCCCATGTGTTGACAGCTAACAGCAGCACTGGCTCGGAGTTCCCTGTCGGAGGAGCGTCTCTGGTGAAGCCGACCTCAGCCAACCGGTCGTGGGGCGCAGTGATTGGCTGAACCGCGTGGAAAGTCCCGCCCCTGTCCATTGGTTCAACAGAGAGGAGCCACGGCAGCACAAGAGACATCCACCATGCGAGTGCGCAAGGTGTGCGTGACTCAACTGAACAGTACTACATTGTATTATTATTGTTTATGTAAATCCCAACCGCATATGCCTTGATTCATATCTGGTTCCAGCTACAATGGTGGTTTAGGCGTCAAACTTCATAAGGGCTTACACAGCTGCAACACCCAGTACAGACATGGCTGAATTGAGAGGGCAAACTTTTAATTGCACGCTTGTAGACCTGTATCTGTTTAATTATGACAAGGCAATAAGATATCATTAATGCTACCAGTTCTATGTTTTTATTGCTTTTCCCTGTGAATTAAAAATACAGTTACAACTTTCCAATGCCTTTTCATGGCAAGGATATAAGGAGTAGATCTTTATAAGCCTGCACATAAACAAAAGGTTGCTAAAGTTGTTATATGGACATACATGACAAAGAAACAACAATAAATACTCCATATGAAAGCCATTGGTAAGTTTGGTTACTGTGAACATCCAGTAAAACATGGAATGGTCTACAATTACATTTTTACTTTTGTACTATTGTGTCATGTGATTAGACGTTTTGACCATAAATTAATAGGGGTGTAACAATAACCGAAATATTGTGATATCGTATCGTCAAAAGTCTCACAATAATATCGTGTGCTCTCACAATATATGAAATCACAAGTTCCTTTGCTTAAATGCATGTTTTTACAGTAGCAACAGCTTATAAATGTAGGGAACTACATATCCCATGATTCATTTCAGTGCAGACAAAATGAAGAGATATGTTTTTACTTGAATTCTTGGGGTTATGACGGTAATAATTCACACAAAAATCTTGTAAAGGTATTTTAAAAGCAAAAAAAAATATCCATCTACAATTATATTAGCCTCTTCAAAATATCGCAATAAATATTGTACCGCAAGATGCATATTGTGATAATATCATATTTTGAGATTTGGATATCGTTACATCCCTATAAAGTAATGTAACAACAGTAAATCCACATAGGAGTTTGAAAGCTCTTTAACCTTTATCACACATATGAGTTTGTGGCTGTTGTCTTTGTGACACTACTGATCCCAGATATGCTGCTGGCTCTGCTGTCACTGCTGCTGACCCTTGATTTTCGGCTCTGCGTCACCACCGACCGAGCAGAGGACACCACGCTCTTTCTTGTGGGGACAACGGTGTAGGCATCCGGCAACGGGAAGACAGGGTACCTCTCTGAGCTGTTGGGGGGTAAATATTGAGTTAGTGAAACATCCAGACAATATAAATGACTTAATTAGAATAGAATAATAGAAATCGAATGATTAGAATAGAATACCTGGACCGGCAACCTTCTTTTCCTAAAAAAATACTGATAAGAAGACCTCCAACTACAAGTAGAGTGGAGCCTCCCCAGCCAACGAACACACCAACTCCTATTTCAAACCTGGCAACGCAAGCACACATCAATTAGACAACAAATACAAGATTTTCATTATGTCTTATTTTTGTTTATACCTTTGTGCTCTGAAAGTTGGATCCTGAAATTCCGATCTTATTTTATTCCCATAAAATGAAAAGGCCACCATAGAGCACATCCCTAAAATCGAGACATTATACATATAATAAGCACACAGTATATAAAAGTGAGCTTTGTTGGAGTCCACACATTACGTACCTGAAATAAGAAAATTCATTCCACCAGCAAAGCTTACCCTTGCATTTGCTAGCTCAGATCCTCCAATTTTAGTGCACTTCATGCCCACTAAGACCAAGATTGATCCGAAAAATGCCAAGATAATTGAGATGATGATGAGAGCACGACACATGTGAATATCCCCTATAGTAAAATGACAATTAGAATGTAAAGAAACAGTTCAAATATTTATTTTATGTTTATTTTACAGTTCAGTACAACAACAGATGAAGTATTTTTCCTCTATACTTTTTGTTTGTAATTTTAAGTGACCAAGTGTGTAAAAATTACACTTATATTTTATTTTACCTATAGTTCCTTGACCACTTTTTTATTCTTTTGATTATGTGATTAATTTGAATGTCATTATTTAGAATTACTTTATATTACAGGTTTTGATCTCAGTTCTTGAGCATAACATTGAGGGGTAGAGTATGTAGGCAAAATAAAATATAACAGTTAAAAAAACATTATAGTTTCAGATTATCTGTTCTAGAAAGCATGACACAACTCAAATGAAAGGGTAAAAAGAGAGATTTAAAAAAAAACAAAAAACTTCATAATAATAAAATAATAGTAAAAAATATATCCATATAAAAAATAAAAATTCTCTATACTTTTACTTACAGTTGAGCGCAAGCATGGATGGGATTCCCTTGCAGTCAGACACACCGGTGGAGTCAGATATGCAGTCCTTCCACAGGTTGGAGAAGTAGTTTGAAGTGGTAAGTACAATACTGTCCACCTCAGACCATGTCCAGATTTCTGTGGGCATCGTAGAGCAGACGAGGATCCAACCCGCAACACATATCACAAAGCATCCAATCTCCATGTACATAACCACCGTCCTATACTTCATTTTTGCAGTTAGTTTAGACTGAGAGGGGGTAAGCAGGTCTATAAGCTACTCTGTTTAGCAATAATGACAATGCTCAGCAAAAGTCCCTCCTCAGAAGCTGAATTACAAAACAAACAAGTGGAAAAAGGCTGAACGTTTTCACCCGAAACTCTGATTGGCTTCTCTTGTAAAGGGCACCTTGTGTTGTTGTCCCTGTGCCATCCACACGCCGACCCGCATGGTTTCACATAACATCCAGCATTTGCAGCAGACGTAGTGTTTTGGGTTGACTCCTGTTTCCTAAGTTGTCTTAAAACACAAAAGACAAACAGAGCCAAGCAAATATTGTTTGATTTGACTGATAAGGTAACAGATAATAAAGGGATGGTGGGGTTAAAGAGATATTTCATATGAAGATATACACACTGAGCATATATGATGTAGATTTGTCAAATTAAACTGTGTAGATTTCAGTAGGCTTACATAGGAGGACACACAATAGAGTTTGGCCTTCCAGGTATCTTTTCCTAAAATATTTTTTATTTTTTAAAATATGGTTTATGAATGTTCCTCAGAAAGCAATGGTTGAATGTACTTTATTTCAGTCATATGGAATTATTTGAGGATTAAATGATGGTGGACGTGTTCTAGTTGTGAGGTATAATTTATGGCCAGTGTAATTTGCAGTTTAAAGGTTCTAGGTTATGCAAAATTGACTCTTGTGAGCTTTAAGCCATGTTGTTATTTACACAAAAACATTAACACACATTTCAGTAATTGTCTATTATTAGTCTGTCTACATCTCCAAAGCTCAAAATGCTTACCACATGTGTGTATTGCCACATGATATCACAAGGTGGAGTGTTTTCTGTTTGAGAGAATAACTCATCCTAAATATGCAGGGTTTGTGTGTTAAACATGTGAATGAAACAAACACAACTCCTGGTATGTTATTTATCTACACAAAAGGAAATTTACCAACACACTTCAACCTTTTTTGTTTTACTATTACAATTTAACGTTAAGAACACACTGCAGAACATAGTTACATAATTTTCCCTTTCATTTGAGTCAACAGCAGTAAACAAAAGTCAGACTGAGTTCTGCAAAATTGCGAAAATGTACATTACAATAGCATACTTCAGCAGTTGAGAGCAGTTGACATTCCCCAGTTACTACTCATTTTTTTGTTATTTATTTTACATATATATTTACAAGTTATAAAATGTTCATAAGGCAGCTACACAAACGCGTCCCTTTGTGAGATCTTCTCCGTGGTGCGAGACAACATGGAGATCTTGGAACTGCTCGACAGTCCTGAGCCCACGTAGTATCCGTACTGTCTGGAGGGTTTGTAGTACCCAGTGTACAGGGATTTTCCTCTGTAGCGGGGGGCAGCGTATGTGTTGGTCCCATACACATTTATCACTTCTCTGTGAAAGATCATAAAAGTAGTGAGTGTAATACAATGAGGTATAGAGAAGAAAGACAGAGATGGTATATGGTAAGGAACTTACATAAACTGCAAGTGTAAAGTTATGCATTGGTCCCATACTCATTCAAGATCATTTCAAATTGACTCTAGTGACCTTTAAGTCATGTTATAATGTTGTTACCGCATCAAAAACATACCTGGTGTTATGTTTTGTTTCATTCGCACCTGCTTAAGTAATCCTTTAGCTCAAAATACTGTGTTCCACCTTGTGATGTCATGAAGTGTTTACCACCACCTTTTACTTTTAGTTCAGTAGAGATTAGAAAGCCCAGGGTTGAAATCATCCAAATGATTCTCGTGAAGGTGTATGGTTTTTAAAAACACAGTGGAGCACTTCCTGTTTTACCACATGACATCACAAGGTGGAAGTGTTTTCACAGAAGTACTTAAGCCTAAATATACTTGATTTGTGTATTAAGCTTGTGTGCATGAAACAAAACACAACAGGCATGTTTGTAAATGGGCCCTTTAAAATAATGAGTGTAGTATGATTAAAAAAAAAAAAAAATCATGGGCATAGATATGGGCAGGGTGAGTAGTATTAATCAACTACTTGTGGAAAATATTTGAAGTTTTTGAATAATTTGTCTGGTACCTTTTAGGGAAGATGACACGATAGACAGTGACAGCATACAGTACAGCTCCCAAGTAGATAAGAAAGCATCCAACCAGGCCAAGAAAAATGGGAGGTCCAAGATCATACCTGGATGCACCAAGAACATCATATCAAGTAAGGTTGCTTTGTTTGTGTGTTTTAAATGAATGCAAGTTACTATACCTTAACACTCCAGGGGCTAAACTTGCCGCAAAACTGGTCCTGGCAACTCTGTTTATGTATAAGCAGTAGGCACAGATATCTGAAACACCTGTGAAATTTTATTGTTACCAAGAATTCAGATCAAAACATTTCTGAGATTTACAGAAACAAAGAGTGCCAAACTCACCTCCAACAAAATGGAAAACAGCTCCAACAAGAACTAGTTTATCTTTCACTGCTTCAGATCCTCCGATATAAGTGCACTCCATCCCCACAAAACATAATACTACTGCGAAAAATGCAATAGTCAAACCACACATGAGTAATCCCCGGACTCCTTGGACATAAGCTGCAGAGATAAAAAGACACAAAATTACTTAACTTATAGTCATATAGAGAGTCGCATAGATAGATAGATATTATCCAGCTTTTGGCCAAAAAAAAAAAAAAATACAAAATGAAAGAAAACTATGTTGATTTTTGTACATAAATTATAAATGAGTTTTTTGTGATTCTAAACATTAAAAGTTAATTTTCTTCTACAAAAAAGAGCAGTGACAAAATGTATTGATCCACAAGGTAAATTACTTGGACATATTTGCTCACACATCACAATATATTATAATAACAAAGAGTAAAGAATATAAATGGTTATGATAAAGTCTAAATAAGTAGCAAAAAAGATAGCAAGAGACTGCTGTCACATAAGGCATAGTGGCTATATTCATTTTATGAGTATGGTTAATAGAAGATGTTGGATAACATATGGTGTTTTTATTATAATAGCAGAAAATACTACACTATATAAATACTATATAATATAAACAATGCAGTCTCATCCTCATTCTTATTTGAAGTAACAATACTTCCAGATTTTCAGTAACTTTTTCCACTTCTGCTGGACCACAGTAAAACTATTTGAAGAATAACTCAATGCACAGGACAGACTTACTGGCAACACTCCAGAGTACAGGATAGTCCCTGCAGTTGGTGATAGCTGTAGAATCAGTGAAACAGTCCTTCCACAGGTTGGACCAGTACCAGGCCACTTTAATAATATAGGAACCTCCCTGTCCCCCGATTTGACTTATCCTCCAATAGTCCATAGCCATAGTGCACAATACAAAGAACCATCCCAGCGATGTGACCAGGAAACCAAAGATCTGAATTAGACGTTTTCTCATAGCTAAGACAAAAGTAAAAAACTATATTGTAAGGTCCAAAATGAAGCACCTTTCTGTCTGTTCCCTTGGTGGTTTGCTCTTATTTGGACATAGAATGGATGGATGGATAGAGTTGTGTTTTCATATGTCAGCACTGTTGATGAGGGCACTGAGTCACATGTTGACTGTAAATATGCAGGAGTGTGCCAACCTATCGGGATAATCTACTCCAGCGGGTGCAAGCCATTTTGAAATCTGAAGAGGAGATTTTTTTTAAAAGAAGAGCACTTCAGATTTATTGAAACTTTTTGTGAGTTGCTTCTTAAATTTTGTTATAGTATTACTGTGTGAATTACATTGCATTCTATCCACAGATTATGGGGGACTGCAAAACATGACTGAAGATTCAGGTGGATAGCTCTCTACACCTCCTAAAGACAGGATTGGTAAATAAGAGAATATATCACATACAGTTCTTTGTTCTTCTCTTCATATGTCAGTTTAAAGGTCCTATATTACGCTAAATGGATTTTTGTGAACTTAGCCATGTTAAAATGTTGTTCTTCATTAAAAACATACCCGGACTTGTGGTTTGTTTCATTCACACATTATTAGTCTGTCTACATCTCCAAAGCTCAAAATGCTTTGTTACACCTTGTGATGTCAAGTAGTGGTAGTTTTCAAGTCAACTTCTACCTTTTACCTTTTCTTTCTCAGAGATTGGAAATTCTAGGGCAGAAATTATCCAGATGATTGTAGTGAAGGTGTATGGAGTTTAAAAACACAGTGGAACACTTCCTCTATCACAAGGTGGTGTGTGTTTTCCGTTTGAGACAAGAGCTCAGCCTAAATATGCAGGGTTTGTGTATTAAACAAGTGTGAATGAAACAAAACAAAACTCCAGGTACGTTTTGATGAGGAAACAGCATCATCAGTAAATAGTGTGGTATGAGTCCTTTAACAATACAATTTATATTACAGAGAAATTATGAATTGTTATTGTACTGAAAATTTTGTTAAAAGGTAAAACACTGAAGCTAAATTAAAGTCACCCACACTCACTAACAGAACAGGTAGAAAAAAAAAAAAAACACACTACTGCCCTCTCCTGTCCATTTATTGCGATTGCAAATCTATTCTTTAACACCAAAAGTTTTTTCAAATCAAATGTACAACCATTATTAACATCATATATAAAATGTTTCAACAAAGAAGCAATAGAAAAAAAGCCTTTCCTTTTGAGTGACAACTGAAAACTCGAATGCGCATCTGGTATAAATAAACCTATCAAAATCTTACTCTTAAATCTAAGTGCATGATATTAAGACAATAAACTGAAATCTTTATGAGTAGATGACAAGAAAGCCCAACAAATTACAGTTCCATATACCTATTATATAAAAAGTAAAAACCTGTATTATAAAAACAATTATTTATACAAATCAAAATCATGTATAAATCAACAACTGATTAAACATATTCATTTTTGTCAAAGGCCTGGTTCCTGGAGGAGGTGCTGTATTTAGGAGCAGGTCTGGTGTAGCCTGGTGCCTGTCCCTTTGGAAAGGAAGTCACATGAGAGACAGTCCCCTTGTAAATGTAGGATCTCTGACTGTGACTGCAACACAAAAACATGGATTCAATGTTACACAAGTAATTTAGTTATCTTTTTATCTGAGTTGGAAACTACCATGATACTTTCACATTTTATCAAGAAATGTTTTATAAAATGTAACTTTTATTCTCTCATATTTTTAGATTTTCAGCTTGTATGAACTTGGTGACAAAGTTGTTCATAATGTCAGTTGGCTTCAAACAATCAAACAATCAATCAATCAAGCAAGCAAACATTATATATACAGCCCAAAGTGCCTTTCTAGTAAAATTGTACAGAAACAGTATAGAAACATGCAAAACATTAAAGAGTAAAATAAAAACAAATTGTGCAAAGTATCACTTGCAGTATTATATGTATTCTTTAAACAAACCTTTTGCTGAAAGAGCCTGCAATAGAGAAGCAGAACATGCAGCCTCCCAGAATGCAGAGGACAGATCCTGCCCAGCCAATGAACAGTGCAGCCCCCAGCTCATATCTGGGAAATACAGAGATACTGTGCGACAGACTTGGACACACTGTAGACTTCTCCTCAACAAGTTAGCAACAAGAAAACTTACTTTTGTGCCACAAACATTGGGTCAAAGAACTCTGAGGTGATACGGTGGGCATAGAGGGAACATGCCGACAGTGAGCAAAGGCCTAGGGGGAAAAAATATGAATTTTGAAATGCAAGTATTGAAATTATGAAATATTTTGAAATATTTGAGTTACTTACCACTAAGGATGAAACTTACACCAGCCAAACATGCAATCCTGGCCTTATTCTGGTCACTTCCTCCTATTTTTGTACACTTCATTCCGACAAGTGCAAATATCGAGCCAAAGAATCCCAGGCAGACTGCTGCAATCATGAGACCTCTGCAAGCTTGGATGTAACCTGCAACCATAAATGTGTTGTTAAAGGTACATTGTATAACTTTTCTGATGTAGTGTCCGTCAAATGATGTTATTGCTCTGTCTGGAATGTTACACAATATGGTCTTAAACCTTTATATCTTCATGGAGACCAAACCAGACAAACTTACTGGTTAGATCTGTGGAGAGGCAACTCCGCTCACTGTCAGAATACCTGTTTTTCTAGGTATTTTTGAGCTATAAAACCACTTGTAATTGAATAAATGTAAGATAGAGCTGTTTAAAGTCATACTGTGTAACATTCCAGGCAGAGCAATAACATATCCATAAAAACAAGCAGGTGACAGACCACCTACTAAAAAGACATGTATTCATTTAACAACATTTTTGTGTTTCCTGTCTATAGGAGCCACCGACCTTGGGGGTGACATCAACTATGGGAACTAATTTGTCACATGCAAGTATAATGTTTTTTGGTCTGGTGGATGTGATTGTTGAGCCAAATATTACCCAGAAGTTAACCCTTGTTACTAGTCAGCCGTGCTAGAAAGTGCCGGAGGTGTTCTCAGTAAATCTCTTTTATAGCCATTAACCTCCTAGAACTAAGGCTAAACATTGACTCAATTTAAAGTTGCGGCTTCTTAGAGACATATATCAAAACTTATTGTTTGGTATGATGTATTATAAACTTCCATGACTTTTGGAACTACATGGATTAGTTATAAACTGTAATGAGGTTTACAAAGTGATATTACAAATAGAAAAATTGTAATAACCAATATTGTTTAGTAGATACTGCAGTTTTTAGTTACATTTTAGCATTTTCATTACTAGTTTACTTTTTCTTCTTTTTTGCTATTATTTATTTATTATTTTTGCAAGATTAGGTTGCAAAAGTAGTCGTACAGTAGATACTATAGTTAATTGTACTAATGATAATGACTGTTGGCCTATGAAATAATAAAACTATCTTTGAACATATTTTTTTTTAAATCTAAGATTTCATAGCTCACCCTTTTTACATGTATTCTTTTTGTAGAATCCTTGACCTTCACGCCCAATGTTAATAAAGTTAATATTTCTGATGCATTGTAATAGTTTTTGATATTAACGATTCAGATGGCAACCACAACATTGTGCATTCAGCATAGATTAATATAATTAACAGCTGTAAAGGACAAGAAGCGGGAAATCTGTTAGCAACCAAAGAAACAGATATAACTCTAGAAGTATTTTCTGTGAGATTAGCGTAACATATTGTGAAGTCCAAATAGCATTAGATGAAACACAAAGTGTATTAAAATACCATATTAAATAAATAATTAAAGGAAAAGTAATAGTGACCATCCAAGGCCAGCATTGAAGGGAAGTCCTTGCAGTTGGAGACTCCTGTAGAATCAGTGACACACGTCTTCCATAGATTAGACCAGAAGGTGGCTGTGGTGATTACTGTCCCATCAATCGAAGATACTTTCCAATAGTCCGTGGGTAAAGTGGAAGAGACCAGAACCCAGCCTGAAGTTGTCAAAATGAAGGCCAAGATCTCCTGGAACATGCTGTTAAATCAAGGTGGGGAGCTAAAGTAAACCGGGGGTGCCCTACCAGTATCAGTTGAGAAGCTCAGCAGTGCTAGTTGAATGAATAGGATGTGATTTATAGTTAATGTGTTATGGACGCTTATATTGGGCTGGGTGGAGTTTGGGCCCTGACTCATTACACGTCACTGGAAGGGTTCATGTGACGTCACTGTGTAAGAGTTAAAAAGATACACATGCTCAGTGGGCTTCTCGTACAGAGAAACAGTGAAGTCAGTCAATATGTTACTTTCTAACAGACACTGTGCACTTCCACCTCACTTCTGACTAATACAGAGCAGTTGCTTCAACCTCACATGGAGTGATTACTTATTTACAGCATATAGTGGATCATATTTAAACGTTCTATAGTAGGCAAAATTGACTCTTGTGAGCTTTAAGCCATGTGGTAGTTTGCAAGATGACAGCTATCTTTTACCTTTATTTCATTCCAGAGCTGAAATCATCCAAATTATTCCAATGAAGGTGTATGGAATGGTCTGTTTGAGAGGAGAACTTCATCTAAATATATGTTTGGTGTTTGTGTAAAAAAAAAACTCCATGTTTTTGAACATTATAACATAGATCAGAAAAACTGACAATATGTGCATTTTGTTCATTGCAATATACTATATTTTATAACTGAAAATACAAGAATTGATCTAAAGCATTTAAGAGATAATGATGTGATAATTATGTTAATACATAATATTTTTATCCACAGTTATACAGATATACAGTCAGATACAGTCTGATTCTGTGCACAGCAACCCACCATCAGATGGAGCCATAGTGCTGGAAACAGGAAATATTACAACTATGCAGTAACTAATATGATTGAATTCATATTTTATTATGATGTCCAGATCAGGCTATAGACTTTGCTTTTAAGACTTTTTTTTACTTGAAATAGCCTACTGTATAGCTTATAGGTAACAGAATAGAAAATATATGCATAAATAATACAAATACAATACAAATTAAATACATTTATATTACGTTTACTTAGTTAATGTTTTTAGTTTTTACAGAAATTTATCTGTGAAACTTTACTGTAGTGAGAGCAGTCTGCAGCTAAAGTTGGTCAATATTGTCACTTCCATATGTGTTTTACAGATGATAATACTGTGGACATGTTTGAGGGTGATAATGTATCCATCTCTGTAAAAGCAGTTGTGTGTTTGCCTTACCTTCCAGCTTGAGGATGGTGTGATGGGGCCGGCAATGCAGAGCTCCAATGGCATTCCCAGCACAGTTGTTCCACAACCCCTGCAGCACCCAGGTGGCCGTGATTACCGAGGACGCCCTGCTTGTCGCCCGCCATTCATTTGACACAGTGGCAGCAAAAGAAGCCCCGAGACCAGCCAGACCACTGAGAAATGCAAGGATCTGTAAACCTGACATAGTCAGACTAGACTAATATTAGAGATTTAGACTAGAGAGCAGATAAAACCTGCTCAGGCAGGGGCATTACACTGGCAACATGTGTTTCGCACAGATGATTTACAGAATAGACATCTTGGAGGGATGGGCAGATGACTACAGGAATGAAGCTTAATGTTTTAGTTAGTTAGGCAGTGTTGACATTCGGTGACTAAGGTCCTCTTGTGGCCCATATTTTGGTCCAAAATGGGGCCAAGTGTCATATTAACATAAAAATAACACATGAGTAATCAGTAATCCTAAAACCAGCACATAGTATGAGCTCAAAGTCCACACATGGCTCAACTCCTTTTGAAAAATCTGTGAAAAATAGTTTCCAGCTTCTACTGGAACTGGAACAAGTATTTCTATGGCCAAACCTCCTCTCGTCAGATCTCAAAAGCTAAGCAGGGCTGGGCCTGTGTAGTACTTGGATGGCAGACCGCTGGTAAAATCAGATCAGGTGTCACAATGGGACGCCAGTGGTATAAAGTGGCATTGTGTCCTTAGGCAAGACACTTCACCTGCATTGCCTAGCATGAAAGTGGTGTGTGCGTTAGTGTTAGTGGTGATCAGATTGGCAGCCTCACTTCTGTCAGTCTGCCCCGGGGCAACTATGGCTACAACAGTATCTAACCAGCGGGTATGGGGTGAATGAACAATGCACTAAATTGTAAAACAACTTTGAGTATTATTATTATCCATCAATTTTTTTCCACTTATCGGGCCGGATCGCTGGGGCAGCAGTCTGAGCAGAGACTCCCAGACTTCCTTAACCCCTTACAATTCCTCAAGCTCCTCTGAAGGGACCAAGAGGTGTTCAAAGGTCAGACGAGAGACATAGTGCCTCCAGCGTGTCCTGGGTCTTCCCCGAGGCTTCCTTCCGGTGGGACATGCTCGGAACACCTCCCAAGGGAGGCGCCCAGGAGGCATCTGGAGCAGATGCCCGAGCCACCTCAGCTGGCTCCTCTCGACATGGAGGAGCAGCGACTCTACTCTGAGTTACTCCTATGCGACGGAGCTCTTCGCCCTATCTCTAAGGGAGCACCCAGCCACCCTGCGGAGGAAAATCATTTTGGCCGTTTGTATCCGCGATCTTGTCCTTTCGGTCATTACCCAAAGCTCATGACCATAGGTGAGGGTAGGAACGTAGATTGACCGGTAAATCAAGAGCTGTGCCTTTCGACTTAGCTCCCGCTTCACCACAACGGATGGTCTGATACAGCGACCGCATGACTGCCGACTCTGCACCGATCCGCCTGTCAATCTCACGCTCCATCCTCCCCTCACTCATGAACAAGACGCAAGATACTTGAACCTCTCCACTTGAGGCAGGGACTCTCCACCCAGATGATGATGATGATGATGATGATGATGATGATGATGATGATGATTATTATTATTATTATTATTATTATTATTATTATTATTATTATTATTATTATTATTATTATTATTATATAGGACCAGTATAGAATGTCCAAAAACCTGAAACCTGTTTCTCAAGCTGTGGCAGGGCTGCTTCTGGTCATATGGTGATCCGTTTAAAACGCTGTGAGTAGCCTATTTGTTTTATGTAGAGACAAATTCAGTTTTTGTCCTCCTTTGGGTTAATCATTATTTAGAGTAACCCATGGTGGTTTAACCTCACTGAACATCTGATTTAGTATAACTTTAGACGATATTTAGCCCTAAATTAGACTTTATAAAGTCTGGGTTGGTTTCTGGTGGTGCTCGAAAAACCATTGTTTTGATAAATAAAATAATACATTTCTGACAGATATTATTTTGTCTTTTACTATGATTATTATTGTGGTGGTGGTGATGATGATGATGATGTTGATTTTTATATATTTTTATCCCTCCAATGAGAGATCTTGTTCTTGCTATGTATATTAATAAATGACAATAATAAGCCTGTCTCGGTGTTGGGATTGCAAGACATGTTTCCTGAGATACCAGGGGAAAGTGATCTTCACCATATGGCAGTGGGCGGGGCCATGCGGGCGCGCGCACCTGACCGCGTAGGTCATGGTTCTCGTGCGCTAATCCTGTAGCAGGTGCATGCGAGCGAAACTCTTAACGCGATCTCTATGTAACCTTTCAAGTTTTGTTTTAACTGCATATCATTTGCAGAGATAGGGTCACTTTCACTGCAAGGCGCATGGAGCCTCACCGAAAAGAGGCAAAGGATAATCCCCTAGCCACTGCTAATCTTCTCTCCAAGATTTTCTTCTGGTAAGAAACCTGCAGGCCAGTAACAGCCGGCTTTGACGTTCAATGAATGGATCTGACTAGTGTCTGACATTTAGAGTCACTTTAACTGACAGCAACAGGTAGTCTAGCCATCTCCGTTAGCATGGACTTTATTATAGTGTCATCTTGTGTGATAAAATGTTCTTAAGGTGATTTTTATTTTAAATTCCAGCTGGCTAAATCCACTATTCAAAGTTGGATATGGCAGAAAACTGGAAGAAGAGGATATGTATAAAGTGTTGCCAGAAGATGCCTCTGACAAACTTGGAGAGGAACTGCAGTGGTATTATATGTTTATCACATAAAGCATCCACACCGTGTTTAGTTAGCTGGTGCACTTTAACAGCGTGAAAATTCTGTTTAAATTGTGTGGCCAAGTTGTTATACAGGCCAGAGTTGTTTTTCTTCATTACCCCTGCACATGACACCCATGACACTCATTCTGCCTATATATAGAAAGGAGTCTGACTTAAACCTCGGGAAAGGTCAACACCATCCCACTTATTGTAAATTCTGATAGCTGTTTCCTGACATTTGTTTGTTTTTCCACAAACTATTCTAAAATTATAATTTTCTTATTATTTGATAGTGATGGGGTTGAGTGTGATTAATTGCGCCAGACAAAACATTTTTCTTGTTTCTAGGTACTGGAATCTAGAAGTCAAACAGGCAGTTAAAGACCTTCGCTCACCTAATTTTGGAAAAGTGCTAGTCCGTTGCTTTTGGAAATCCTACTCACTCATTGGAATCTACAAATGTATAGAGGTATCATGCACACTAGTTATAGTAATTCTGATCAAGACTTCACTTAAGTTTTGCTATTGTCTTTCAAGGAAATCATCCGTGTAACTCAAGCAGTGCTTCTTGGAAAGTTGATTGAATACTTTGAAAGAGATAATGCATCAGACATTAATGAAGCCTATAGTTATGCTGCAGGCATCTCTATGTCAACCATGGGTGTTACTGTATTTAATCATCTGTACTTTTATCATGCCCAAAGAGCAGGCATGAAGATCCGTGTGGCTGTATGTCACATGGTCTATCGCAAGGTCAGCCCATATACAACAAAAACTTTGTAACCACAGGTTCAAGGATTTGTTTATCTAATTTTTTTTTTTTTTTTTTCAGGCCCTATGCCTCAATAGTGCAGCTTTAGCTAAAACTACCACTGGACAAATAGTGAATCTATTATCCAATGATGTCAACAAGTTTGATGAGGTCTTTTTCAATCATATCTTAATTGAAATAATTATATCAAGTTACATAAGCATTTGCTTTTTTTGTTTATAGGTAACCCTTTTTCTTCATTTTTTGTGGATTGGGCCAGTACATGCTCTAGCTGTTATCATATTGCTTTTAAATGCTATTGGTCCTTCATGTCTGTCTGGAATGGCTATATTTTAATGTTGATGTCAGCTCAGTCTATGTTTGGACGTTTGTTCTCTAGATTCAGGTATGATGTTTTGTCAAAACTGTTGTAATTTCTTGCAACTACTTTTATTTTAGTTTTTTTATACTTCTCTTGATCTTGCAGAGCTGAAACTGCAATTCTTACTGATGACAGAATACGCACTATGAATGAAGTCATCTCTGGTATTCGTGTTATAAAAATGTATGGCTGGGAGAGGCCTTTTGCCGATCTTGTGGATGAAGTCAGAAGGTACAGTAGGCCAGTTTATTTAGTTGTACCTCACTGAATATTTGATAATGTGCTTTCGAAATCTACAGATTAGAAATCTCCAAGATCATGAAAAGCTCTTATCTGCGTGGCCTGAACATGGCGTCGTTCTTTGTGGCCAGTAAGATCATGATCTTCGCCACTGTCTGCATGTACGTGCTGATGGGGAACCAGCTGTCTGCCAGTCGAGTCTTTCTGACCATGGCACTGTACGGCACAGTCAGGATCACCGTCACACTGTTTTTCCCCTGTGCTATTGAGAAGCTTTCAGAGTCTCTCGTCAGCATTAGAAGGATTCAGGTATATCTTAAACATATAACTACATAACTATTAATAACTACAGCACCATACAAACATTTCAATCTCAGTTCTGATACAAAGGAATAGGCTTGATACTCAAAACTGATTTAGACATCACATAGTCAATGTAATTTCCACCACAAAATCCATAATTTAATGTGGTCCTGTATTAATATCTACTTTATAATAAACTACAGATTTCTGTATGTTTCATGTAGGGTTTCCTCTTGCTTGATGAAGTTTGTCCTCAGTCTCCCAGTGTTACTCTGACAGAAAAGGGTGACTGCATAGTCAAAGTCCAGGATTTAACCTGTTACTGGGACCAAGTAAGTTTACTGGACATTTACGGAGCTGTGCACAGAATGTCTCTATTTTTAAACATTTATGTTTTCATTGACTGGGATTCAGTAACATAAACTGTCTGTATCTTTCAGATTCTAGAATCTCCAACTATTAATAATGTGACTTTTACTGTGAAGTCTGGACAGCTCTTGGTAGTTATTGGACCTGTTGGTGCTGGAAAGGTTAGCTATGGTTCCATGATATTACAACATTTAATATAATGGATAAAGCATGAGCTTTATTTTTTCAGTCCTCCCTTCTCAGCGCCATCCTCGGAGAGCTGACTCAGAACAGTGGCTTGATCAAGGTCAGAGGAGACCTGAGCTACACCTCTCAGCTACCCTGGATAATCCCTGGTACAATTCGCAGCAACATCGTCTTTGGCAAAGAGTTCGACTCCCAGAAGTATAATAGAATTGTGAGAGCGTGCGCCCTTAAGAGAGTGAGAACCCCTGCACCCTGCCGCACATTGTACAGTCCCTGCATCCCACCTGTTACATGTACAATACTAGTGAGCCCAGTGTCAGTGTCAATGACTTTTGAGTGTTGCATTGGGCCCTGTTAAGGACATGGACCTAATGGCGGCTGGGGATTTGACCATCGTTGGAGACCGCGGGACTAACCTCAGCGGAGGGCAGAAGGCCAGGGTCAGCTTAGCCAGGTCTGCTCCAAATGTCAGGCTTAGTAAATACTTTTTATTGTGCCATGTTTTTTATATAGTTGTGTCTTTTTCTTAGAGCAGTTTACCAGGATGCAGATATCTACTTACTTGATGACCCACTGAGCGCTGTGGATGCTGAGGTTGGAAGACACCTTTTTGAGGAGTAAGTATTTATTTTTCATATAAATTTTTAGGTTATATACTGTAGATACAAATCACTGTTTTATAATTACATTATTTTAATTTTGTAATTGTAATTGTAATTTTGAATGATAATTTTATCATTCATACTATATACTTTTGACTTTGGTTTGATTTTTTACCTGTGAGTTATTTTGATCAAATTTATATTTTAGTTTCAATATATATTTTTTTAGGTGCATCTGTGGTCTTTTAAAAAAGAAGCCCCGCATTCTGGTCACTCACCAGCTGCAGTATCTGAAGGCAGCTGATCAAATTGTCGTCTTAAAAGAGGTGGGCTGCATCATTACGTTTTTAGCACTTGAATTATCAAACAATCAAATATGATCAATTACTGAACTAGATATTTTTATACTGCATAGATCATAGAGTGTCTGTCCCTGGATGTGTTTTCAGTGTTAATTACTTAAAGCTTCTTAAAGCATGTTTATGTGGTACTGAGTAATTCTCCATTCAATATTTCCTCTTGCTTCACTTGAAAGACTTAGAATATTAAGCATTCATCTGAGGCAGATGGCAAAGTCAGGATAATTTTATTCAGTGAGTGTGCATTCCAGAGATGATACACTTGACAAGAGAAAAAAGTATCAAAACAAAACCATGTTTCTTCATGCTGTTCTTACAGGGCTATACCTACAGGGGAACCTTTGATCCTTGCTATGAAAAAGCTCATATTGTGGTAGACCCTTGAAATTGTATGAGTGTTTTCAAATGTCATACTTGTCATTTTAACTTGTATATGCATGCCACTTTTGAAGGTGCTATATTACGCTAAATTGACTCTTGTGAGTTTTAAGACATGTTAAAATGCTGTTACCTCCTCAAAAACATGCCCAGAGTTGTGTTTTGTTTAATTCACACATGCGTGATTAATCTTTGATTATTTGGCTATCTGCATTCTCAAAGCTCAAAATGCTCTTTTCCACCTTGTGATGTCAAGAAGCGGTAGTTTTCAAGTCAACAGCTACCTTTTACCTTTTGTTTAGTAGAGATTTTTACAGGGCTGAAATTCTCCAGATGATTCTAGTTAAGGTGCAGGAGCACTTCCTTTATTACCACATGACATCACAAGGTGGAACAGAGTGTTTTCTTTTGCAGAGAAGCTCAACCTAAATATGCTGGATTTATGTTAAACGTGTGAATGAAACAAAACCCAACTGCAGGTATGTTTTTGGTGAGGAAACAACATTATAACATAGATCAAAAAATAGCGTAATATGGGCCTTTTGATGTGATGATGATTATACAGGGTCACATGGTGGCAAATGGAACTTTTAGTGAACTGCAACACAGCGGTGTGGACTTCACCTCTTTGCTGAAGGATCAAGAGGACCCTGGGGACGAAATGCAGACCATTACGCCTAGCTCCGGAATGGCCTCTTGCTACTCACACACTCCTTCCAACCTGTCCACCTCCTCCATGTCCTCCCTCTCCTCTTCCCAGTATTCTTTAATGGATGGCACACAGTTGCAAGCAATGGTGGGTAACTTCAAGTTATTAGTTTTGAGTTTTTTTTCTGCCACTAGAGGGTGTAACATACCTAATTTTGCCCTCTCATTCATAGCAATCTAGTGGAAAGTGTTGCTGGATGACTGCAGTTGACTCTAGTATCTGTCTATAGGTAATGCAACCAATTCAGGAGGAAAGCCGCTCAGAGGGAGATGTCGGCCTTCGTCTTTATGTAAAATATTTCAAAGCAGGAGCCAGCTACATGATCCTTTTGGTTCTCATCTTACTCAATGCTTTGGCTCAGGTGAGTTAGATTTTTTTTATTGTGAAATGCACACTTAATAGTCCTGTTATTCCAAGTAATAATTTTAATTTTGTATCTTTTGTTAGACAACCTTTGTTCTGCAGGACTGGTGGCTGGCTTGCTGGTGAGACTTGTTTTTCTTAAACCTTGTGAAAACACAGATGCTTAAAAAAGGTTGAGAAAGCCAAAATGACATTTACCCTGACTGGAAATGGTTGATGATTTAATAGACAGCGATTGAACCATTTTTCTTGCCATTATCCAGCTCCTGTTGAATGTGACCTTGTGTTTCAGGGAGAAGCAGTGTGTTTTGTGTAGTGCCTCCAGGAGGCATCTTTCTTTCTTTGTTGTGTTTATTTGTCCTTGTGGATTTTTGGTTCTTTTGTGGCTGACTTGCAGGGCCTCTGAACAGAAGCACAACAATGTGACAGAGCACCTCAATGGCAGCCTCCCCCGGCAGCTGGACCTTGACCTGTACCTAGGTGTTTACGCAGGTGAAGCTGCTCAACACACATGGCTTTTTGTGTACTGTTAAGGCTGTGAATACAGCAGCCATTCAACGAACAGATCCACAGTTCTTTGGCTGCGGCCCAAGGCCTTCAAGGCCCACTGTTTGTAGCGGGCCTCAGCTGTACTGAGAGATAGCAGCGCCTGTCTTGTTTTCTACTGCTGTACTGCTCTTGATTGTCTCCCTGTGACTTTCTGGTTTGTCACTCCTTTAAGA
This sequence comes from Boleophthalmus pectinirostris, assembly GCF_026225935.1. Classification (NCBI taxonomy): domain Eukaryota; kingdom Metazoa; phylum Chordata; class Actinopteri; order Gobiiformes; family Gobiidae; genus Boleophthalmus; species Boleophthalmus pectinirostris. The sequence continues at coordinate 17,808,597 of NW_026570970.1, read as the reverse complement.
TGTGCTTTCAGAGAGATAGATCAGGTTTCAAGACAAAAGTGAAAAGAATTAGTGTCACATTTTCTTTGAACATATAATATATGGTACATATGACATGCCCTGTAAGTGCATTATTGACCTTGAAACTGCTACAATATTAATGTCTTCTGTTCTATTTCCAGGTTTAACAGTTACCTCTGTCCTCTTTGGCTTCCTTCGCTGCTTGGTCCTCTTTAATGTCATGGTGTGTTCTGCCCAGACCCTGCACAACAACATGTTTCAAGCCATTTTGCGGGCTCCAGTTCACTTCTTTGACATCAATCCTATTGGTAAGTACTACATAGTCAATTACTATAATATTTAGTTCTCAAAAGTGAAAATCATCATGGAAACAGTTGCTGATGCAGAATACATTGCCACCAGTAGAGGGCAGACTGTTACCTATGTGTGTGTGCATGCCATTGCTTCAGTACACATATATAAATGTAGGAATTATTGTTTTGGATTAATTATAAATAATGTTATTATGGAACAGCAGCTTTTTTCTTTCATAGGGTAACTTACCCTACCTCACCTTCTCTTATAGTGTATGTGTTAATGTGTTTGGATTTGAGCTACTGTTATCTTATGAGTGTTCATTGGAACAAAAACACAAACGATTCCATTGAGTGATTCTGTTTGCTCTTGATCTTTGAGGGAGTAGTGTTTGAATGAAAGCAATGTAAATATGCACTGTTTTCTCTTGTGCACTGTATCAGAAACCTCTGATTATGTCATTAGTCTTGTAGGTTGGCCATAGTTCGATGGGGGACCAGATGGACATGATATTAAAAATAAACAACCACTCACTCCGCCTGTCTGCTTTTACTTCATATTCAAATATACAAAGAAGCTTTATCAAAATCTGCTTCTGTCGTTTGAAATTTCAGCATATATGTATTATTGGTGGGGGGAAAAAAGTATGTACCGTAAGTCAATACAGTATGTCAAATATCAAGTGGCCCACTTTGATAAGTTGAATTTTCCTGAGCATTGTTCACCTGTCAACAGATAATTACTCAGTCTAATCTCCTCAGTGCGACATGCGTGCGTACAACACAATCAGCTCGGGTGGGAATTCTTAACAAGAAGGAAACTAGTATCTGCATAATGAGTCACAAACATGGCTAACACTCGTTTAAATATGGTTTAAGGGTGTTGAGGAGCTGTGCTTTCCACTTACATTATGGGTGTAGCGGCAAAGAGCTGCACAGGTGCTAATAGCAGGCTTTTGTTTTTGCTGTTGCATATCAGGCAACTTCAGACCTTATCTGGGTGTGCCTTACAGGATAATCTTTGACCAAGATGAGAACAAACACTTTGGATGATGTGATAATCTCTTAAACAGTGCAGCAGCAAAGGAGAGGCTGAGCTGATATTATTATGTGAATTGAATGCCACTATCAGTATGGCTTGTGTGACCAGTCCAGTCTTAGAGTCAGCAGCTTTAAAGACAGCTTTAAGTCTGTTTAGTCTGTACTTCAATGCTCACTTTGGTTCACTCGAGACCTTTCTTTATACTTTTATTTATTTTTTATTTAACTTTTTTTTTTTAACCAGGAGGTCCCATTGAGATTCAGAATCTCTTTTTTCAAGAGAGACCTGGCCAAGGTAGCAGCCAACACAGTCAGTACAAAACATACAATCACAAAATATCACATTATAAAAAAATATCTGAAGGAAAAACATACGCATGTCTACCACACTTTTAAAAATTGTCTCTAACTTATCAAGTGACACCAAAGATTCCCGTGTAAAATCTTTCTGTAAATAATTCCATGACCATGGAGGTGCGTAGGAAAAGGCAGATTTTCAGAGACACATCGAGGCACAGAAGTAACTGGGAAGACACTTATCAGTCACATTCTCTTCAGTTACATTCTCTTTTCATTATTTGCATTACTGCTCTTATGTTACAGTAGTTGTTTTACTCACAATATATACATTTGCTTTAAGATTTAAAAGATTTATTTGTCCAGGGCCATTTTTGTTGCATTTTTAATTGTGTCTATATATTTTGTAACTTATTTGTAAAAAATTGCCAGATTTTTTTATTCAAGTCCTCACAATTTCTCCACAAATAAAGTTTTTCTTATCTTAAACCATTGAAAGTAAATTTGACTTGACAAGTTGCATGTAATTTTATCATTAAATCATCTTGTGCATAAAATTTATAAGAAAAAAAAAAGTATAGTAGATCTTTCAACCTTTTGGTCACTATCTGTACCTTACTACTATTATGTTCCAAAAATTTGATTAATGCATTCTGCTATTGTTTCCTTTATGTAACCTCACTGGGAGTTACATTGGCGTATTTTTATTAGATGCCTGTATGTCTTATAGGATTTGACAACTGTTTACACGTGTAGGTGATAGGTTTGTTGCTTCTGAACAGCTCAGTCTGTTTGATAGCTGTCCTCGGAGTTAAAGGTTACCATTTCAAGCGTCACTGCACAAAGGTCTTATTTGTTATCCTATGAATGTGGTGTGTAACAATAGCGTACAGCGTTGGTGAATTGTGATTGATGGCAAAGGCTTTGTAGCTGTGGCAGTATCACATAGTCAGTTAACTTGTATGCTTTGTTAATACTTCCATGTCCGGTGTGGTTTTGATTAAAGCTTTTTGTTGTAGCATACCATATTAAAAGAAAGAATATTTATTTGATAGATTAATAGTCAAATGTGTTGTGCAATTTAAGCAATACGTGTGGCTTGATTACAGCTGTTAATTTAAATGTGATCCAGTTAGAGCAGCACAGACAGCAGCACGGTGAGCTGATGTTGATCCCTGTAATTTAGTGTCATTGAGTGGGCTAATCCCCTCTGAGACTGCAGGCCAGGGCTCCAGCTCATCAGCACAGCCTGCACCGCTCACACAGTGCTTCTTTCACAACGGGACAGTGCACCGTCCGACCACTGGCTTCGTCTACAAACATTGGATCTTATGTTGTCCGTGATGTGAGGTCCTAATTGTGTGGATGGAGGAGATGTTTTGAACGTCTGTATTCCAGGTGTGCGCTGCCAGAGTGGGAGAGGGGAAGAGTAGTAGTGCAGAGAGGATGATGATATCGAAGTGTGTAAATTGAATGTGGAGATGGAGCCGTGTGTGTGTGCAGTGCGGCTGATAGGGCTCCCCCTCACTCTGCACTTCCACTATTTAATTGCATGAAAGGGAAGGAGAGGAGATTGCAGGAGCCTAGCGGTGTGAGCGGAGAGAATGGATTTAGAATGTATTAGTATTGGCAGCAAGGCGCCGGCGGTGGGAGGCTGCCCCAGGCCCCTGGGCCCTTCATGGAAGTGCAGGTGAGCTGTGCCATCTCCCGCCTTGGCAGGCCTTTTCTGCCTATTTCTTCATTATCAGACGAGCGTCAGTGAAAGAGTCCTCCAATTGCAGCGGGCCCACACATGGCGCTGTGCTCAGTCCTCTGCTTATCTTGATGTTTACAGGGAACAGCGATTAGCCACACGCCCTTCTCCAGCCGATCCCCACTGTTCTACTTTTTAAGTGTGATTGGGGGCCATGCTCACCTATCAGTACCTTAGCAGTCACCTTAGTTGGGGGCACCTGGCACTTGATATTTTCTAAGTCTAAGAAAGTGGTGCAAATCTCCCCTGGAGTCTTAAACCATGAGAAATTGTTTGATACTAATGTTGCTGATATCCTGAAATGTCTATACCCTTTTGGACACAATAGGTGATATTGTTGACAACCACCCATAGAGATTGAAGCCATTGTCCCATGCCGTTCTTACCTCATAGGCATTTCCATGCTGTCTTTGTGTAACTGCATCACTGTAATGTATCCTCCCTGTAGTCTGTGTGGGACGCACAAGGGTCCCTACTTCATTCACTCTAAAGTCTGTCAACTGAGCCGCTGTCAAACAGCTGATAACTGATGGTTGTTGTGTGCTCCAACACCCTCCAACCACAGAATGATGTAATTCAAAGAAACCTAGCCTTTTCTTATTGACATTGTTAGTGTGACATGCATGAATCTGGGTCATCTGTGGCTTAGACAGTAAAATTACATAAAATATTACTGGATCTTCTGCAAACAGTTTGTCAAGTGCTGCTGGTAGACATAAACACAGAGATAGAGGCCTAGTGAAGAAGCAGCTCTACCTCCGCTTGAACCCTCCCCTCAGGATGTCTGTATGCTAAAGGGGCACTCAGTGTGAATAAGATTAGTCTGCCTCCAAGTGTACAACATGCTTACGCCACTTGACTTTGAATCAGTGCTGATTTGGAGCATTGCTGGGTTGTTGTTGGGAATAATGCTCTGGCAGGGTTTATGCAATGGCTGTTATGGGGAGCCCGGCCTCGTCTGTATGCATGTTTTTAGGCGGGAGTGGCATTTTGGATAAAGCTGTAAGCTGCTTACGGCCGTGGAGAGAGGTGATTACAGGGACGACTGCGAGGCCGCAAGGCAACTTTTAGGTCAGGGGTGCCCATGTTTCACTGTACTATACAAACACATTCTGTGCCAAATCACTCCACAAGTTCTGTCTTGGTTTCATCAATTATATTCTAAGAATATATTAAACTGTGTAAAGAATCATGTATTATTTTCATTATTGTATAGGTTGTGGTCATTAGCCGGTACCACAGAACCGTTTGGTAATCTTATCATTGACAAAATTGTCAGAAAAAACAACTTATCCTGACAGTTTTACACTCTTTTCCAAGTAAAAGAAAAGAGTTCCTTCTCCGCAGGTGGTTTTTGTATGTTTTACGGAGTTAGTAGGCTTCCTTAAGGGAAGATGATGGAAAAAGCCTCTCTGTCCCCTTTGCCTTAAAGTAGAGATAGAGAGAGGATTGGCTATCACTGTCCCTGCTGTAAAAGCAGCTTGAGTGTAATCTGTTGTGCTTTGGCAAAGAATTAAGGGAGAAATTTTAGACAAAAAAGGCGGCCACAACACCTGCAGAGCACCAGACAAAATAATGAACACCTGAGCAGATTGGAAGCAACTCAATTAACGTTACTGACACTGCCATTCAGAGCACGGAGGCAGGTACACCGCTCTGCTTCCCCTTTGTTTCAAAACAAAAGGTGCACTCACTTATTCAGCCAAGACTAGGGCAGTCTTTATGAAATAACAAGGCATTGTTTAATCTAGATAGCCCTGTTTCCCCTGTGATATTGTGGCAGCCCAGATCTAATTCAAGACATGGGTAACAGTTGCTCAATAACACAAAAAGACTGGAGGAAATTAAAACAAAATATTGTTTTATGAATGATTGTTTCTCTTAAACTGACTGATTACTTTGTGTAAATTGTGTTATGTGTAGTCAGCTAGGTGAACTCATGTATAATGCATTTTCTCAAACACACAAATGGCCATTTTTGCACATGGTTATTTCTTGTGTTTCCCTTTGTTTCTTAGGACGGATTCTCAACAGGTTTTCAAAGGACATTGGCTACCTGGATTCTGTGCTCCCATGGACGTATGTGGACTTTATCCAGGTGAGTCTCACCTCAGCAGGTTTGGTGGCTGGTGCTGCAGCATGGGGAGGCCATTTCATGCCTGGCTAAACCTGCTTTGTGGTCCGGGTCTCCTAATCTGGAAACAATTACTGTAGGATTACCCAGCAGCGCGGCCCAGCGCCCGCACAGATTTAATAAAAGTGTGCACATAGGCTGAGGGCGTGGCTCCTTCAGAGTGACACAACACAAGCGGCATCTTCAGAGAATGTGGAGGGAACTGAGCAAGTGATTGGGAGCACAGAGGAAATAAAGGACACAGAATGATGAGGAAAACAGTGGGGAGGCGGGGAGGGCACGACAAGGATGATGCTTTGAGTGGCAAAGAGAAGGAGCAAAGGCAGCAGGCGTGTGCTGTGTTTACAGGAGTGAAGCTGGAGGTGTGGTCAGAGGCAGCGGACAGGTCATTCGGAACAGATTCAGAGCTGGACTCCAGAGCAGAGCCACTTCTGCTCAAACAGCCTCAGACCCACGACTGTTCCACTGTCAAACGGCCTCATAGCCATGGGCCACCCTGATGCAGAACCAGCTTATGTTACCAAGTGCCACCCTGCCACCCTGACAGCCATCTCCCACGAAAGCCTGCGGTGATGAGCCAGCTCATGCACCTATAGTGCAGCAAAGAAGGGAATGTTCACTGCACAATTCGAGGTAGAGGAGCAGGCGTGGCTCCTTGGTTTGGGCCAAAGAATAGAACAAAAGAGCTCTGAAAATGAATCCCCCTTCCACAATGCCTGAGTGATGTTTGTGGCAGATACCCATCTCACAGTAGACAAAAGCCATCTTAAATGCTGAAAGCACAAAAGATCATACTCACAAAAGCTTTTTGTCTGCTATAGTTCCCCTCATTTTGATAATAAGGTGAATAATGGCGGCAGTAAAATAATAACTTTGTAGAAGGTCTGTAGGTCTGGCTCAAAGCAGTGAAAGTAGACTAGGTCATGACTGAAGGCACTTAAGCCATACATCTCTCTCTAATGTTACACTGGCCTGATGGTCACAAGTTTTGAACTGTCTCAGGGGTTCTTTTTTGTGTTTTTTGTGGAGCTACCAAAAGTTACTATTATTTATTCAAGCTCATCAGAGTGTCATGATTTTTGAGACTTCATTTTTGTTTTGAGCTTTGAGCTTTGAGGGTGCACAGAATGGCCTCTAATACTCTCAGGAAAGACTAAGATTCCAGCTCTTTGTAGCAAAGTGTTAACTGAAAGCTCCTGATCCTTTCTATTGTTGCTCTATCGTCAAAGAACATTTCCCCGAAGTCATTGTTTAAATGGTTGCTGGGGAGGGATGAAATTAAACTTATAAACAATGCTCTAAAAGGTTAATCATTGGAAGAGACCACATCTTTTTGGTAGGATTTTCTTACAAGCCTGCTTCTTTTTGGTAAAGTGAGTACTTTTCAGCCCCTCACTCTGCACTGCCTCTATAGCTGGTAACAAGGGGATTCCCTCCAGCTGGGAGAGCCCAGTTACACCCCACTACCAATTTTTTAAACAGGCCCCATTTAGCAGTAATTTAGTATATTGGGGAAAGACTCTCTTTAAACTTTATGGTCATGGGACAAAGACAGAAATGTCAATTAAAAACACCTCAGGCATTGAAGACTGTCAGCTATTGTGTGGACTTGACCTTTAAATCCTGGGTTGCCTCTATTTTCACAGAGGGGGCAGAAGAGGAGGGCAAGACAATGAGGGGTGAATACAAGGCTTTTTCACTGGAGGATTTGTGTGAAGGCTCTTGACCAAGTCACACCACTAACTGTGGGGTCCCAAGCTGCATTCCACGGTCTTCTTAAAAATACATAAATTCATTTTGTCAGCATAACAACAGCTGATACTTATATCAAACTTTTTTGTTGTAAAATGAAATGATTGTTGTAAAAAATTCACAATAGATCATTATATACTGTTAAAAGCATAATTATCTCTAAGAGTGTTAAATTAGTCTAAAGAGCAACCTCAGCAGCGGAGGACCAAAGGTGCACACAGACACCAAGGCAAAGATGCCTATTGTCCCAAAACACTGGCGGGTGGATCATTGTGAGTCTCTATATTGTGGCACATTGTGTGTTAGGCCTCTTTAGTGGCTTTGTGGGATATGAGAACTGCTGACGTAACTGTGAGTGCTGTAGGATGGGATTTCACTGGCTTTCTCTGGTTCTTTACCACAACGTGACAGAAGAAGGGAAGAATGCACTGGCTCCAGGCACTACACAGGTTACCATGAGAAACATTGGACAAGTTCTATTTCCAACATTTGTTTTATGACAACTAGTGAATTGAAAACGAATGGAATAGTATAATATATGGACTAAATAGTTAACACTATTAAAACATTTTTTTTCCATGTCTGCTTAATTGCAGCTCATAACTACTACATGGTGATTTGATGGTGATTATTGGCAGCTCAAAGCTTCTACTTTGTGCATGTGTGGTCCACCGCGGTGCTGTGGTCCAGCTCCTCAGCTGCTGTGAGTCACAGAGCCAGGCCTCTAAAAGCCTGTGAACTTACCCAACATAGTGTCTCAAGTCCTAAATCTCCCAATGTTGGTATGACGGAAATACGGGTAATTTGGATTCTTCTGAGTGACTTTTTTATTTGCGATTTGTTGTGTCTTTGAAATCCTTTTGTATTGTTTTGAACAGAGTGGGAGAAAACATGAATGAATTTGCCAGACACAGTGATTTATAGTAGCAAGAGAGAGTGAGAGAGAGCACATTTCAAAGCCTTTCTCTTATATCCAAAATGGGCCTGGAAATCAACAGCTTGACTGAACCCAAATAAGTGACTTCTTTTACCTTTTCACACAGCACAAAGGCCTAATCCTTGGACTACTTGAACCACCAATGTAGACAGCGCTGAGACCACCACAGTATGTGTCAGACCCTCCTCACACTCACAAAACACATTGACTGCAGCTTTATGAAGTGAAAATGCCTCATGTGAAGGAGGTGTCTACAGTCATTTCTCCTGAAGAAAGGCCTCCGCATCTGGGCATTTAATGCTAAAATAAAGCCCTTAGACAGAGGAGAAAGGATTGGGTCACTTGTATTGTCCCGGGGACCAAGTGGAACAGCCCTGTTTTGTTTCAGTACCACTGACCCTTGCAGCTTATTGTGGCAGTCTGTCATGGAAAGTGTGGAGTGAAAAAAATTCCAGCAGTGACAGAGGACCTTCTTTAGGATTTTTCTCTACCAGGTTTTCCCCTCATTTCCCGTTTTGTTTGCACTGTTTTCCCATGGGCCAATATCGCACGCTGTCAGTAAATAAAGGGAGGATGAAAAAAGCTTTCTGACTCCTCTTGTCCTCAGGGATGTTTAAGGCATGTGTTTATTTTCTGCCGCCAAACAACAGCCGTTATCACTGCTCAACACTAATATTGTAATTAACTTCAATTTTCAACATTTACTTGGACATCAAAGGGCCGATAGAATCACTTAGGAAATAAAGCAATTAGGGTGAGCCGAGATCTGAATGGTCTTTGGACACAGCGGAGCGTCCATTTGCTTTACCCACTGAATCACGTGCGCGCGCTAGCTTTCTTTTCCAGCTAAAGAGCAATTAAGGCTAATTCTTTATTTAAACTGTTTGTATACAAAGCCTTTCATCCTTTTCTCCCCTCCTCTGTGCGGTGGGATGTGGCTCTGGGAGGTTTCTGTTTCCTGCGAGGCTGGGCTGCAGATATGAACCCAGACTGAGCTGATCTGTTATCAGAGCAGTGTGTGTAGTGTGGGTGGGGGTCACGGTGCTCCCGATGTGGACACGATAAAGCAGTAGACCACGCCAACGGGTCACATCAAACAGAGGCCTTGGCGACAGCTGGCCCCCGGGAGCAGCACCACTATCTAATGGATCCTGTTCTTCTTCTGTCCCCTCACATGACCCCAGCGTCAGATAAGCCTGTCTTTAATACAATATGGGCATTTAGTAACTTCTAATTGACCCCAAAGGCAAAAGTGATTGAGTGTCACTGAAGATCAATACAAACCAATAGAAATGAACATAGGTGAGGTGATACGATTGTACTGTTTTTCAGCCCTTCCATCTTCTGAAAAAAACGAACGTAAAAGTAAAAAAGCAAAACAAAATTCACAAAAATATATTAAGAAAATATATCCAATTGTTTCTTGTTTTTTTTCTCAGAAGAAAGCAGGATATCATGGAGTAAATGTTTATGCTAGCATCTCACTTTGCAGTCTGGTAGCCTTCCATCAAAGCCCAGATTGAAACTTATGTACTGTGAAATTCTCAGGATCAGTTGTGCTCAGTAGCCTCCACTCACAGTTTGATTGTGTGGGCTCCACTTCAGCAATAGTTAGAGTAGTAATACCCTCTTATCTGAACAGCAAATGGATTTGAGTGGCTTTTGATCACAAAACTACACTGAAAGTGATCATGCTTAAATGTTTGCCTAAGTGGCAGATAACATCCGTAATTAAGGTGCTAAATTAAATTTACATCTCTTCGGGCAAGTCACAGACCACTCAAGGTAACAGTAAGATCCTAATCTCTAGGTGTTAGAATTCATCTTTTCGGATGTGTCTAATTTCAGGGTGTGAGGTTTCAGTTTTATCAGTTAGTGATAGGATATGACACTTTCAGCTGTGGAGAACTGGTCCGGCGCTCATTTTTATTCAGGAAAATGCCACTTGAAGATACTTCTTTTTTGTTGTAGTAATTGATGCTCAGACATTTTACATGTTTAACCTCTTTGTGTTTAAATATTAAATATGTAATAGCTGTGTTTCTGAAGATAGGTAACAAACTCAACTTTGTTTACGATATTACATATATTGTTATAGTTTTGCAGTGGTGTGTCATGAACATTGTATAAAAAAGGATCACCAATCAGGATGTCCTACCTCAATCTGTCAGAGAATAACAGTGTGAAGAGCCCCTCTGGTCTTCTGTTTTGACAGTGTCATGCTGTACCTGATGAGTCATGGTGTTGTTGAGGGCAGTGTGGTGTGAGTGTGATGTATCAGACATCCAGTGTGTGGTTCCCAGAGCCTCCAGTCACTGTGGCCAGGTCTGTTTGCCGGCTCTTGTGCCAGCCGGGCTTATGGGCCAGAAGTGTTGAAGGGGAAGCCCAGGGGAGCCGCGGATATGAGCTGCAGTGGCCAAGTGGTAAATTCTCACCTGCTCCTAAGTGAGAATTAGAGCTGTGATGGTTTTCCTTTCACACTGTGAATCACATAACCTCAGTACCATAACCTGCTGTTACCTGACTGTGTGGCCCTGACCCACTCACAAAATGCCACTCAAAGGTCTCTCTTCTACTTCCCACAACACATCCCTTGCAAACAGCAAGTATTGTTCATTACTTGTATTTGATTTTATTGTTTTTGTTTGTTTTTTTACTCTGACCAGATTCTGCTCCAGGTTGTTGGAGTAGTTGCTGTAGCTGGTGCCATCATACCTTGGATTCTTCTGCCAGTGCTTCCTCTTCTTGCTGTTTTCCTGTTTCTGCGCTGCTACTTCCTGCAGACCTCTAGGGATATCAAGCGCTTGGAATCTACCAGTAATTTCTTTTTCCTTTTGGGTAGGAGTCTGGGCATGTTCATTTGTTGTATAAGACAAAAGCAGACCACAGGAATGCTAATAGACCATTGAAGAATGCCATGGTCATTAGCATAAAGGCTAAAGGTGGCAGCAGTCTATGGCTCGGCCACACGCAGTTTTCTCGAGAGACTGGAGTTCATGACATCACTTACAATGGGAGAAAAGCCAAGCAGCCATGACCAGGCCAGAGCCCACTGCATTTATTTTATCTGAGACCATGAGCTGAAATGGCCATTGACCAACAGTTTCTATCAGAGAACAACGTTCTATTTGAATGCTCACAGGAAACATTGGGGTTTTTATTTTCCTTTTTATTTCAAGAACAAATAGAAACAAAAGGCTACTCAAATTTACCCTTTACAAAATGAGTATAAGGATTTGCCCAATTGAATTCAAATTTGAATGACTACATAGCACTGAAGCGTGTTGCAAGTAAATGTATTAAGCTGGAAATCTTAAAAAAACAAAACAAAACCTGTTAATAACATTTTGAATTCTTTCATTTTGAATATCTTCCTGTATGTTTAGTTTTACCAGCTGACCTGCTTCTATCATATCCTAACTAATGTTCCTTTAATGCAAATATTGCACATACTTGTTTATATAATAAAATACTGTTGTCTTAATGTGTGTTTTCCAGCTCGGAGCCCTGTTTTTTCTCATCTTTCTTCATCCCTTCAAGGCTTAATTACAATCCGTGCCATTAAAGCCCAACACAATTTTCAGCAAATGTTTGATGACTACCAGGATCTTCACTCAGGTTTGACACTTAATGTTTTTGCCGCTCTTTGTTATGTTTTGTTTATCAGTATTTGAGTTGGATGTTTTTGTGTTGTTTTGACAGAGGCCTGGTTCCTTTTCCTTGCTACCTCTCGTTGGTTTGCAATTCGTCTTGAAGGCATTTGTTCCACTTTTGTCACCATTACGGCTTTTGGTTGCATTTACCTCAGAGAAGGTAGTATTTTTGCTTATAAATAATTTTAACATGAGATTTTTTTTCCCTGTTGAAATACAGCTCTGATTTTATAGAGTTGGATGCTGGTGCTGTGGGTCTCGCATTATCTTATGCTCTCACCCTCACTGGCATGTTTCAGTGGGGGGTGCGACAAAGTGCAGAGATTGAGAATATGGTGAGAAGTAGTTATAGCAATATTTGGAACATACTTTACAATGACAATTTCAAATATTCCTCCATAGATGACTTCAGTTGAGAGGGTGGTCGAGTATGCCAAGTTGGAGAGTGAAGCATCATGGGAAACTGACACACAGCCTCCATGTGACTGGCCCAAGACAGGCTCCATCACATTTGACGAAGTAAACTTCTCGTATAGCCCCAGCAAGCCCTTAGTCCTGAAGAATCTGAACATCACATTTTCATCAAGAGAGAAGGTTTGTATTTTCATTTTAATTGTGTGTGTGCAGCCATCCACAAACCATGCTCCACTCAGAATGCTGTGATTGTATAGCCACTATTTGGTTCTTTCTATGTGGCATTATTCCCAAATCAATTATTAAAAGGACACCATATTGTGCGTCTGAAGCTTCGGGACTATAGCATTTGTGATTCATGGAATACATATCATGTAATTAAGACTGTTCAAGTGGATCCATTTGTCACTGTATTTGCATTTTGAGCTACCAAGTGAAAGCAACTGTATATTCTCTATAAGGAAGAGAGATAGTGGAGGGAGAGAGAGGCAGGCAAAGGGAGATGGTTGAGGATGATTGAAATTGTATTTAATGTGGGCGGGGGTGTATTTTGCATGGCTGTGGTCGGCCAGGGCGGCTGATTTTACAATGGTTGGGTTGATAAGTGCTGAGGCCTTGGCTCTGACAGCCCATGGGAGGGATCTCTGTAGCATGCTATTGAAGGTGTAAACCTTTGTGACTCCTGACTGTTCCCCTGACAACCTTCTCAAGGAAAACTCCAGCTCCTGTTGGACAGCTGTCATTCCTCACTACAGGCTGAGACAGTGCATGACTATGTAAAAAATACACATTTCAATGAGTTAAAGGTCCCATATTACTCAAGGCTTTAAGCCATGTTAGAATGTTGTTACCTCATTAAAAACATACCTGGAGTTGTGTTTTGTTTGATTCACACATATTTCATCTCCAAAGCTCAAAATGCTGTTACACTTTGTGATGACATGTAGTGGTAGTTTTCAAGTTAACAGCTGCCTTTTATCTTTTGTTTAGTAGAGATTGGCAATTCCAGAGATTAGAAAATAGTATAATATGGGCCCCTTAAGGACATTATATGAGACAAGCTCAAAATAATCCTATGTTAAGACTCAATATGTAAAACTTTGTTATCTGTATCATTGTAATACATGCTGGTTAAATCTACTGGTTAGGATACAATCACAAATGATTACACACATTTTTATTTGCACTTGTGAATAATTCAGAAATTACCATCGTGAAGTCAAAACACAAATTTTAACATGACTACTTGTACAAAATGTGTAAGGTTTATGCAGTTTTTATTGTCAGCACCTAATGTTTTACCTTTCACCAGGTTAAATTAGTCTGTCCTCTTTTCTCAGGTTGGCATTGTGGGTCGCACTGGTGCTGGGAAAAGCTCGCTGATCTCGGCCTTGTTCCGGCTGGCAGAACCCGAGGGAAGAATAATGATTGATGGTGTTGTGACTTCTGAGATCGGCTTGCACACTCTTCGCCAGAAAATGTCCATAATCCCACAGGTAGACATTCACAATCAATAGAGGAGGCCAAGTGGGATTAGAAAAATATCCACACTTACAGATATTTTATAGCATAAAGAAATACAGTTTTGGCTTGTAGCAACTTGGTATTCTTTACGGAGTGTATTTTGTATGTACCATTTAAATTCAGGAATAAAAAGCACCATCTTTCCTCTACTGTGTACTGCATGTAGCAAAGGGTTTATGGCACATCTAATGTATTATTAAACATAGTTTATATTATGATATCATCTGATAAGGTTACTTATTGGCTGTAAGAAGGTTAAAGGGCACTCTTTGACTTTCCAGTAGCTGCAGAAGTAAGAAAACTGGCACATGAACACTTGTAACACAAACCTCTTTGGTTTTGGTCTTTTTCTCCGCGTGGCTTTTAACAGCTAAAACAAGTGCGGAGAATTACAGGCGTCACTCAGGGGATTTCTGAAAGTGAGACAAACGGATGCCTTGAGACAGTTTAACTTTATTTCCGCTTGTTGAAACTGATACAGCATTAAGAAAATGCCAGCCTGCGGGTGAGTGTCAGTGGAGAGGAGGGAGGGGAGACTCCCACGGCCCGCGCTGTGAAGAGAGCAGCTCCCCGCTCCTGACAGAGGATTAGCCCTCTACCCCCCGAACATGGGAAAGCTGCTTAGAAGAAGTCTGCTCCATGTTAACAGTCCCCATGTACACTGTCACCTAGCCCAAACCTGGGTGCAGCCCAAAACAATTTCATTAATGCTGCATTTGAAAGCTTCCTGGCGTTGGTGCTACTTATGATAAAGTTTCCCTTCTTCATCCAAAGTAGTTTGAGATGGGTGTGATGCGTGTTTGATGTGATTTTGTGGAGCTCTTCCTAGAGGGCAGATGTAGGGAGTCAAAACTTTTTCTGCACGCCCAGTCGTATGTGACATATAGCACCTGGCATACTTATGATCTCTACTCCTACCACTTCTGAAGAGACGGGTTTGTCTGTGCCAAGGCTTTTGATGTAAAAAACTTACACAGAAAGACATGTCATGCATTTGCTCAAATCCATCTGAACCTTTTTACTCACTCACTAGATGTCATAGATAAATCGACTTTCAATATTTCATATACAGAATAATCATGATATGAAATGCTATTTCTAGTATACTATATATTACATGTGAGGAGTTTCATTATATTCCTGCTCAGATTTTATTATGATAAGCTTTTATTTGCATATGACATTAAAAAAGAATGTATTCCCTTTCTATTGAATTGATGTGAATGTATTAGTAAAAATGGGTTCTGTGGCAAACAGAGGGCTTAGAATTGGTGGAGCACATAATCGGCCCATGTGAAAGCTGTTCTTGAAAGCAGTTTTTCCAACCTCACAGTGAATCCCTCAATTAAAGTGTGTCACAAAACTTGCTTGAATTGGGACTTCAGTTGGCTAAATGACAAGGCCTTATTTTTGGTGACGGATTGGAAGTAAGGAGGCGGAACATTTTCTAAGCCATAGGCAGTTGGGATGGAAACTGTATATTCTGAAGTCGAATACAAATTGAGTAGTTATTATTCCAACCTGCATGTAGGTGTGAGAAGAGAGAAGAAAGGCATTTGCAGTAGTAGTTTGTGTATCAGAAATACTGGCACAGACCTGCCTTTAAAACCGCCTGACCTTTATAAGAGCAAAGATCTAGGCGTGGACTGTGAGCCCCATTCACACTATCAAATCTATAGCATTAATGCAGGACACTCACCCTTTTAGACCCATTGTGCACTTGTGTACTCTGGCTCAAGCTCTAATCGCACGGTTGCCAGGTGCACAGTTGCTATCTCGATTTGAGGTCAGATCCATATCTTGAGAGTAAGTAGGCTCAATTTATCACTTTGCCTGGAAAGCAACAAGAAATAATTGCCAGATAAGGTTGCCAAACATATTTTAACCAAACAACAATAATGTAAAGACAAAAATGAGAATGCATTCTACATTTGATATAGAGGTCAAATTAATACCTATTAGTTCTTCCCTCAGCACTACAATTAAAAGGGAGGTTGTTTGTCAGTGGAGCCATGATACAAGTGTGTGGCTTACCATAATTATTGTTGACATGATACAGAGGTGTCCTTTCATAACCTGTAATGGACTGATATTTTTTTTATAATGTAATAGGAGGACACATGCATTACAGTGCTCTGCCAGGGGCCAAGCTCTAGTTTTCTTAGTAAAAAGATCAACTTACTGAAGAATAGCTGGATGGTTCATTGAATTTAGCTCAATAGTTTAGCAGGTCTTTTGTGAACATCTTCCCCTCACACATAGCCTACCGGTGCTCTATAAAGCCTATCTTAACCCTTTCAGATGTCTTCCCCTTGTCATTATCTTAACTGGCCACGGCCTTCTCCTTCTATATCCATCTATCCCCAGGACCCAGTACTCTTCACAGGCACCATGAGGAAGAATCTGGACCCATTCAGCCAGCACACAGATGAGGACCTGTGGAATGCACTCCAAGAGGTACTAGCGTGGCTCTCAATGATTCCCCCTCAGCAACCCAGGGGGGATCCCTCTGTCCCCCGGTACAATGCTGCCATTCAGTCTCCCTGCTCGCCACAAGTCATGGGGGGAAATCCCATTAGAGCCATGGGGCCCAGCTAAATGTGCGGCTTGTAACTGGGAGCCATTGAAAGTGCTTGGGGAGATGTGTTTGGGCAGTCAGGCCAACCAGGATGAAGGCTCCCCCCACAGCGAAGGGCTTCAGCTCCTACTCCTGCCTCTGAATGGGTTTGGTGGCCTGGATTAAAGCTAGAGGCTGGCCACAAGAGAGCACTGGCCAAGGTCATCAGAAGACCTGGCCCTGCTTTGTGCCAGGCGGTTAATGGGTGTGTTTGGATGGCTCTTTAAAGACATCCCCACAGGAAGCCTTTATGTGGGTGTAATGAAGGGCTGGGGTCTGCTCTCCCTCTCTGCAGGTGCAGATGAAGGTGGTGGTGGAGGAGCTGCCCAGTAAACTAGAGACGCTCCTGAGTGAGGCCGGAGCAAACTTCAGTGTGGGCCAGAGGCAGCTCGTGTGCCTGGCCCGGGCCATTCTCCGGAAGAACCGCATCCTCATCATTGACGAGGCCACGGCTAATGTGGACCCAAGGTTAGGGTTGAGCAAACACTGTTCATCAGTGAAAGTATGCTTTTTTAATCCCATTTTATCGCAGCAGAATTATTCCCTGTAAAAGACCAAATAAACTGTGTTAACTATTGTTATTTTGTACACAAATAAAAGGGGTTCATTTCTAACTTTTCAGTCACAAAGTAAGTTGACCTGAAGCTGCAGTGTTTTGTGCTCCTTGTGCACATACTGTGTCCCTGATGAGCTTTTGTTGCGCTCAGTGAAATCCCTGCCCAAGGGCCCATAGGAAGAGTGCATTTTGTGCTTAGGTGTTGTGTTCCCTGTTCCTTTTAGAACCGACAGCCTCATCCAGCAGACGATCCGGGACAAGTTTCAAGACTGTACAGTGCTCACTATAGCTCACAGGCTCCACACTATTATTGACTGTGACAGAATACTGGTAAGTAAGAACACAGTATATTTCCATTGTCCAACACATTACACTGTGTTATGACCAAAAATACCCCAAATAATGAAAGAGTTCTTCACAGAGTTTCATTCACTTTTGTCATATTGAAACAGCTGGGCTGATTTCTTCCTCACAGCACTCACCCCGCGCTCAGACCGTGTGATCTTTGGCCTGTCCTGCTACTACCCGCAGAGGTGCCAATTGATGCCATTCGTAGCAACATTTGTCAAGTGTCTAGAGCACAGAGCATGACCTAGAGGCTGTCCAGACTGATGAGAAAGGTTGGATAAGTAACAGCAGGATCAGTTCACACTCACACTTGTGCTAAACAGCCCTAAACTGCTGTGTACCTTAGGCATTCCGAACTCCCATATGAAGTCCAGTACTAAATTGATTAAACATAGCACATTTTAATTAAGAAAGTTTCCCTAAACCTAATTCAAACAAGTTATTTCATTTTTACTAATATTCCTATGACTGCAGTTTCCAGAAGCTACCCTTTCAGAACATACACTTGAAGCTTAGCTATTTACAAACTACTTGTTATAGCTCTAAGGAGATCAACTGTTAAAATTTGTCTCTGAAATAATTGCAGGCTTCCCCCTCCTTCTTTAACTGACCCTACTCTTTGTGCGGCTTACATGGCACAAGACGATAACACGATGATGGTAATTTACTGGAGTCCCTTAAAGGTGTGATTGTTGGATTTGACTGAGGACCACCCTTGAGCTGCTGAAATGCAGAATAAATACCTGGATATATGGGGGAGCTAGAGTCTGTCAGCGTCAGCACACTTTGACTTTCACTGCATCTCGCCGGGTGCATTCACCGTCTATAGCCCTGTCGCTTGGAGATAGCCTAGTGTTTGCTGTCCCTGTGACTCATGTAAAATGGAGGGGTCTTTAGCCCATTCATCTGGCTCTGTCTGCGTGCATGGCTCAGCAGAGAAACAGCTGAAATGTTAGTTTTCCCTTAACTAAAGTATACAGACTGCCACACGCACACACACCCTGCATTGTTCTGTGATTGTAGGTTCTAGACGCCGGGCGAATCCAGGAGTATGACGAGCCCCATGTGCTGCTACAGAACCACCATAGCCTGCTTTACCAAATGGTGCAACAGACCGGCAGAGCTCAGGCCGCCGCCCTGCTCCACACAGCCGAACAGGTAACCATGGAGCTCAACAGTGAACGCCCACCCCATGTACTTCGGGAACTAAATTTCCCATTCATTTTTCATATAGACTTTTGAAAAAAAAAAAAAAAAAGTGCAAAAGCTTGATCGGGGATAATCAGCTAGTAGCTAGGGCAGTAGCTCAGTTGGTAAAGTTGGTGAAGGTTGGCAGTTCGAATCCTGCTCTTGACATAAAACACCACTGGTTGAGCGGTCAGACCCACAGGTTGGCAGTGTGATTTCAGCTCCCACAGATGAATATTGTTATTTTGTCCTTGGGCAAGACACTTAACCCACCTTGCCCCCAGTGTCTGTGTGAATGGGTGAGTGGTTCCTTGTTGTAAAGCGCTTTGAGTGCCTTGAAGGTGGAAAAGTGCTATAGAATAATGCGCTATAAAAACATTTATCATCTAATTAGCTTTCTTAAAATCTGTTTCTGAAACTTTATAAACCACAGAGTTATTGAAACATTTCACAGAACCTTGTATTTTAAACTACCTTCTTGGATTTAAAATGACTGCATTATGGACATTAGTTAGCACGTAGCTGCACTCTTAATATTTGAATTTTTTGAAAATTTCTATTAAAAAATTTATAGAAATTTTTCTTCTGAAACCTGAGAAGGCTGTCACTGTTGCGCTTCATAGCATTAGCATAGCACTGCAAAGCCACACCCTCCCAGTTAGCCCTGTCGCTAAATAGAGTCCAGCAAAAGCACCCTAATCCCACACTCTCCCTCTAACTGTAGACTTCTGCTCCAAAATAATAAGCACGCATAGCCCTGACAATGCAATGCCACTTGATTACCATTTTAATTCAAAAGTGCCCACTCGAAGCGAAACACCATAACATTAATTTCAACTGAAGAAATAGTCCCTTTGTAGATTTCACATTTTCCGATGCTATCAGAGAAAAAACTCGCCATATAATCTTGCCTTTTCATAATGTAATTTTCAGATCATTTGAGAGATGATTCTAGAAAAGCAGCTTTCTTTGCACTGTATCTATTTGGGAATATTGGGTTTAACTTCATCGCGATTTGGGATAAACTTTCTATGGGGATTACTGTAATAGAGAATGTCCATATTTTCTTCCCGCTGCGAAATTCATTTGTGATGTATTTCCCCCTCAGACACTGGCCAGATAAGAGTTGGCTATTCATTGTTCAATTCCATTTTATGTGCATCTGTCTGGGACTACAGATACCATATAGCAACTTCAAACAGGTCTTTGTGAAATAAGAAAAAGTAGGCATCATTTCATTTTCTCTCTGTCCCCGCTCACAAATTTATCAGTGGAACTCTATCTTCTTCTGCCCAAGGAGTGGAATGAGTAAAATACTGATTTGAAAGACTCACTGGTATTATTTGCTGGCGTCTTCCACAGCACACTGGTGGATTGGTAGTGACATTGTTCAAGCCCTATTCTCTCTTTATTGTAGGGGGCTCACCTCCGATCAGATTACACCAGCATCCATAACTGTCTAGCACCACTTATTAAAGACTGAGACAGCCCGCATGTTGTGTGTCAAGTTTCTATAGTTGTCAGTCAAGGTTTAAATACATTCAATAATCTGATAGCGGGCTGCAGTGAAAGAAAAGCCCTGAGTAGACGCTGCTATATCTCAACCTGTTTTCCTCCATTCTGCAAAACTTTCTCTTGTTGTATTATTCTCAACAACATGTCATTCTCGTCGCTTGTAAGAGAAAATTAAGTCAAGCTCCGATGTGTATTTAGCACAGTTGTTTATAAGGTCGAATAAGCCACTTTCGCATGCTTCAGTGACTGGCAAATCCCTTCTCTCCGGTTTCAAATCAGATCTGACATACTAAATCACACCTTTTTTAGATGGCGGCGTAGATTGGGCTGCTGGTGTTGTGTGTGACTCTGCTCTCCCTTGATGCGCTTTCAGGTTTACATGAACAAAAAGCGAGGAGCAACAGAGGAGAGCAGCGCCGGGGACGTTTATGTCATCTTTGAGACGGCTCTTTGACACTGAAGAGAGGCACTGTGGCCCTGTCTGACCAAATCCTGTAGTAGATATTAGACTGGCTTGTGTGTTACATGAAGTACGTTTACATGAAAGAATAGACTAGATGTATTGCCTGAGACTGATTATAATTGAAGTTTTGCATACAAATATATTCTTGTTCTTCTTTTTTCTAATGAACTGATCTAATTTCTTGGGATTGACAAAACATGTATCTGGGTTTCAAGTTATGCAAAATTAGGATTGTTGCCTTGGATGAAGTCACGTGACTTGGTGCACTATGTAACTTTTCTAATGGAAGGTCCAGCACCAGCTTGCTTTTTGGAAAGGTTGCTGAATTACCTGGAAGGTTCCCCTATGAATTTAAACTCATCTCCATGTAGAGAAGCAGGTGGCACTAATAGGTCAAGTTACAGGTCAGATCTGTGGAGAGGCATACCCGTTCACAGTACAAATGCATGTTTTCAAACTTTTTAATCAATAAAAAACACCTGTATTAGAAAAAAATGCAAGATATAAAGTTTAATCTCCATGGTTCCAGACCTTCCACAAGTAAAAGTGCACCTTTGACTTCTTAAAATTAGAAATCAAATTTGTTAAAGTTAATTTGTGGTGACATAATGTGACAAATTTGAATCAATTTAAGAGCATAGTCCAAATCTGCATGTAAACGTACTTGTGGGCCTATTGCAGTTTTGCAGTGTCTAAGTCTCTGTGGTGCTAAGTGTGTGATGTAGATTAGAAGTGAATGTCTTTGAAAATGTGCCTTTATTGAGAGCATGCCACTACACTGTTGTTTACTGATCTTATATGTCTGTGTGTTTAGACATCAGTAATAGCCTCTCTCAGTCTCTGGTGCTCCAAGGTTTGCTATAGGGCGTAATGTTTGTGATGTTTTCATTTGGAGAATCATTGGACTAGATACAGAGAGGAAGCCAATGCTGCTCCGTCTGCCTTAATCAGAGTATTGATTGTGGTTGGAACTGCACTGTTTTTATTGGATGGGTTTGCTGGTTTGTTGTAGTTTTATGTCTACTTCAGCTCCAAAGCATAATGAATGTAGAATTTCCAAGCAAGTATAGGTGACTCAATGAAGCATTAAACCACAGGGCTGGCTTATTTTATTTTTAATTATTTTTGAGTTCCAGGTGGACTTTCTAAATGAACATATGCTGTCATATTTTAACATGTAATAGTTTCACTTTTGAAAACATGTAACCTGTGTAAACTGTGTAAAGAATGAAGAGATCACACAGATATTTGATTTGACAAAATTCATGTGAAATAAAGTCTGGACAAAAGTTTATGATCAAAACTAAACTAGAGCCAAAATCTATTTATGTTACATTACTGATGGATGTTATTTCCTAGTGTTATAGAGAATGGCTGCAATGATTAATCAGAATAATTGTGAACTTTAAAAATTTAAAAAATTGTTCTCTAGATCATGAAGACTCTAGAAGACTTTTTAGTTTAAATGTATTTGCTAAATCTCTTTGTACAATAGAAATAGTAGTTTGACTAATAAATAAATAAATAAATAAAATAAACTTGCTGACTAGTTGAGTACTAAAATAATCATTAACTACAGCCCTCTCATAGAGTAAAGGAAAAACAGCACATTTTGCACACTTTACAAATAGTATTAACTTTATAAAATGTGATATATTTGTTTACATAAAATAATACCATAATAAAAGTGTTTATAAAATCCTTGACTGTTTTCTGTATTCTTTACCTGCTTACATTACAGTGACTCACAAACCATTTCTTCCTGCTTGGGTACCTCCATGGGCTGAATGATGTTTGTCTCAGATCAGCGGTTACAACTGCTCGGGCCCACAATGCTACAAATTGGTGAGTGGTTGAAAAGGAAAACAACCCTGTCATTACTGTGTTGAGTCAAGGGATTATTTTACAGTGCAAAACCATTAACTCGGTTGTAACGTTTTAATGTGCACTGCTGTCACAGTCAAGCCCTAATTTAAATTAAATGTTCATCATCGCCAGCTCAATTAGAAAAGAGCTGCTTAATTTGCCTTCGCTGAGACAAGGAGCGGAGCTGTGATTATACATTCAGAGATGGCTGTCAGTAAACACTTAGCGCACTATAAAAGCCAGTCTTTAACCAGGGCCTAGATTTGGGTCGTGAACTGTGAGACAACCTGCTCCTTTAAACGCTGAGTGATTTACACAATTCATTACAGCCAGTGAATCTTTAGCCGGCGTCATATTAAATGCTTACTTACTCTCAAATAGCCCCTTGGGAGTCGGATTGTTGGCTCACGAATAGATTAAAGTTTACATTGAAAAGAGAAATTGAATTCAGAGGTAATCAATAGCATAATGGGCCAGTGAGGGGAGCAGGCTGCCTGAAATGAAATTACCATATTTTTAATCTTAATTTTCCACCCTGTTTATCTGACAGTGTGGATGTGCAATCCAAACAGATAATGAGAGAGTGGGATATTGACAGTGGGGTCCTCTGGAGTGCTTGTTTCAGTGATTAAACGCTGTGATGTGTGATTACTTTGTGGCGGGTGTCAGGCTGGCGGACAGGGGCCCAGGGAGCGGCAGGCGCAGAGCAGCTGGAGCATCAGTGGAGTCTCCGGAGGTACCCAGTGCACCTGACACAGCACTGACAGCAGACTCCAAACCCTATCTGGGACCGCACTACACAATAGCCATACTCAGTGCTATCTACATCACAGTCAGCATATATCTCCTCTGCTCGGCCCACGATAACAGCCCCATGCAAGAATGGCACCAACAAAGTTTCCACAATAACTATTATTAAGCAGATACCTTGCTACGCCTCCCCATAATAGCCACATTTTGCAACGCATCTGAATAGCAATAGCAGCAACACAGCGCTGATATAGCCTTAATAAATAAACGTCTGAAAAACCTAGCTGCCCGCACAATGAGGAAATAAAAACACAAAATAAGAGTCAGCACAATGTGAAAGGAAAATAAAAATGATGAATTCAAACTGTAGCTGTGAGCACTTTAAGAGACTAGTGATACATTGATTTGTGGATATAACTCTATTCAGTCAAAGATGTACTATTGTCAGTGGTGAAAAGAATAGCAGATCAACAACTGACGCTGATGCAAATTGTTTAAGGATGTTTTGTCATGGTTCTATAAATAAGTTGTCTCAAGGCCATTTAGGGTTGAGAAGACAATGTTTTTCATAAACTTTATGTTGTGCCAGCGTTTCTTTTGTAACGCATACAGCAGTTTTGACAAATAGGAACAAATTGCAGCCGCATGAATGGCTCAGAGTTGGGGAGTGTCAAAACCAGTGTTGAAAGAAGATTTTTGTTTGTAAGCTGAATCTAGATCCGAGTGATCCCAGGCATAAAGTACGTAAAGTTGAGGAGAAGAGAAAGAGGGAGGATTTCGACAGGCGGTAGTGAAATTTGGAGAATCGACTATGGCGGGCTTTGTTCGTAACAGCGCTGACATGGGGCGGGCAGAGAGGGGGGCGCAGCCTGGAGCGAATCCCCAGAGACGCAGCCTTTTCTAAAGTGACTGTGTGACAAGTTCCCAAGACCTGACACGATTCGATGTGGAAAAAGAAGAAAAACAAACAACACATTTTTAAAATACACGCCACGACACTGGATATACTGCGATAAAAATGGCTTTTCATCTTGGTAAAAATAGGAGCTCAATTTCTCTCATCTAGATGCCATATATTTTGGATTCTGGTGACAACCTAGTTAGAATAAGTTTCTCTCTTTGACAGACTCAGTTTAAGTATACGTAGAAGCACTATTGGCAACTTTATGAAAACTTTCTAAATAAAATCAACCAAGACAACATTGCTTTGTGCTGTTTGCAATGGTCAGGCTGGATCATCATTGCTCAGCAGTTTAGTGACCACTCTCTGAAGGTCTTGCCAGCTAATGCAGTACAACCCATAATTATAGATGGTGCACGGATTTGACAATTATGGTTTGTAAACTCTTGGGGCTTTGGCGAGCGGCACTAGAAGTTGGTACATTCTGTTTGCAAGTGCAACCACATGTGGTGAGAGACCCATTAATTTGGTGTAAAAGCAATCTGTAAGTAACAAGTGATATCCTCCTACCTGGCATGGCCTCTTTGAACTAAACCGGCTGTTGTTGTCCAGTGAAAGGCCTCCGAATAGGAAACCCCTTTGCATGGTTTAGCTTTAAATCCTAGCCATGCTCCGTCAACTTCAAAAAGTGCCATTTGATTCTTCAGCTGGGACATAAAGGAGTGGAGTGGAGAGCTAAACAATAGGACAGGGCTTATCTCATCAGTAAATAAAGCTTATTGCTTGAAGCTAAAAGAGCCTGTGCTTATTGGTGATGTCATGCCTTTGTGGAGAATTGATGAAGCTTGAGGCAGGGGCATAGTGTGAGTGTGAATATGTGTGAGAGGGGAGGAGGCCTGGTCACCCACATTCAGAGTTCTAACTTCTGCAGGCAGACTTCGATATAATTTAAAATGTATGACACACATTTAAGCTGGGGCTACACTCAAATTGTGGTCTTTGGTGGTAAACTAACCCAACTGTACTTCAAAGTTCCATCTGGCCGGGGGCTTTTATCCTGGGCCTTGAGAGCAGTTGATGTTCTGTGCATGTAAACGTGCAGCTTTGGGTAAAGGTGGGGACAGCTTGTGTGCGCCATTATTGTGTGCTTGCATTTACGCGGGTCCAAGGGGCTGACTGTGTCTTTTGGGGGTACTTTCTCATCACTTCTCCTAATGTAGAGACCCACAGCGTCGGTGGCAAGTGCACAATGTGGCTGTTGTATGGTTACTGTCAGCTCTCTCAAATAAGGCTTCCTGTTCATTAGACTTCTTTTCACCTCTGCACAATGCTCCGGCTTTGCTGCAATAGTGAGTCGACGCCCATCTCTTCAATGCCATGTGAATAGTTCTAAATAGTGTTTATGCAAGCCATTGTTGTCTATTGTGTGTCCAGTCTTAATGCAGAGTGATTTGCCTGCTTTTGTGGCCTGGGATACATTATCTCGCCTATGTGGCTTCAGATACATGGCTGTCCTTTGAGCCCGTAAACAGTCTAAAAGTTAACTCCCTATGGACAATGCGGGAAATACCCCTTAAAGTAGGCCAGTATACTAAATGACCTGTTTAATATGCCTTGGTTATTCATTTGTAAAACACATCTCCCACCTCTATTCAAATTTACTAAAAAGTTGTAAAAAGTTAGAGGAAGCAAGCTGAACTTTGTCCCAGAGTTGATTATCTATCTTCATCCGTGACAATTGCTGCTTTTCCCCCTCGATAAATACACAGTAGACTTGATGCTTTTTGCGTTCAAAGATTAGACTGCACTATCTGCTGCATATCTGTATTTAAAGCCTGTGTCTTTATTCTCCGAGCCGTCAGTGTGAAAATGAAAGAGTAATACAGATCGACAGCCAGGTGGATAATCTGACACTCGTCACAGTCAAAGAAAGAACAAACTTTTAAATCTCTCGGATAAAGTCAAAATATTACAACTTGGCTTGTAAATATATTTTAACTAACATAAAGTCCTGTTCAGTAAAGAATAGGGCATTTTGCATAAAGTCAAAAAAAGAAAAACAAAAACATATGAAAATATTTGTTGACAAAAGATAACTCTTTGTATTAAGTAATGAATTGCAACCAAATATAGATACTATGTGAATGAATTAATAAACATGAACAAAATGACAATTAGTAGTTCTTATATTACTGACAGCACTGTACAAGTTGAACAAGATTTCTTTTATACCAATTTAGTACAATGCTGAGTAAATGTTTGCGTCCCTACTTTACCCCCTGAAGAGAAAAAAAAAAAGAATAATTTAAAGATTGAAAATCCATGTGATCTTTACATTAATGAATGTAATACTGCTGTAATATCCATAGACATAAAATATAGATGATAAACAATAATACTGAAACTCATTTATGGCACTAAGTAGAATTATAAAAAAACAATAACAATTCTAAATGTACAATATGATACAATATGCAATAAATAAATAGCATAATGAAACACTTTAGTAGTTAGTTTGTTTCTTTAATGAGTCATAGAAATCATTTAGTCAACCCCAAAGCTCAAATTTAATTGTAGAACACGAAAAATAACCAAAAGTACCCTACCCCACTAGTACTAAGAAAAACTACCCATGATAAATATTGACCCCCAAAAATGATCTGTCTATCCAACATATATTGAACGATAAGTCAATATAGTAATTATCATGACAGGTTTAAGTATCCAGTTACTTCCCGCCTCTGCCTACAGATGTCACTTTAGAAAGTTGTTTTTGGCAAAATCACCTGAAAAGTGAGAGACGGCGTATTATATGCTTCATGTGTTTGTGGCTTTGTGCTGGTGAGAATGTACATCACCTCCAGAGAGAACCTGATCCACCCAGCCATTCACCGCTGGGATAGTCATACAAAAGCACAAGATATCTTCAGTACTGATGACATTATACTCATTTCAAAAGCATTCAGAGTCAAGTATGCAGAACAGAAAGAAGATGCTTTTAATGACGACCAGTGATTACAGGTGAGGGAGGTAACTGATAGTTCGTCCATTATTGTTGGAGGTTTGGTTGTGTTTGACCCCCTGGAGCACTCTGCGAAAGAGGAGTCTGAGGAGAGGAATGCTATGGTGGGTGACATCGCTGGGTTAGTGCTACAGGAAACTGGGGGAGGCGAGATATAGTAGGTGTGAATCTGGGTGAAATTTCAGATTCTGTAAGTTTACATAATGAGTTCTTTCATTACAAATATCCTTAGATACATTTTAAAGGGATTATATTATGCTATCTTCTGATCTATGTTATAATGTTGTTTCCTCATTAAAAACATACCTGGAGTTGTGTTTTGTTTAATTCACACGTTTATCTCACAAAGCCTGCCTATTTAACCTGAGTTCCTCTCTCAAATGGAAAACACAGTTTCACCAAGTGATGTCATTTGGTAATACAGGAAGTGCTTCACTCTGTTTTAAAATTCATCCAACTTCACTTAAGTCATTTGGATTATTACATCATTGGAATTGCCAGTCTCTACTAAACAAAAGGTAAAAGCTAGCTGTTAACTTGAAAACTACCACTACATGACATCATAAGGTGGAACAGAGCATTTTGAGCTTTGGCGATGAAGACAGACCATTAATAAAGGATTACTCAAGCGTGTGTGAAAGAAACAAAATACAACTGCAGGTATGTTTTTGACATTATAACATGGGTTAAAGCTCACAAGAGTAAATTTTGCACAATATGGGACCTTCAATACACAATTTCTTCATTATGAATTCAGTTTTTGTTCATGCTTTATGAGAACTAGTTATGGTGTAGTAATTATAAAGTGGTACTGGGATGCTCTCTTGGAATTAATTATGTTTTCCGTGTCCTTTAATTTGAGTCAAATATCACTTTTACCTTTAGATTACGTGGCCGCTGTAATTGCTTGGAAGATGTGGTGTATAGAAATCTTATGAACTTGTCAGCCGTTGCTCTGTTTTGTCTCAGGACTCTGTATCTCCACTCTCTTCCTATACACTTGACCTTCATTCCCCCACGAGTAGCGATTCACATTTGTATTTAATGAACTCTAGTCATGTGGTAATTCATCTCCCTCTACAATACTCCTTCAAGCACAAGTTCCTTTCACTTTTTTTGACTTGTCTTGCTCCTGGCTGATATTTTCATTAAAGGGCTCCTTATCAAATAATGAAAGAGGAATCTTATTTCTTGCCCACTGCTATTACCACCCACAAATCAAAAAGGTTGCCAGCTATGTAACGTCTCGCCTCCCCATGTCGGTTAATTAGGTTGTGTTGCGCTACATACAAATGCTACTTTCATGAGAATAATCTGAAACAATGAACCCGCTTTTTGTATTGTCTCGCCCACGCAAAGCCCTCTTAATTATTATCAGCCAAGTTAATTGAAATTTGAACATCTAGTCTTTATGCTTTACAATGGTTTTGTTGTGCCGTTGAGCTGCTATAATGGCTGGTATCATATCTCTATTTAGAGTAGCATTGATCACAAGGAGACAAGCTGTGTAAAAGAAAGAAATGTTTTAACCATACTGTTGGTAATACATGCAGCCCTCGCATTGATTCAGCCCTGGGCATAAATATGCACAAGCTTTCAGATAATCTTAGCTGGGTCTGCATGATTTGTTTCCATTGATTAAGTGACATGGCCGGACTCCTCATTGCATGATTATTAATATAGTTTGCATTGATATTATTTCTGCATTAACAACAATTTCACCAAGCGGGGAAGATTACAAGCCAGGATGCAAAAAAGTGGCGGCTTTAATCAGCTTTTGATGCAAAATCTTTACAACTTGAATCAATCTTTATAGACAACAGTGTACGAGTTTTGAATAGCACACTTTTTAAAGAGGCAGTGCCTTCCTGTCAGATATTTTGCAAATTACAAATCCTTCTAGGAATTTGAATTAGGCTTGTGCAACACCACTTGTTTTTGTGACACTGGAGATTTCACTTGCTTTACATTATATTTGAATGTTACCATGCCAACAATTCCCAACTAGCGTGGGATTGTATCGCGAACAACCCACAACAACAAATCTGGCACGCTTCTCTCCCGGTGGGATTTTTATTTATCAATGTCCTTCTTTTGTGGTATTGGCCCACGAACAGAAATAGCTAGAACAAAATAAAGAAATAGATAAACAGTGGGTTGTCTTTATGGCCTTTATGTGGTGAGATTCCCGGGCCAAGAACATCTCTGAAGTTAACAGCATTCATGTTTTCTGGTGGCATCGGTCACACTCTGTCACACGGCATTTGCATCTGCATGTCCGATTAACAAATATGACATATTCCTAAGATCAGGCTCCTAGCGCTCTCGCCGCCCACCATGGCAATTAACTGTCTACTAAGCTAAAGAGCGGAACACACACGCCTGATGCAAGCCAGAAGAATCTGCAGCCACACATCCTTGTAAAACCTGCATAGAAACTCCAAATTCTGATTGACTTATTGATTTATATTGAAATTAGATTAAACATAAAGGATTCACCTGCTGTGTCACTTTTTCAATAGGCCTCTTAAGCAATATTTAATGTCACTGAACCTATTTGAAGTTAAATTGTATTGACCTTCACTTGTGTCGCTTGTTCTCAGAAAGAATACATGAGAGAGTGAAATAACTTGAATAACCTCCATAGATGGATACTTGTAGAAAAGAAAACAGTTTTTCATGGCTTTGTGTGTGTGAGGGTAGAGGCCAACTGTCTTGGAGAAGAGGGATAAGAGACCTTTATAATCTTATTATATAAAGAAGTTTCTGTGAATAGGCTTCCACTAATATGTGTTTTCTGAAAGTGCATTTCAAATGTGTTAAAGTGTTAAGACACGGCAGGGCATGTTTATCTTATGTACGGCATACCATAATTCACACTCAAAGTAAGCACATTTCCTAAATAAAAGCAAGGTAATTGTAATGCTATACTGTGGAACATTCCAGACATAGCAATAACATTAGCATGATGACAACCAGGTGGTGAATAATCCACCAGAACAGTTACATTTTGATCTTTAATAATAATAATCAAATGTAAAGGTCTAAAGGACTTCGTAACTTTTCTGGTTTAGAGAGTTTTATTTATGTAACAAAAGTACTGTATTTGAAGGTTAACCCCAACAGGGCAGTTAGGACAATGTCGTAGTGCTAGTGATGAAAATTTTATATCATAATACTTTGAATCAGCTTACCAAGAAAGGGTGCCACCTTTTCTAATAAATCTGAAGTGTATTGAAAATCATAAGAGGCCACTTCAGAAATTCTTTGTTAGTTCAAGTGAATATGCCTTGAATAATTATTAACACAATTTCTCGACATTCGGAAATCTGCCTCTTATCTAAAATAAATAGAGGGTTTTTGTCTTTCTTTCCAACAAGCTCCCTTAAACTTTGCAATCTCATTTAATAAAACCATTGACCATCGGGGCATAGCCAATATAGAGGTTAATCCATTCTAGTCTCTATACTATGGGATGCTTATGGAGGCATATTTGCTTAGGGCAGCCAAGCAAATTATTACTTACTGGCCCTGTAAGCTGATAACACAAATTAGATCCCCCATTAAAGTTGAACAATGTATATAGAATGAGGAAAAGATGGCGCCGCGATACCTGAAGGGTTGCCCAAGTGGCGCGTCGCTAAAATATGCCTCGCACTTGCAAACTTCAAAAGTGTGGAGATGTGTATCCGCGGGACTGGAAGATGCATAATGGTAATCTCATATGCACAGAGGCAGCTGCCAGGTGGAGGATAGCACAGCGCATGTTTATGAATAGGAAATCATTACGGGGACTGGGGAGCATGGCGGCATGGACCAGTGACACAGAACTTTTTTATCATCTAGCGGGAGCACACTAGAGCACGCCAAAGTTCATCCGTCTAAATGTGGAGCCTCGCACAGAGGAGCCACAGCAGTCTGCTTGTATTATTCTAACTTTACTGTGTGTGTATGCGGCAACTTCGCCATAATTGCTTACAGTGGCAGAGTAGTTCAGTGTGTTGTGAATATAGTTTTCTGTGACTCAATAAGAGGTTAGTACACTCAGGAGTTTGGAAAAGGAGACAGAGAAGAGTGTAGGGATAGGCTGATGAGAATTTTTTTTTGCAGATACCGATATGTGATATTTGACTTGCTGCTGTGGTCGAGAACCGATTTATGTAGCTTCTAAAATCCATTCAAAGGCACATGAATGTATCTCAATTTTAAGTAAAGATCACAAATTAACTTTTTACTTTTGTTAAATAATAGCAACATGTTTTTATCTGGGATCTGAACGTAACTGCATAACTGAAAGCCCACTAAAAACATAATTGATAACACGTGATTAAGGAGCTTATTTGTAGCTATAGGCAGATTTTTTGAGCTGATACCAATAGCCGATAATGAGATGTGGCCAAAAACTGATTTATTTAACTTTTTTAAAATCCACGATTCAAGTTTAAGTAGCGATCACAAATCAACTTTTCACTTTTGTAAAAAAAAATAAAAAATAAAAATCACAAAATGTATTTATCTGGAATATCAAATAATTTGTGGCAAACTTACATACAACATTCTTCTATTGCCATTTTTATTCATGAGTTTGTTCAAAAGGACAAATCTAATTCACTGAGGACAGGATACTGATGCTGCAATCGAGATATTGCTCGTCCCTACTTATTCAAACTAGGTATTGTAAAAAAAAAAAACAGAAGGTGCAATAAAAAGCTAGAATAAATGCCTAGACCACATTCATTTTAATAAAGATTAAGATTTGCAAATTAGGTTTGTTTATTTATTTCACTCCTGCCCTCACAACTAATGTTTTCGGCCACCAGTCCACTGTTCTTTCTAATACAAAGCCGAAAGTGTCCAAATTACTAGATAATTTCTTTGTGTTTTGTATCACTGAATGTAACTGTTTGACTGAAAGTTCACTAAAAACATAATTATAACATTGCCTAAGTCTTATTTTAAAGACTTATACTAGGGATGGGGCAAGTTCTCATACATTTTTTCTCAGTTTTTATTTGGCACAAACAAAAAAGGGTTAAGCTAAGATGATGAGTTTATGTCTTTT
Organism: Boleophthalmus pectinirostris; assembly: GCF_026225935.1. NCBI lineage: Eukaryota > Metazoa > Chordata > Actinopteri > Gobiiformes > Gobiidae > Boleophthalmus > Boleophthalmus pectinirostris. The sequence continues at coordinate 17,776,511 of NW_026570970.1, read as the reverse complement.
TGATAAGCTGTAGTTTTCAAAAAGCAGTGCTAAAGTGTACTGTTCTTGTGGGAATAAAAATTATTAAGACAGTTAATTTAATATCTTAATTTCATATTTAGATGTATTATTGTTCAAGTTATTTAAAACAATGCATGCACCTAAACTCACACCCACATTTTCAGTCAGATATCACACATGTTATCAGCACAGTGCAATGGAGCCCATGTGCCCTATAGCTCCTCTTCTTATCACATGTGTAATTTAAATGCATTCTCCTCTCTGGGGGTCAGTCTGTGTTTAGCAGCCCTTTAAGGAAATGGTCCATGTAGTGGTGACACGTTGAAGCGAGGAAGCGCTCCAGGCCTGTGTTAATTCTCCCTCTGACTTGTTGTCTTTAGAGCCCTTTTCTGGCTGCTGTTGATAGTTCAGGATCCATCCTTAAAACCGGACTCTTTGTTTGGTGGACCATGGAGTCAGCAGTTCATTCTCCAACTGACGACTGTGAATGCCTGCGCGCTGAAAGAAATGAAGCCCAAACACAAAGGCAAATTAAGGCTACAAAAACACTGGCCATTGTCCCATTGTCGGGGGTCACAAATCGCCACGTAAAGAAGCTACGCAGCATGGTTGAAATGTATTCCGAAAAGCCCTCCCTTCTACCCTCTCTTTTCTCAGCTCTTTATATTCATTAGATTCATTATAGGCCACAAAGGATTGCCAACAAAACAGCTTGTGATTTTTAGTTGAATTCATCCCCCTCTGAGGCCTGCAGGGAAATTAAAGTAGGTGACTATCACTGGAAAAAAGGGGGGCCAGGCTTGACACATCTGAAGCCTGTGCTAATGCTAATAGCCAAGCGTATCCGCAATACACAGGAGCTGACCTCGAACAGATTGTGGGGGCTTTAAATCATTAGTTTGCAAATGGAGCCAAAGTACATGAGTGTCTTCTTTGGTTTATACAAAATAAATCAACCCACTCTCCAACCATTTGATTAGTGTTTGTCAACTCCCCTTTTCTTCTCCCAGCGCCCACCGCCTCGTTCTAACCCAGAAATTAATAAAGAAGACACAGTAGAGAGAGGCGCGTGCACGGCTCAGCACCTGTTAAACAAATGCACTTAAGGCGGGCAGGCGAATGGCAGACAGCTTTAAATGAGTGTAAAATCTTCATTTAGATGATGTCCCCAGGGCGTGCTTATTACTTGAGATTTATATAGCATTAGTTCTGCCTCCTGCAAATGTGGCGCACCATTCCACCTCAGTGAAATATGAAGAGGGTTGATAAAAAGCTACAACAGATTCTCACGTTAAAAAAAACACACTAAACCTTTTAGAGATTCATTAATTTAACTTGTGGCACGTGGCACTGACATACACAGACTGTGTGCCCCTAAGCGCTCAGTGCTAAATGGGAGAAAAGCTGTCCTTTTGAAAAATGTGCTGTGATAGATAGTGAAAGGACATTGGAGTGATACTTGTCAATATTCAATGATTTGGTCGCTAACAAGGATATATTTTATTTTAATTAAAGGTGTGTTAAAATGTGTTTGCCGTTTGATTTTATAATTAAGGATAAAATGTGTCACAGCAAAATACAAATTCATTCAAGCTGAAGCTAGGAGCTCTTCATAAAACTTAAATATGTAAACATTTATACTATTGAAATGTCAATATATTCATGTTTTAAATAATATACTTGTACTCTATGAATCTAAATGATCCTTTTTAACCCAATGTTTGTTTTTACTTTAATATTATACAATATTGAGTATGTATTGCGCATTATTGATCTTACACAATATATTGACATTTTGTATTATTATAACGATATCACATCATGTTTTGAGATTTTTAACCTCACTATTTCTTCCAAAAATATAAGACTTTGGGTTCATCATTATTAAGAATTCCAAATATTAAAGTAATCCCCATAGTCAACATAGCGCTCTTCCTCTTCGTACAGTGTTTAGTGAGTGATCCTGTCATCACGAGATGCACACCTCACTATGGAGCTTTTAAGGAAGTGTCCACAAAGGGATTTCATCTGCCACACTGGCCCCTATTCACTTCCCCTGCTTCAATCACCAATATGTTTTGTTCCCTCTGCTTTTCAATTTGTTTACATTTGGCCTCTACTGGAGTGGGACAGTCTATTGATTTGGATTGTAGCTGCTTCCTGAGAGGGGCGTTAAGAGCACCCTTGGCCCACCCCTGTCCCATACACCCCTATCCAGTCTTTAGGCCCTGCTTCTTGCATTATATTGTGTTGCCTGGTTGCCGGCTTGTGTTACAGTTAGTGGGGAAAGGCCCTATATTTGGCTGCACAAGGACTTCGCCAGCAAAAAAAAAAAACTTCCTTAGCTGTAGCAGAGGCTTGAGACTTGCTCCAGGGCTACACAATACAGAGCATTTGAATAGGAGACGCTGTGGGACATTTACCCCCTACCTTGGCTCTTTTGTTCTGCTTTTGTCTTGCACATTTCCACTAAAACTGTACCATTAATACACAACATGTTTCAATCTCCAACTCTGAAATGTATATCCGTTCCTGTTCAATCTATTCTTGTCTTCTATTGATATTATTTATGAGAAGCACCTGTCTCAAATGCAACATCACAATTTCTATGAATGAAAAGAATCGCTCCAGATGAAAGTCGGAATGCTTTTGTAAAATACCCCTTTCCCGCTAGCCTTTTTCGCTTGAAGATAAACAATTTCCTATGAATATATGGCCCTGGCTATCCTATCTCTCACCGGCATCAGAATGTGTCCCATACTGAGCCTATTGTAGTCCATTAAAAGAAATCCTTCCCTGTGGCAACCATTTTGCAGGTTTTCAAGTAGATAAATGCCTTCCAAGAGGGATAAGAATGAATTTCCAACAAAAAACTGCATTAATGTTTGTCAACTATTGCGATAAAAACTTCACAGCCACAATTCTTCTCTTTTTTTTTTTCTTCTAGATCCAGAATGCATTGCTAAAGCTGATTGGTCTGGGGAGGCTGCCTACAGGTTAGCAAGCCGCATATCCAATCTGACAGCAATATGTGTCACCGAATTGCTTCATGTTCAACACAAACCCGTGGTCACTCTATATATGGAAATCTCTGTCTTCAGGGCGAACAAAAATTAAAAAGGTGAGATTGGCACTTTAACCCCTGCGCCCCCCGGAAAATATGTTTTAGTCTGATACATTATACTACTGCGAATTATTTATCAAGAAGATACAAGCTTGATATTTGGGAAGGAATAATGAGATGTTGAGGTGGCAGCTGGAATGTTCTGGTCCAGTGAGCAGCATCTATGGATCGGGGGAATGGAGTAAATATGGCCGCCTGGGAGACGCCATGTTCTGAATGTGAAAGAGTCTGAGCTGAGGAGATGTAGTGATGACCAAACACTGTCACGTGGAGTCCTATGTTATCAGGGCTGCAAAACCTGTTAGAAGTATTTCATATATAAAATTACTTCTTATAGTTTTGGACAGTAGTGACAACTTTTGCCTCTTCCTAACAGTGTCATTAAGGGGTATGATTTTTTCCTTTGTCAGCTTTCAAAAGCATTGATTACACAGTAGGAGCAAAGTGTCATCATGGCTCTGCAAAACCTGTTATAGGTATTTAATATATCAAATTATATATGAAAGTTGCATCCCTTTTGGCATAGTTTTAAAGAATAGTGACAACTGTTTGACTTTCTGTGACAATTTCATTAAGAGGTATGATTTTGTCAAATTGCTTCTTTTTTCAAATAATTATCAGCTATCAAAAAGATTGCATAGTAGGAGCTAAGTACCATTATCATCATGGCTAAGCAGTGCTATGCACAATAGTCCAATGAGGTTCATTCAGTCTTCTGATAATTTATGTTATTAGGTTCTTTTTTCAGACCCAGAGTATATTTTCATACCTGACAGTTTCGACTGCTCACTAGCGGTCTTCCTCAAAGTGGTCACGTGATGTTGCTGTGACGTGTCCGCTCAGCTGATTTATACAGTCTTTTTGCTGGTGGAGGCATTATGACAGCGCCACCTGCAGTCCGACTTCCTCAGGACAGCATCCCAGGTGTGTGAGAGTAAAAAGGCCCCCTTGTCCCAGTTTATAGTCCCATTTCCGTATTTCGAATGCCTCTTTAATCCAGCGATGGTGTTTGTTTTCCTCTGTTTCGACTGGTTCTCTGTTTCGACTCCTCTAGCGAGCAGTCAAAACTGTCAGGTATGAAAACAAACTCTTGGTCTAAAAAAGAACCTAATAACATAATGCTATGCATAATTATTATATATATATATATATATATATATATATATATATATATATATATATATATATATATATATATATATACCAAGAATGTTCCACAGTATGGCATTAAGCCTAAAAGTTTGGAGTGGAGACCATCAGACCAAGTTATATGTCTGCTCCGTGGGAAGAAAGACTAAAAATGCCTGTAATTAAATACAAGCTACATAATAATTCTGTGGAAAATTTCAGGCAAAGTAACAATAACATTGCCATGATGACAAGCAGATGACAGACCCTTGACCAGAAAAGTTACACAGTTCAGCTTAAGGACTTTTTGGTTACTAATATCACCCTTGATTGTTATGCTAGCGACACAGTTCGCTGAAGAATTAAAAAAAAAAAAAAAATTTCTTTTTCCCAGTTTCAGTTAGCTGCACTGCAATTGAACTCAAACCTGAATGAAGAATGATGTGTTTTCATAGTGTGAATGCAATCACATACTCCCTATTTTGTGTTTTAATAGTAAGATAATGCCAAAGTTCCTATTTTATTGTTCATTCATACTAGTAATTAAGGTCACTGAAAAAGCAATTTTCTTTGAGAACAATGACAGCATTCATTTCAAAAAGTTCAGTTGTTGTTTTGAAGTAGCCCGCAACACAATAGCAGTTCAAATAGCGGGCTGGATCCTATCAGGCAAAAACAAAACAAGTGTTGTGCTTACCTGGGTTGAAAGAGCCCACCTGTCGGCATGGTGACAATAAGCCATGCAGTCCGTAGAAAACAAGTGAAGAGGAGAAATCCATTCATACATTGTGTGAATACAGCTCAAGTGTGTCTCTCCACACTCCACTGTCACTCCACATGAAGAAAAGTGAAACAAAGGCATGGAAGGATTGTATTAATTCACTTCAGTGCTTGTCAATCAGAGCTTTCACTGCACTGTACCATGTAGCTCTGGTCCCTTGTGCTTCCAACGCGCCAGAACACAGGTAAACATGACTTGCCTGACACTCCTGACAAGATCTGAGCTTTGATTTTTAAAGACTCAACAAGAATAATGGCCTTAAGGGACATTTTAGGGCTTAGTTCTGCATTGATCCCTTACTCGTTGCATTTTTTAGCAGGTGAACATTTTGTCCTTAAAGGTACACTGTGAACTTTTCTGGTGGAAAGTCCGCTACCTGTTTGTCTTAAACACACACATCTAGCATTTATTTATTGCAGGTGCTTCTATTGCTGAAAAATCTCCCTTGTGATAGACAAAACAATAATATATCCATAGAGACGAGCAGGTGGTAGACCTTCCACTAGAAATGTTAGGCAGTGCACCTTTTAAGTTCATGTTTTAGACACAAAAATTTGGAGAAAAAGTTTGTCACAATGAGATTCTGTGATTATACATTATGTTATCATCTAAATTATCATTTGCTAGAGATTGACCAGTGACACAGTTCCAGTCAAGCATGGCCCATCCAATCCGCTTTGCCTAGAATATTATAAAATGTATGTATTGCCATGGTGATAAGTAGGTAGCCAAGTTACAGGTCAGATCTATGGGATGCAAGCACACTCTTAGACACACTTAATAAATAAAAACACATGCAATTGAAAAAACAAAACAAAACAAAAAAACAAAACAAACAAACAAAAAAAACAGATAAATACTGTGGAACATTCCAGGCAAGGCAATAACACAATCATGGAAAAAGTGAGTTGTTTTTTGACCACCAGAAAAGCAAAATTAAGTTTAGACAATTTACATACATGTAAAAAAAAGAGAGATGAGAAATATTTCATGGATTTGGAACATGCTGAGTTCACATTGAGTTCACATTTACCTTTGAAGAACCATAGAAATCATTCTGTGTTGTTAAGTATGTTGTCTCAGACTTGTTGCTCCTAATTTTCTAAAGACCATTTTGATGCCTACTGTGCTCCTTCTTTGTCTTGGTTTATTCTACCCTCTGTGAACATCCCGTTGCTTTACTGGGCCCCCTTTGTTCTTGCTGAAGGGCCCTTTTATTTAGTGGAAATCTCCCATCTAAGACCAGCGCTTTGGTTTGAGGCAGATCTTCATTAATCTGGCGGAGCGGGCCTGTCGTTTTGATGGGAATTGAATTTGATCCTGTATTGTGGCGCGTATGGATAGCTGACAAAGCCCTGTGTACCTCCCTGTGTACCTCCCTGTGTCTGTGCACAATCTCGCACACCCAATTAAATAATTTGGTACAATAAAGACGAACAAAGGGAGAGCCGGGCAGAAAGTGCGAGCTCAGACAATTTGCATTCTACCTATTTCTGTATCATGGTAATTAATTTGCTTTGAAAACCACAAGGGGAGGCACAATGCAAAACAGCGTATTTAAAGTATGCTACTGGATGTGGGATGTGTAGCTGCTATGCAAAATCAGCACATAGACTTATAATTGAGTTTTATTTTGGGTTATTTGTTAATTTTGTTAGGACGAGTAGTTAAATTTTATACTGTTTTCTCATCTATGTTATAAGGTTGTTTCTTCATCACAAACATACCTGGAGTTGTGTTTGGGTTTTTTTCACTCACCCATGTTTAACACACAAACCCTGCATATTTAGTCCTTCTCTCAAACAGAAAACACTCTGTTACACCTTGTGATGTCATGTGGTAATACAGGAAGTGCTCCACTGAGTGTTTAAACTCCACACACCTTCACTAAAATCATTTGGATAATATCTGTCCTGGAATTTTAAAGGTAAAATGTTGCTGTTTGTGGAACAAGTGGAAGTGGAACAGAGCATTTTGAGCTTTGGAGATGTAGACAGACTAATAAGTACGTAAATACTTGTGTGATTGAAACAAAACACGGCTCCAGGTATGTTTTTGTTGAGGAAATATCATTATAACATGGCTTAAAGCTCACAAGAGTCAATTTTGCACAATATAAGACCTTTAACTGCCTTTTAATTACCAAGGTGTGAAATGCTTTGTGCTTCTGTTGCCCCATGAGGTGGAGGCTAACTGAATCATGGTTGGATGTGGGCGATAGGCGTTGATAGGGCACATATGGAGCTGTCACCGCGCTGGTGGGCTCTGCTGGTCCAGCCGCTGTAATTGAAAGAAATGAGGCATGGAGCTGACACATTAGCAGTCTCCCCAGAGATGGACCACACAAAGGCACACACAGCCCCACTGTCTCCCCTCATCTACACATGCTATCTGGGTACAGAGGGACAGACACTGGCTAGTCTAGCTGCAAGCAGGACATGGATTGGACTGGTCTGGGTTAAAGTGCATGTGACAGGTTTTCATGTTTTTCTAATTGTTACTAGGTATGGTTGGATTGTAGCTGTGGTAAATATTTATCACAGTTTTAAATCCGTTTAGTGACAGTTTGTGGAAAAAAAGTTGAAAAGAAAAGTACAGCAGTGTAGGTGAGCTCAAAACGGAATAAATCTATCTATGACATTGACATTCCATTCAAACTGCAACGACGGTGTAAATGCAAGAAGGATTTTTTGTCAAATTTAAACCTTGTTCTAGCAAAATAATTGTGTTGTCATTTATTTTTATGGTTTTAATCATAACTTTTGTGCAATGTAGACAAGGTTTGGCTCTTGTTTAGATTATAGTTGCTAGGTCACAGGTATGGAATTACCTCTATCTATTATATCGCATCTGCTGCTCGTGTCCAGCTAGGGAGTAAAAGTCTAGAAAAAAAACTTGGAAAAACTAGCAGTGAAATCTTAATATAATTATGTTAACTGTTTTGCTGGAATGTGGAGTCTAATCTGTCATATGCCCTTTAAGATGATAATGAGAACCTACTCTGTGCTGGGTTAATCAGCTCCTCTCAGTGCAGCGTAGCCATTTATTTGCTGTTTATTGGGTGAGTGAGGGCCCCGGGGGGAGCACTGTCAGTGAGAAGGCACCTGCACCTTCTCCCTCTCTGTGATTTAGAGTGGTCCGGAGCTGGAGGGCAGATTACACTGGACACTGATCAAACCTTATTTGCACTCTGATGAGACAAACTGCTCCCTCGCTGACCGCCTCAGCCCACTGGAGACGGCTGCCCTGTGTAAAAATGATTAACAGTCCCAGGCCTTTGTGGCAGCCATTCTCTGCTGACTAAGTCCTGCATACAGAGGCTTCTGTACATCTCTACTTTATGAAATCATAACTGTGCTCAGACCAGTCGCCACATGTCCATCCTGCACCAAAGAAGATGTCGACTTGTGACCACATGAACAAGAACTTCATCTTTATTTTGAGCTATTATAACTTCATTTGCATTAATTTGCTCCCTGACATAGCAGTATGGAATGCAGACGTTCTTATTGCGATTTTTAATACACTTTTTGTCACAAAATGTACATGTTTTAAATTATTAGTCTAAAAAAAAATTCTGACAAAGCCAAAATAAGGCTACAAATGAAAAATAAAATAAAACTCTTGAGTTCCAAAATTTTTTGTTGGATAAGAACTTTATTATAACTTTTGTATTAGTCATTTGTGTCATCCTGATTCTTACTTATCAAAGAATTGTTTTGTCTTTATAAATACAAAAGAATGAAACAACCGTATTCGTATTCATCGGTGTAGTAAAACACTTGTCTATTTTGGCAACCATCTTAAACCATCTTAAACATCAACTTTTATGTCTTAATTTCAGTCCTCTCATCATGTCTAAGCTTTTCTGTACCCTTCCACAGCAGCATTGCCACACACACACACACACACAACCAGGAGCAGACAATATATCCTGTAACCTTCAAAAGTATTGTGTACAGAAAAGGTCCCCTGTTGCATTGAGAGTGGAAGGCACTCCAGCTCCGTCATTGTACTCCACATTTTCATGCTTTAGTGCTACACAAAGCCTGCTCTTTCCACCAAATGATCAGGCCATCTTAAATGTTTACACAAAGCAGCTGAGAGTGAATAGCTATGTATGTTGTGCACTGGCAAGGTCTTCTTTCTTTTATCTCCTTCTGTGCGCGGCCTAGCATCGGATTAATGAAGTCGTGTTCTGATCTCTCTCCATCAGTTTTTTACAGTATTTACCGTATTACCATAACCCTGGTACAAGGCCCATTTAGAGCAGCGCCCCAGTGAATGGCCAGTGTATTAAGGCAGAGAGGATTATTGTAAAGAAAATGTACAGTATAAACAGCTGGGAAGAATGGAGGCCAGTGCGCATAATGGAATCTGAAAGCTTTCATTTTTGCTTCATTGTCTCTCCTTCCTTCTCTAAACAGCCTTCCCTTTTTGCAGCTATCAGAGCGAAGTTCTCACAGGCAAAATGAAGCGTATTCATGCGTCCTGAAAGAGGCTTTTAAGCTCGAGTACAGCTCAAACAAAGAGGAAGGTGAGCCACGGCTAGCCCAACTATGACTCAATGCTTATAACCTTGCCTGTTCAATTTAAGAATGCAACAGCACAAACCACTGAAAACACAAAACAGTCAGACTTATTGCTATTCGCTGATAATATGTTTTTGTCCAGGGCGCTAGTGATGTATTGTGTTGCAACTTTTGTGAAATGTTTCTCGATAATTCCAAAGCAGAAACTGTTAAATGTGAATCGCGAGCATGACACTGATCCAAGTCTTTTTCTGTGAATTTGTGCTTTTGGGGAGAAGTATTGTGCGTGTATTGATTTAGGGCGCTGGGCCGATATCCATCTTCAAGATAAATGTTCTCGTATGATAAGATACAAAGAGCATTTTTCTTAACTGTCAGCCCCCCACCCTTCGCTCCTCTCTCTTCATTTTGCTAACTGGTGCTCAGGGCTGCTCCTCCGCTGACCAAGCATCAGCTGATAAATGGACTCCTTTCAATTCAACGGAGAAAGAGATAATCCCAGATAATGTGGACACAGTTTTCATTTCTTGTCACCCAATTAAACTCCAATTATGCCCCGTGCAGGAGAGGAGAAAAGTGGGAAGAATGGTCAAAGAATGGGAGACTCTCACAGACACATTAGCCCAGATTTGGTCCATGTTGATAAAAGGGAACTATTTCTTTGCACTTGGCAGTACACAGTGAACTGCAGCTAACCAGCATGGTTAATGGGAAGAATGTCCTTAAAACATGTGTCATGGCTTTTGTAGAATTCCAAGACAGAACACGGTTTAATTTTTTTGTTGACCTATATAGTTTTTGCCACTTTTATTGTTTCAATATATGGATATGGATGGATTTACCCGTGAACTAAAAACTTTGCATCTAGAAAACAGACAGCGCTCGAGTTGCAAAAAGTCAGTGGAGAAACAAAACAATGTAAGGTTTTGTGAGGGGACTTTAGAGGGTAGAGTAAGGCTGTGCAATTAATCGAATTTTGCTTGCGATTTCAATTTGTGTGTCAAACGATCTCCAAACTCATATAATGGAGTTGAAACAATTTAAAGCTTAACAAAGTTTATTTTGTAATATTTATACAGTAGTATATTTATTTTATTATTTAAATAAACAGAATGTAGAACAGCTGGATATTTAGTTTATTTTGGATACATTTATGTTTTTCTGCCTTATTTCATGTTCAAAGTATATTATATTCATTATATGTTTTATACATCGCAAAACTGCTCTAAGGTACATATTTGTACCAATAACAAAGAGTTATCAAAGAGAGATAAAGAGAAATGTTGATTAAATGCATTGTGTAATTAAAAAATAATCGTCTGAATAACCGTGATTGATGTTGACCAAAATAATTGTGATAATGATTTTTTCCATAATTGAGCAGCCCTAGGATAGACTGTCATTTACTATCTTTGACTCTTTAAAGGTGTGCTATATATGTTTTCTAGTGAAGTGTCTGCTACCTGCTTGTTTCTGTAGCGATGTTATTAGCTTGTCTGAAATGTTCTACCATATGGCATTTAACTTTTTTATGTCCTTGGAGACAAGTAAGTGATGCCACCAGGCCAAGATAGGTCATATCTGATCGTTATAATGTTTGTCAAGGTATTTTTGGCAATAAAAACACCTGTACCTGAATAAATGAAAAATAGATATGTTTAATACCATATTGTGGAACATCCCAGGCAACACAATAAAATGGAAAAAATAACTCTTGTCAACTTTAAGCCATGTTATAATGTTATTATCTCATCAACAACATACTCAGAGTTGTGTTTTGTTTCATTCACACACGTTTGAGTAACTCTTAAGTATTCATCTGTCTACACCTCCAAAGCTCAAAATGTTCTCTTCCACCTTGTGATCTCAGCAGTAATTTTCAAATTAACAGCTACTTTTTTATCTTTGGTTTAGTGGAGATTGGCAACTCCAAAGCTGAAATGATCCAAATGATTTTAGTGAACGTGTATAGAGTTTAAAAACACAGTGGAGCACTTCCTGTATTATAACATGACATCACAAGGGGTTTTCTTTTTGAGAGAAGAACTCACAGATGCAGGGTTTGTGTGTTAAACATGTGTGAATGAAACAAAACACAACTCCAGGTATGTTTTTGATGAGGAAAAACATGTTAAATTATGAGAAAATGGCTTAATATGGGCCCTTTAATTAAAAAAGTCTCTTGTTTTAAACTAGTAAAAATGTTGTGTGTTTGTAACTCACTGAAATGACAGTTGAGACTATTTAAGATAAGGTCAGTGATGCTAATTTCTCCCACAGTCAACTGTATGTAATATATTCATGTATGTATTTATTTGCATTTCTTACATATGTTATTTGCAGAGATTATCGGACTTTAGCACTAACACAATGTATACAGCATTTTCCAGCAGGTTTGAGTCTAGGTCTGAAGCCATTAAGCCTGATTGTAGAGCACTCCTCGAGTTTTTAAAAACATCAAGGATTTTTTCGATTCCTCTTTTTATTATTATCATGCTAATGGCCTTTGTGCACAGGAACAAAAGTGTGCATTTTGTGAATCCTTTGTCATCGCCAACTGATCAATGTAAGATCCCTGACGCTGGCTACACAGGGGTTCAGAAACCTTCAAACACTATTTAAAAAGTGCTTTTGACTGGGAGCTTACTGTTCTTTAAAAGCATTGACCAGCTAAAAAGGGGGATCGCTTCCTGTGTCGATTGTTAGCGTCCAGACTGAAGCCAACTCTTCTTCCCAGGCACAAAATCTAAGAAGTAAATAAATGTCTTTTTTAATTACTGTTCCCCTTCGTAATTATCAGAGGGGACGATTTATGGATTAACATATTGATTTCACTTGACCCTTGGCGAGGCTTAATTTGGACAGGCGTGATACTTTTTTGGCTGGGGATTGCAAATACAAACTGCCCAGGGCCCCTCCTCTATTCTGCTCTTTAGGCGTGTCAACCCATCTTTAGCAAATGTCTCCAGGGACGTCCAGTGTGAGCCTTTAAACGCCCCTACCGTGCTTATTCACAAGGGGAAACTGCAATACCATTGACTTTTGCCAAAAAAAAAGTGAAGGAGCAGAGGTTTAAGTAATGAATTAATCTTGACGAAAGCGATTAGTGCTTTGAAGTCTTTGATTGGGTGCAAAGCTAGTCACTTCACTATCCTCTCCCCCTCTCAGGCAGTGGAGATAAACAGTGGGAATAAACACAAATCATTAGGCAAACATCTTAACACGCTAACACAGACTGGCTGCTTATAATGCTGATAAAGGGAGTCTATGCACTCAGGATTCCAAACAGCAGACAACTCAAAGCCCAGGGGCCAAACACAGCCTGTTGTAAATATTTTGGCCCTGAAATATATTTTGTTTTTCAACCTTTTCAGCTCTAGAATTGTCAAGACGTCTGTGTGTCACACCTGGTTGAGTGTGTGTCTGTATGTTGATCTGGGGATTTCATTGCGTACTTGTGCAAATGCGCTCCTTTTGATTACGGAGCAAAAGCTTAAAGATAATGTAAAGCAACTATGACTGAAATCTATATTCTAGATCCTAAAAGTTGTTTTTTTACCCTTGCAAAATAGGGACATGATTTATCATTATAGAGACAACTGATGTTAGTATTGTATTTATGAAAATTATTGCACTTCATATGCTATGGGGATCTAAATAAACAATAAACATATATTAATATGGTGAAAGATAAGGAAAGTACAGAGGTGAATCGATGAACAGGGCAGGGTCTTAGAAATAAGTAAATTGACTGATAAGTTTAATAGTAATGGCTTGGTCCAAGTATTGGGTCTTTATTTGATTTAGTTTTGTCTTTATGAGCAAGATTGAGTTCTTACATACATACACATAGACATACACAATCTACTGTATTAGTGTTAAGGTCTAAATTAAATACTACACTTTGCCTTTGGTATATTTCCTACATTGACAATGGAGCTTTATACTATGCACAGGCCCTAATGCCTTGCTGATTATGGTGATGGCCAAATACTTTGTCAAAATGTGATCAATATGTCCTATAAGTGATTGTACATGAGTAATGGCATGATTAGAGACGCAACAGGAGAGAGGAAGAGAGATAGGGAGGAGAGAGAGCAAAAGAGAGAGAGAGATGAATACAGTCTCCTCTAGTGCTGCTGTGTCCATCAAATAATGAGATCACCTGAGACAGCCCCCCTCTACAACAGGAGCTGCTGACAGGACACTTGCCCTCCCATTGATCACACTGTCATTCAAGACAACGCCTGGGGGGCACACACACACACACACACACTCCACACATATCTACAGACTCTCCTGTACGTATGACTTGGCAGAGTTTACTTATTTACTCATTTGTTTGTTTGTATACAACACAAAAGTTGAGCTTGCTCCAAAATTATGCATGTTACAATGATTCAAATGATGAAATCTCTGCCATGTGTAGTATGAATGCAATGTGAATGAGTCCAGTGTGAAGGCAGTGTAATGTTTCCTTGTGCCGTGCCTGTATTATGCAGTCCAGTTGTTGTTTTGTCCCCGAGGTATGTCCGACAACAGGCCCATAATAGGACTCACCTAGAGAGACTCGGCATTCAGCCTCCACAAAGGGCCATCTGCAGGAACTCTGTTATTTTGCTCCAGTGAAAAGTCGCACTTTTTCTCTCTCAATGACATGGTTATTATCTTGGTCACTTAATCTCCTCAAATAAGATTGATTTCTCCTTTCAGGCTGTGTTGGAGAGCTTCTGTCAGGCCATGGGAACCATAGAGGAGCATAGAAGCTGCACAATTTTCCCATTTGATGGAGGTCACCGTCACTCGGGCAGCTTTCTTTGACTCAACGTTGGTTCGAGACACAAAAGGTGCTTTCTGTTACAGCCGAGAATGCACAATGTACAAGAAGAGAGAGGATGGAGTGTCATGCAAATGTTAATGAGTCGGGGCAGACAGGAATGAAGGAAATAGTCTTTTGCTGCTAAAAATTACACACATTTTTGTAACAAGAATTAAATAAATAAATCTATAAAGTAGGCTATAATCTCACATGCATTTTAGTAGCTTTAACTTCAAGGTTCTATATTAGACAGCACACTCTTTGAACCATGTTATAATGCTGTTGCCACTTCAAAAAGAGACATTAAAACATAGACCAGAAAATAGCATAATATGGACGATTAAAACTGTACGAATCTCATGTAACTACTGCATCTTACACCCATTCTTATTAGTATAAATATATTACTTGATACAAAAAGTATTGCTACTCAACCAAAAATTAAAAATGCCTCGTCAAGAGTACTGAGAGTGAGAGAATGAAGACTTATTTAGAACTGTGCCTCACTAAATTACTTAAAATAAGACGTATTCTGGTTCATTTGGTGCAATTAAGTGAATAGAACTTAGTGATTAGTTGGGTTTGTATGCTTCCAGTCAAATTAAGGCAAAACAAAATCAAACTTTTGTTTCATGAGTTACGTCCTCAAGCATACTCTTCTCTCAATTATCAAGCTGTGACTATACGCATTCAGTCATTCTATTCTATCCCATTGTCAAGGTCAGTGTTAGGGTACAAACTTAATTATGGAACATTTTCTTCCTTTAACTTGATTCTATTCAGTGTATTCTGTCAGAGTGCTTTATTTCTAAGCCAGTGACACGATGCAGAGTGATTTCACAGGAGAGATTTGAATAGAGACTAATTGTATTCAACTTTGTCAAACTTCATTTAATTCAAAAGGCCGCCCGCTTTGACCTCCCTTTTTAACCTTATCTATTTATTATACATTTCTATATTCACTTCTTCATTTTCCATTCAGAATCATTATTGTGAGGTCAGATGTAGCTAATAAGTTCGAAGCAGTGCATTGTCAACAGTTCCTATAAGTATCATTGATGTTAAAGATGAACAAGTCACCCTGTGTATTTTTCTTGTTTGAAGGACGATGGCGGAACTATGAATGCCCAAATAGTGCGTTTGCGGAGCTGCCACGGGTTCAAGGAGATTGGATCACTGTTTTGTTCACGGATCGGCCTCAATTCAGACACTACATAAAGACGCAGAGAGGCTGGGAGAGAGCAGTCTTTGTCGAGCTTGAAGGAAAAAGGTAGGATAGGAAGAAAAAAAAAAATACCCACGATGCAACAGTTTTTCTCTGATCCAGACTTCAGCTATATACGTATGGGCAGAGATGAGCTATCTTGTGTGCCTTTTCTTTCGCCTCTCTGTCCGTGTGATGAGTTAGCAAGACCTGCAAGTGATGAGGAGAGATAGAAGATAGAAAGGGTGCCGCTATCAGGTGGCATTCTGGGTAATTACAACTCTCTATTTGGGGGGTTTGCCGAGATCCAGAGCTGAGATAACTACTATATAATGAGGAAGAAAAGGCAGCAGATAAAGGAAGGGCTAAATGGTGCAAAATAGACTATGATGGGAAAGTCATTGCACAGCCTCAAGCCTAAACACACAGTATATTTTTTATTTTAAACACTACCACAATTACTAGGGCAATAAATTGTACAAATACTGCTCTATAAAAGTATTTTTAATATGGAAATTAAAATGGAAAAAAAATAGATAGCTGCAGCTTAGTTAGTAGAGAAATTTGTCCGCTAACCATACGTTTGGCGGTTCAATTCCTGTTTATGCATACTTTTGTTGTGACCTTGACCCAGACACTTTAGCCTCCATGCCTGTTTTTTCTGTGGTTATTATCAGTTATTACTGCTGCTTAATTTAAACATTTCTCAAATATTTTTCAGCAATACATCTTCAGAAAATTATAAGTACAATTATTCAATAAAGACAGTTTATTAGAGTAGTGTTCTCAATTAGATAACTTGATTGCTAAATTAAGCAGAACAAAAATATAATTTTGTTTACCACCTTTGTTTTTATCTTTTTCAAAACAGACTATGTTGGAAAAGTCATAGCACTGCAAGCCAACCATGCAGTAACTAAACATACTGTACCAGACCCCCAGGCATCTATCACAGATCACAAATGGTACAAAATGCGCTGATTTTTTTCCTAATGATCCCGTGAGTCACTTGATTGGTAGCGCTCGTGTTGTTTGCCCCTCAGGCTGCACAGATATTCTGCAAGTGTAAGATTACGTATAATACTTTGACAAGCAGCGGTTTAAAGATGAAGGTCTTATCAACCTTGTGGACTGCGCTGCCTTCTGTGGCGCTATTCTCCAGCTCTATAATGTGCTTTCTAAGTTGTGTTTGTCCAGGGTGCTCAAAAGAGAACTGCTCCAGCATCCTTCAGACCCTAAACACCTTCTCTTGTATATTATTGTGCGTTTTTTTTTTTCTCTTCTTCACCAAAGGATCATGACCACTATCAATAGTATTTGTGCTAATGTGATTAAGTTAATACCAAGCGGATTATTTCTCAATTCCACTTGATATGCGTAATATTTAGGTTGGTGTTTTTTGAGTAAACATTTTCAACCAAAATAAGACAAAGACGTGAAAGCATGCCCCAGGGAGCAATAAAAAACTGTATAATTAGAATGATTAAAAGAAAAGTACACAACTCATTTGGCACTCTGTGAATGTATTTGCAGCGTTTCAAAATGGGTCACAAATTTAAGACGCACAAGACAGCCGATCAACTTTATTCACATTAATTATGCATTTATTCAGAGGGCCTGCGTTAGTCATTCAAAGTGATGTGAATTGCCACAATCCGATCTTGCGCTTAAGCATGTTTTCTACATATTGTAAAGGGCTCTAAAGCTACCTCATTATGCAAAAAAATGACTTGGTCCCATCTAAAGTCTTTAAATAGCAATCAATGGGGGAGCTAAACTGTTGTCATTATAAGACTTGATGAAAGGGCCTGCTTTAAAACTCAGTTACTGCCGCTAATGGCTTGTGATGGGGACAAATTGACTGTCAATATGCTCTCCACACTACCCTTTTGTCCTGCTATAGAAAAATACATTAATAATTTCTATTCCTGGCGTTCCAAATCTTTGATCTGGGAATTCTTTGTCTCTTCTCGCAATTTCACTAAGCATCTTATTGATAGGGAAATAGGGTACAGGATACAAATCATTGAACTAAAAATATTTTGTATTAATTTGTGTAGATTTTTATTTCTCAAACAATTAATTCATTTTCAGTGGATTATCTTTGTTATCTCTAATCGGCTGTAAAAACTGGAGCATCTCCGCACTAATCCTTAACAGATAAAGCTCGATTTGAATCTCGTCTTGTTATAGGCCGTATGTGGAAAAGGCAAAAAATACCATAGACATTTCAATTGAGTTTATTTATTTATTTATTTGCCAAGCTGTGAGCAAAAAATAGGCAGGTATATTCTCTCTCTCCTCATCTTTTCTTCAAAAACCACCCAAATAATTAGTTAACTTTCAACTTCAAAACATTACTTGGGTTTGGGGGGGTCTTGTGAAGTAACACTGTTTGTTTATCCAAAAAGAAAAAGTCATCTGATAAGAAGAGGTCAAACGCATGCTACCTTGAAATCAATTTTAGCTCCATCTCCCAAAAGGTGCCACTCCGGGAATAAACAAGAAAGAAAACCTGGAGTGCCGGGTACCTCATCATGTCGCTTTATAATTTGGTCCTATCATAGTACCTCGGGGGGCTCCTGTACTGCAGACTGATGGTTTGTGCATGTGATCTCTCTCTCCTGGAAGTATAGCAATATGTCCCCATGGGCTTGTTGTTGCTTATGCCACCGCTGCTGTCGCCTGCCTTCTATATTTGCATGATATTTTTCTATTCAGTTTCCTTATCACTGTAGCGCTGTGAGGTAGGAGTGCTAGAGCCATGGCTTCCGTCTCAGAGGCTGGACCAGGCTCTCTATCAGCGAGGTAATTCTGCCACTCTCACTAACTCATCTTTGAATTATTTAAGTGTCATTTCTGGCACTCAAGCACAGGTAGAAGAGGATAAGAACATGCAAACTGAAGTGTTAAATATGGTATCAGATTGAAGTGAAATTGGGTGCATAATTATTTTTGGGCACGAAAGCTAATGTTGAAATGACATTTGTGTTCAGAAGTGGTGAAAATACTGTTACATTTATTATTTTACACTTCAATTTACATTATAATTACTCACAAAATGTTAAATATTTTACCTAGCATGAGGAGCACTGTCTTTTCCTGAGAAGAAAGTGCTCTGATTTAATCCCACAAATTCGTTTTCATATTACCAAGAGTGAGCACAGCGCACAGTCCAGGCAAGGTAAGCGCTAAATGTTATCGATACGCATGAGTGAGTGGGGCCCGTCCACCAGAACGCAGAGCTTATTTAATAATAATAATAATTAATAATAATAATAATAATAATAATAATAATAATAATAATAATAATAATAATAAATGTGATATATTGTTATTTGTTCTTATAATAAATTAAATTAATATAGGCTATTGAAATGAATTTGACGTCTATTTTATGCTCATTTTAACAGCAGACCTGGAGCCTTCAGAACTATTTATTATGTTCTTCAATATAGCCCTTCTCTGCTGCTTTTTATGTACATTTATAATTACGCACAACGGGTAAAAAGGTACGAGAACAAACCACTTAAACGCACAATTTACTCAACAAGTCCTGTTAGATAGCTGTAATTGCTTAGCTGAATATTCGCCATTCTCTCATTTCACTTGTCGATTCGCTGCCCTTGGGAAAGTCCTTTGAAGTAAACGTTTTAAAAAAGCGAAGAAGAAGAAAAGGGGGGAGCATTTCTGCAAAGTAATTAATTTGAACCGAGCGCGATTAGAAACACTCGAGACCTCCCTAACGTGAGACTATTTACGACAAATGCATGCGGCTAATGTCAAAAAATCTCCCTTTGCTTGTCGCCTCTGCTGTTAGTGATTGGGGAGTGACAGGCTGGGACTGACATGAGAGACACGTTAGATAAGGCAACTGTGAAAATAAAAAAGCCTAATCAAAATAAAATAAATAATAATGATGTCAATAATGCGGAAAAGTATGATAGTCTAACGAATAAAAATAAAGACTTTATGCAAATGTTTAATAAGCCATGCGTAAAATGTTTTTCCGTTATGAGCAGGCAGGCTGGCAGTTGCATTGAAGGCCTAAAATTAGAACAATGGGCCCAAACAATACAATACAATAAGGACACTTAAAGGATGGCCTTTCTTAACGTCACGGTAACAACAGCAAGATCATCGCGTTGTGCGTAAAAGAACTTTGACAGATAATGACGAGCCCAGAGCGCGGACAAGGAGCGCTTCAGCATCAACCTCCAACGGGGTGGGATTTGGAGAGGGAAAAGTCCCGACAGCTTGTCAGCCCTCACTGCGCATGCGTCAGTAGCACTTTCACTACCTGACACTGAATCGTGTATTTCACATGGGGCACGCCGGAGCGCTCATCCACTCGCGTAAACGACACTGTTGCTGCCAGTGCTCCGCGTCTGCGCCTGCTTGATGACAGTCCCGAGTGACAGCAAGGAAGGCAACGCGGCTTTTATTCTTCTCTTTTTTTCGATTTCTGTCATAAAACTATTGGACGTCACAATGAAGCTGAAAACATAAGTTCAGGACGCACGCGGAGACAAACGTTTGTTTTTTTTAGCAGATAAGCATCGCCGGGATGCAGAATTGAAGTCTTGAGAGTAAGTAAATAGATTTTCTTTGTTTTTTGTATGTGAATTTACATTTAGTCTTGTTGCTTTACGTGTATCTTTTTGACTTTTAACATCATCCGTGTTCTTTCTGGTTGTGTTTTATAGTTTGTCATCGCCATGTCAAAGCCAATGGATCACGTAAAACGTCCTATGAATGCCTTTATGGTGTGGTCCCGAGCCCAAAGAAGGAAAATGGCTCAAGAAAATCCCAAAATGCACAACTCTGAAATCAGCAAGCGGCTGGGAGCGGAGTGGAAACTTCTGACAGAGTCTGAGAAGAGGCCGTTTATAGACGAGGCTAAAAGACTTCGCGCCATGCATATGAAGGAGCACCCCGACTACAAGTACAGACCGAGGAGGAAGCCAAAGACACTCATGAAGAAAGACAAGTTTTCCTTCCCGGTGCCCTATAACCTCGGGGAGCACGAGGCGCTCAAGGTGAGCGGCCTTTCAGCTGGAGCTCTTTCGGACTCTGTCATTGGAAACCCAGATAAAGCCGCGGCCGCAGCTGCTGCCGCTGCAGCGCGTGTTTTCTTCAATCCGTCCATGTCCACGAACCCTTACTCCTTTTTCGATCTGGGATCCAAAATGACTGAACTTACGCCACCTTCTTTCCCGTACGCCTCCCCATTAGGGTACCCACCTGGAAGCGCTACAGCCGCTGCGTTCGCCGGGGCAGGTGGCGTGGGCGGAGGCACGCACACTCACACGCACTCGCACCCATCACCTGGGAACCCGGGCTACATGATCCCGTGTAACTGTACGGCGTGGCCCTCAGCGGGTCTCCAGCCGCCTTTAGCCTACATTCTGCTGCCTGGCATGGGCAAACCTCAACTTGAACCTTACCCTGCGTATGCAGCAGCGTTATGATAGGACACCTTCAATAATGTGAACTTACTACGAAGAAGAGAAAAGTTTTATTATGCATGCACAAACTTGTACATGTGATGAAGTTCTCGTGGTCTCACATATCACATGTGTTCTGTATATGATTATACCTTTATCTATAAGGTTATTAAGACACTCTCTGGACAATAAGAGCTCTTTTTATGTTTGGAAGCACTGGCTCAAAATGGAAGAGTTTTGAAAATGACTGTAAATGTGTACACAAGGAAACAATCGCCTCTTGATTTGCCACTCAAGGCTTGTGTTTTACATAGGGCCTGTTTCACTTCTCCGTTTTAGTGTATATACCTACTTTGAGTTTTACCCCCAAAAACCTGTTTATAGATGTCTGTAATATTTATTTGTTTTAGTGGAATTTATGGTGACGAAAGCTACACTGGATATGTCTTATTTGCACATGAGGGTGTAAGTTATTTCTCTCGTCCAACACACTGGCTTTATTACGATTATAGGCAACTTTTTACCCCCTCGCTCTTATTGCTCTTATCTTGTGCTACAGACAAAACAGCGTTTTAACTAACT
This sequence comes from Boleophthalmus pectinirostris, assembly GCF_026225935.1. Classification (NCBI taxonomy): domain Eukaryota; kingdom Metazoa; phylum Chordata; class Actinopteri; order Gobiiformes; family Gobiidae; genus Boleophthalmus; species Boleophthalmus pectinirostris. The sequence goes on along the minus strand of NW_026570970.1, from coordinate 17,754,894 downwards.
CTTATGGACTTTGTATGTTTTGTGTTTTCTTTCAAACATCCCTTCTGTATTTCAATCTATTGCTACTTGTTGAGCGTAAAAAAGGACTCAAAATAAAAGCGGATGAAACGGAAAGCAATACACTTCTCGATGAGATGAACAAGATTGTTATCTATTTGTCCTTTTTTTCTTCTCCTCTCTCCCTTCTGGCTTCGGTCTAGTCCAGGTGAAGTGTAAGGTATCCTCTAAAGGCCGCTTTTGTCTGCGCTTTGAATGCCATTACTACGGTGTGTGTGCGTAAAAGTGAATCTAAATCAGGCCATTGTTATCCAGAGCCAAAGTCGTATTTATCACAATTTTAATCGTGAATGGGGAGGAAGATAACACCGTTAGCTTTTCTTTTTCCCACATGCAGAGACAAAAAACGTATTTGGAACGGGGAACAAGTGCGCCTTTCAAAACGAGCCGAGCGCGTAATATTGTAGAGGAAATGACAAGTGGAAAGAAAGTACAGGTGTGTGTGTGTGCGTGCGTGTGTGTGTATTTTAACTGTTGGTAGCTATTAGATCTATAACATGTAACCCGAGTGACTGAGACGGACTGAAAGAGGGAGAGACGCGGATTCATAGGGATCAGAGCGATTATGCAAAAACTAATTTGGACAGTCCAGGGATAATTACCTCCGTCACGCTTAATTAAACCCTTTCAGCGCTGTGTTCACCATAGTGACACCCCCGGCCTAGAACCTAACCTCCCCTCTCCTCACCGCCCCCACCCACCCTCCACTGCCATCCAGACATCCCAACTTCCAAGATCACTTTGCCTCTGAAAAAGAAAAAAAACTTTTTTTCTTGTGCGTAAAACCAATGCTTAAAATCCGTTATAAGCAGGTGCATCGTGGAGGAATTTACACTTGTAAAAACAGATTACAGCTTAATACATTTTGCCACTTAAAATTACTATGTAAGAATAGATGTCCTAAAAATATGTGCGTAATCTAAAAATAGCAAATTACGCGAAGCTACAGTGGGAATTTTCTCCTTTTTTAGAATCATTCTCGGGGGTGAAAAGGGGTTCCAAGAATTTGAAAGACTTTTTTCAACTATGGGAGCGTTTAGACGGTCGAGGAGGTTTTGTGTGGGAACAAAACGCGGGGTTGGGAGCTTTTTGTGCGAGTGTTGTTTGTTGAAGTGGAGCTCTGCAAAAGCGGCTGCCTTTCCCTCATTGTGATGAAAGCAATCAGTGGTATTTGGAAAACTGTTAGCATTGTGCACTTCTTCTGTGTCCATTGTGCGGGATTTCTTTTCACCAGGTTTTTTTTTTCAGCCGATCCAGCTGGCCGGAGTGAATAGCAGCGCAATGTGTACACGCTTTGTCCCTCCAAGCCCTTCAAGTAGCCCTCCGTGAATAGAGTGAGTTGACACTGCATGACAGTGAAACAACATAATAAAAAATACATGAGCGCGTGAATAGACGCAGGCGCATAAATAAATAAAATGGGTGGCCAAAACTGGATAAACCGAGTGACAAAACGGTGAAAGGGGGAACAAAAAGATATTTAACACGCTAGATTAGCATGAGAATGCAATCTACAAACCAGAACAATTGATGAATGGGTTTACCGGCCAAGAAAGAAATGGACTAAATGCCTTTTGAATAGATGGCCTATGTTTTTCCTGTCAAAGAGTGAGGCTGAATAGGGACAAGGTGGAGATGGGACACGGGAAGAAGCGGGAGAAAAGTTTGGTCCACTCCAAAGGTGCTTACAAGAAGGCAAGGTGCATGCGTCATTTAAAATCACAGTCAAAGCAGTACAGGCTATGATCACAATTTCAAATTCATAAAATCTTACAATCATTATAAACTGTCTTCGTCAGTCTCTTTTCTTGTACATTTATTCACAAAATGCCACATTTACCCTTAACCTTTCCTTAAATTTAAAACCGAGTGTGGAGTGAATGAATCACTGTAAAGCGCTTTGGGTCTCTTGAAAGGCGCTATATAAATCCAAGGATTAAAAACCACTATTGCAATACACTAGTTTATTACTTCTTTTATTTAACTATATCCATAGATACCTTTTGCACTTGCACCTAAATAGGTTTATTTTGTACATTTTAAGATAAAATAAAGGTGTAAACAGTGAGCACAAGAGTTGTGTCTTGTATGAATTTTTATGCCATCATTTACTATTTTAACGCAATAAGAACTTTCTAATATGACTAGTAATCACACATTTCCTTCAATAAATGTGTATTCATTTCCAAATTACACCAAGGCCTTGAAAGTCATTACAGCCTCTTTTATAAAGTATCTAATTAAAACAACACTTATTCCTTTGTTAAATAATCAAACAATTTGATGAGGGGAATAATATTAAGTTTGAAATCCTTGACAACTCTTGTCTGGCTGTATTCATCCACTCTGACATTTCCAAAGGTGAGAGATTTTGGGGCATGGCAGCCGGGTGATATTCTCTAAGCCCCCCTCCGATGCCCTGATACCATTATGTCTTAGTGTTAAACCCGTTATGTGCCTGTAAGACATTTGTCGGCGTGAGATTAGGCAAATGAACACACTACATATGTATCTGCAGTTCAAGCGTGTTTGACCTCAGAGCCATGTACAATAGTTCCCTCATCCTTAATTTGCTTAAGGCTGGCCTACGAGCAACCAGATTATCAGCTTGCCTCAATAGCAAAAGATGGTATTTTTACTGACATGAATAATACATCAATATAGTCTTTGAGGATATTTTTTTTCTATTTGTTTGCAGGAGAATTTACCTGGGATGGCTACACCTGGATCCAGTGTTGTAAACCTCAAAGAGCTATCACCGCTCACCTCTTCCATCTCATTTTGAACCAAATCAAAGTGTGCAAAAGTCTCTCCTCCAGCAATCTCTCCCATCTCAGGTTCAGGTCAGGAATGTTTATGAAGGCACACATATTACCTGTAATCTGTCCGAGTGGGAATCGCTGTATTTTTTGGACTTTTCTATGCTCCCAGGAGGGGGGTATAAAATGGGGGAGAAAAAATTATCTTGCATTGCACCTTTGCGGCAACAGCTGAAAACGTGGCAAATCAAAGGCGGAAAAAAGGGTAGGTGTGTCACTGTGCCCAGGGTCAGTCAGAGAGATGAGGAACTAAACAGGGACCCTCTGAAGTCCAACTTTGGATATTAGGAGTTAATGCTACAGACTGGGTTGAAGCAGGAAGCAGGCAGGTGGGATGTGAATTGAGAACAAAGTGAGATGCTCCATGTGTTTCTATAAAATGGCACAGTTCCCCTACTATATATATATATGTATTGCATAAACATTTCCTTAGAGATGTATGCAGTTACTTGTGATTTTGATAGTTCATTTAGGTTCAAGTTTAAATAACAAATAAGGATGCCTGGTTAGTATTGGTCACCCATTATATCTAGCCTTATAACTTGTAAGTAAATAGATAAAGTCTCCTTATATTTTGGCTTAACACACAGTGAGAGTCCATGCATACATAGCATATTAGAAAATTAACTTAAAAAAAAAACTAACTAACTTATACCAGACATATAATTAATGGCTGTGATATAATTATATTTGCCCTGTGAGGTCATATCAACTATGTACTCGAGATGGTCCACCGGCTACAGATAGGCTATAGAGAGATTATTTATTTAAAATTTTGTTATTATTTTATATTATGTTTGTTCTAGATTCAGTGTTTAAGCAAAACTATTATTAAACATTTATTTTAATAAGAAAAGGTTTAACATTACATATCTTGAAAGAAGAGAAAACATGCAGATATTGTTGAAATTTTTCAATAAATATTTAGTTTGCCCCATAAATTAATCCTAGTTTTTAATTTTGGCCCTCTGTGAATTTGAGTTTGACACCCTTGAACTAGACTAACAATTAGAAAATTCCCATGCATATTACATTACATTTACAATATAAAAACACATCATGTTAAATTATTGTACCTTATAACCTTACTTCAATCCTGTCCAGTCAGATACAGAAAGTTAATGAAGGCTTGTTTGAGTTTGTATACTAAATATTTACTTGTCATCTTGGCCTTAGTTGATAAAAAATAATTATTTATTAAATTAAATGTACAATTTTTGAATGACTAGACTCTATTTAAGAGTGTCTGCTTTGAAACAGTGTTGAGCTCAGTCTGACTCTAAAGCTCCCACTACTGTCTAAAACCACCCACTGCAACCTTTTTAAATTATAGGAATCAGTTCAAGTGGCATTTACTAGTCAAACATAATTTACAGAAGTGTAATTTAAGATGAATAAAACATCTATGGTGACAGAAGATTAGACTTTCTGTAAATAGTTTATGAAGCATTTAACCCAAAATCATGAAGCAGGATTACACTCAGGATACGTCAATAAATTGGAATAATGTCAGTGTGTGTAGCCCTTTAAAAATATTCTTTAACAACTGACATGACATTTTTTGTTCCTTTTCCAAATGACCGCTGGCAGAGATTGGCTGGTTCTCATATTAATTCCCAGGTTTTTCAAGGAGGGGAGAAAAATATATCTATCATAATGAAGTTGAAGAGCCGATGCCCTGAGGTACAGTCACAAAGAAGTCTATCTTACTATAACACAGGAGACACAGGCTACAGATAAGTACCTGTCAGCTTGGCACAGTCTACATGCTCTGCCTATCAATAAAAAGAGATTATTTTTCCCACTTATTACAACAAAGATCTGGAGGGCTCGGAGATTGCACCTTTAATGAGTAGGAATCATTTGCAGACATACTCGAACACACCCCTCCCCTCCCCTCTTCCTCTTCTCTCAATTTTTATAAGAACTTATTAAAATGAACTATTGCCAACATTAATTCTCCTGGATTATTTATTACATTTTAACAGGATTAGGGAGAGCAGAGCACGATTTGGGATTCACAGCCCGTTGTTGTCGATAGGGAGGGTTTTAAGCGCTGAAATTCTCGACTTGTTGAAAGTAACATAGGCAAAATAGATCATTGTCAAAATGGGATGTGACTCCGTAACTAATCTTTGGAATTATGTCAGGTGAATAGGAATTAGTTTTCTTCTGTCAGTGAGAAGTGTATATCATTATGCCAGCTATACATTTCATTATGTTTACACGCTTGAATATTAAAGGTGGTATTATGGACAAAATTGGGTTATGTACAGTATATCCGAATATGATGAGGTGTTCAATCTGAAATACAATGCCAGTGAAATGCAGTATATTTGGCATATGTTTTACACCATCCTGACTCAGCCCTCATCCATCCTTCTGACTGCTAGGTCTGTCACGATAATGCCTATATCGACTTATCGTTCCGTATATGAAAGATGGAACAATATTTTTTGGGGTCAGTATTTTTTGTGTTCACTTTTTCTTTGCACTAGAGGGAGATTTTTGGTTATTGTTTGGTAATATGATAAGATTTACGACGTAAAAGAATTGAATTAATGACTCATTACAGATGCAAACTTAGTACTAAAGTGTTTTATTTTGCTATTTATTTATTTAATTTAAAATTTAAAATTGTATATTCTACATTTAGAATCATTTTTATGGTTTAAATCTGCTCTTGGATTTTTGTGTCAGTGGCATAAATTAGTTGCAATATTATCATTTATCGCCTATATTTACTTCAGCAATATCACACTTCAAAATGTGCTGTTATAATTGCTCAGATGTAAGTACAAGAATGTTGTGAGATTTAAAACCAGACAGACATGTGGTCACTTTTTATTATGAATAATTCAGGGGAGAAATTTATCAAAAATATTTATGGTATTTAGGGCTGGGTGATATGGGGATAAAAATCAAAAGATGATTTCATTCTTGTGACTGTGATCTGCTTTAGTCATATCGTCATTGTGATAGTCAGTTCTCTATTTAATAATGAAGACACTTTTTCCCTCCCACTTCTCCTATTGGTTAGCCTCTATATGGCTCTGAGTGAGTGACAGCTTGATTTGACCAATCACAGTGAACTTTCAGACCAAGCAGACAGCTTAATGGCAATAGAAAATAGAACGTTTACATAAATCTAAAATCTAAAATTGAAATTGTGATTTGGCACCTAATTAATTAAACCTTTTTCTTTCTTTCTTTCTTTCTTTCTATTTTTTCTCATCCCAAATTAATTTTTAAATATGGCTTGGATTTGTATAAGGGTTTACTGTGTTTTGTAGTTTGGCTTTTGCAGTTCAATAGAAAAAATCATATAGTACTAATAAATAAATTTGACCATTGTGAGAAACTGCTACATTGACAGAAGTTTTGCGTGTATATTATTGTAAAAATGTATTACAAAGATTTTCTCCTTTTTTCCCTTCTTTTCTTATGCAAGTTACTCTCCTTTCACAATCCCAGGCTTCTATCCTACACTCTGTATCCATGCTACCGTATAATACACTGGAACAACCATTTACACGTATAGACAGGCACTGACATCCCAGCCATAATTCAACCAGATACCTTATCATATTCAGCAGAACATCTAACAATGGCTGTATAATCTGCCAACATGGCCGACTGGCGAATTGACTTCCCCTGATGAAGAGCCATGACTTCATACCTTAATTGTGGCGTATTGCGGAGAGGTCGTCAGAACAAATCTATTAGCAATGGTCCCACTGTACATCACACGCAGGGGGCCATTCACTTTCCACACAAGAGTCTTTAGCCTCGCCTCGTCATATTGTGTTGTGTGTGGCAAATTTTCTCGTCCTTTTGTCGAATAGCGAATAGGGGCTACATTCAAGGTAATAGCTTTTGAACGTTTGCATTTGTGAGCGCTTTGTTAGACGGCACGTGGAGAGAAAAGGTATCTCAGGGAAAAAATGGGAAAAGGGGAAAGCATAAAAAGCAAAACCAAAAGTCTGGCCTTCACTGCTGCCAACAAAATGCTGCAAGGCTAGGCATGGCTCAAGTACCTGCTCCCACACAGCCATCCGAGGGCTTCTCCAATATGCATTTTCAGTCCATTTTATACAGGAAAGCAGATTGAGTGGAGCAATACATGGAGTAAAATTGACTTCCATACTTTATGTACACAAAATGGGTCAAGTGGATTGTGATCTATGTCGTGTATTTATATGATAATGAACTGAGTATTAAATCTGTCTTGAATAGCGTCACATCTAAAGCATCATTCTATTACTGATAATGATGATTATTATAATATAGACCTAAAGGTGCACTGTGCAACTTTTCTAGTAGAGGGTCTGTCACTTACTTGTCTCCATGGGGATGTTATTGCTTTGTCTAGAATGTTGCATGGTATGACATTAAACACATCTATCTAGCATTTATTCATCATGGGTGTTTCTATTGCTCAAAAATACAATAATTCTCTCTGTGAATGGGGTTGCGTCTCCATGGATCTGACCTGTAATGTAGCCTATAGTTTTTTTTCTCGTAAAATAGATTAAATAGATTTACATCTCTACAGTGGAACATTCTAGACAAAGCAATAAAATCTCCATGGAGGCAAAAAAGTGATGGATGCTCCACCAGTAAAGTTGCACAATGCACCTTAAATATTTGGACATATTTTTATACGTTATACCTACTTTATATTTTGGACGTTAAGGGAGACTGATTTTTGGTCAGTGGTCTCCTACCTGCTTGCCTTCATGGAGATTGTAATCTGGAATGTTCCACAATATGGCATTAAACCTATCTAGCCCATCTATCTGTCATTCATTTCATTAGAGATGTTTAACGGCTAAAATAAATGTCCTGAAAATATATTTTGACTATGAGCAGGGTCACCTCTCACAGATCTTAACTTGGTCTGATGGTGTCTCGTACTCGTCTCATGCACATAGATGCATTTAATACAATACTGCGGAACATTCTAGAGAAAGTAATACCAATATCTCCATAGAAACGTGAGTAGTGGAGTAGCGAACCATTCAGCATGAAAGGTACTGTGACAAAGTTAAGGTAGTAGCCATATTTTAGGAAATAGGGTAGGCTTAACTTTTTTTTTTTTTTTTTAAATAAAGAATGAACAAATACTTAATTCATAGTAAACAAATTGCTAACTAAGAATGATTCAGCCTTAGTAACTACTACCACTACTACTACTACTACTACTATTACTACTGCTACTACTACTCTAACTCATAACCCTAACCCCTGATTTAAGTAAGCCTGTATCATTCTTAATAAACTTTTTGTTCATTATTAATCAGTTGTTCATGGTTTATTAAGGAGTAATTAAACTGTATTTGTATTAATAAATGTTGCCAAATGTGTAATATCAGGTAATTAATACAAAATATAGTAGACAGTTGATCCCATATGCAACAGTAATAGACACAGCAATTGTTATAACAGTATATGAATTCAAAAAATATACAAAAAGTATTAAAATGTTGTTAAAAGTGATGTAGGGAAAATGTTCTTAAATGAGGACAGAATAGTTGTGGACCTAGCAACAGGTGATGCATAATCCAGTGAGTAAACTACTGCAGCTTTATTTGCTCTAATTCTTGCTCGTTTCATTCACAGTTTGTTGTGTTTCTGCCTGTGTGTAGACATTTGGTCAGGATCGGTTTTGGGAAGTAGCGATATTTCTTCTATATTTTGGGATGGACTCCACTTCCCTCTCCTCCTCGGTTGCTAGTCTTATCGTCATGTCTGTACTGTGTTTTTGTTGTATGTGCTGATGTTGTGGAGGGGTTTCTTTTTCCTTTGTGTCCCAGATTCCAGATAGTTAGTTGTAAAAAAGATAGTTATGTTACAGATAGTAATCTCAAGACCCACCTGTTTGGAAATGTGGGATTGTTTTTCATCACTGGAAAGCACTTTGTGTTGCATTTTTTGTACAAATAGCACTCTATAAATAAAGTTTGATTGATTGATTTATCTCATGCATGTACAGAGAATACGTTTTCAGAATACTAATTTTGAGTGACTGTATTGTGGTACAGTTACTTTTTCATTCGGTAGTTTTCAGAATAGTTACTTTTCTAAAATCAAAGAATTACATGACAGTATTTGATGAAACAATTTAGGCTTCAAACTGCACCAAATTAGTGAGAGAAATATAAAACACTTTTGTGGTGGTGCTAGTGTGATTTTTCCTCCTCTGATCTGTAAAATAAATGCATAACAAATTGTGAAACAAACAAGTGTTTTTTAATCCTATATTATGTTTTTACACTATAATTTAAATACAACTTGATGTAAAAGTATTCAAAGTATTCAGCATACAGTACTCTGATTGGACCATGTATATGTATATGTGACAAAACACATTTTAATTCTGGTATTCAGTATTCTCTAACTAAATACACTTTCAAAGTATTCTTTCCATCACTGGTCGTAAGGTCAAAGAAATTAGAGGGTGAATTTGAAATCCCCTAAACTGACTATTTGTGTTACTGTTAACTATTTTTGACATCAACATTCATCAATTCATAAACCAATACCATGCCCCATTAAAAAGCACAAGTTGGCGCTACTTTTTATCAGAAAGAACTTCACATTTTCTCCAAACGTCCTTTACCAACAGACACAAATGAACATCTACAACGCTAGCCTGCTATTTCAATGTTAGCACAGACAGGTGTAAAAATATACATAGGCTTACAGGGAGCGCGAATAACAGATTTATGTATGTGGGGTGCTCCTGTCAGCTCGCTTTTCCTGTTGCGTCATTCACCTGCCTCGTGAGCTCCGTCGCCAAATCTGTCAGGGTGTCGTGTTTTTCCCAACCACGTGTGATTCCCAAATGAGTAAACAACGAAATTCTCCCTTAATTTGATGTACAATATACACTGACAGTTGTAAGACAGGAAATCCAGACTTAAATGTCTCGCTGTTTCTGTGCGTATAAATAAGTAAGTGTAATGTATAAAAGCTAATGATACCATGTCAGTACTCAACAAAGATTTTCTGTTGTGCTGAGAAAGTGTGATCCAGGGAAAAGTTGGGATATTGTAAATGCACCTTTACCAAAACACACGTGTTGTTGGTTGTGGGTGAAGTGCCTTGCCCAAGAACACAACAGTTCATGCAATGGCTTAGGCTCAAACTGTAGTAGATCTTCTTATTTAGGGTGTACAGCTTTTACTGAAAAATTATCCGATGTAAAAAGCTGCAAGTTGTTTGAAATTTGTTAAATCAACGTAAGAGTATACACAGCACTTCATGTATTGAAGAAGTGATATTTTTATTTCCGTGGTAACAATAAAATTAGGAATGAATATCAAATGTACTGTAATATGACTAGCATATATTATTTGTATACATCATGTTCTTGTTTTCCCTCAAACCAAGAGAAACTAAGAATAATGCAGATCTTTTTTAATATATTTTGGGCAAATCCAAACACACACGTTGTTGGTTGACAATACTGAAAAATGATTCAATATATGAAAAAAAAAGTTGCAAGTTGTTTAAGATGTGTTACTTGAGATACTTTTTTGTTATATTGCCTGTTTTATACTTAATTGTGAAAAAAAATATACTAAGGGTTTTCTGAGATGATCAAATCACTGCCATCTTTGTGTTGCATTACAACAGTGTCTTAGCTTTGTTTGAAAGCCACTGTAAATATAGTGGGATAATAATAACAAAAAAAACAATGAATAGATGTCAGAGCTCAATAGTGTCTTTCTTTTGTGGTGTAAGATTAGCAGCATGTTTTGACCTGGTCTGGCCTCTGTACCTGCACAGCCCATTCACTGCCAGGTGATAAAAGCCTATATTTGAATAGTGTGTGTAATGTTGCAGCCTGCAGCGTTTACACAGGTAACATAAGACTTGGACAGCAAACTGAGACAAAGCTCTCTGTGCTTCCAAAATTGCTGGACAGCTCCGGGGCTGACATTTAACACATAACATCCCCAAACAAAAACACATTAGCCGAGAAAAGCCAAGCGCTAGGCCTTTGAGCTAAAACTGGAAATTCAAGTTTTGGCAAAAGGCGACTGACCCAAATTTTCCTTGGCCCTCCTCGTGTCTGACATGCTTGTGCGAGCAGGGCCCCGGGGTGACGTATCCCTTACACGCAGATTGCCAGTGCATTTACATAGCATGCTTAATGAGAGATCAACACCAGCACAGAGCCGCGGATAGAAAGCTTTCTTGTCCAAATAATGAGCGAGCGATTGATCCATACTCAAACAAGCCGGTGTGCCGACTTAATACCAAAGGCAGATTATAGCTGCTGCCAAAAGTGCCCTGGCGTGCGACGTCTTTTTGCTTAGAGGGTCCCCCAAACTTGTCATCACATTAGCACATGGTCAAGGAGTACATCCCAGCCCTCTCATAATCTGCTTTCCTGCACAATTAGCCTTCTATAATAAGGCAGACGCCTGACAGCCGCCAGCCACACAGCCAATTCACTGGCTCTCTCAGGATGGAGCGTTTAGTGCCCTGACATGTATCCCGCTCTGGCTCCTCAGCTCCTGCTCCTATAGCACCAGGGAACACTGCTTCAGAAGAAGACAGCAGAAGAAAACAGCAGAAGAAGACAGCAGAAGAAGACAGCAGGCTGTTGGTCTATGGCAGCAGAGCTTCACCATGGTAAAGTCAGATAGACTGAGTCTGAACACAGACAGAGGACACCCAGGGCTCAAGACGTGTTTCAGCCCCAAAATCTGTGCAAATCTGATGCGAGAGCGGCTAGAATGGCAAGGGGATGGCAAGTTTTCTGAATAAAATAATAGATAATTTCATTGTGACAAAGGCGAGGAAACTATGGAAAAGAAGAAAAAAGGCAGAAGGCTGGAGAAGGCTGGGGTTTGAAAAGAATAAGAAGAATTGTGAGCTGCTTCTTGCGAGGCAAAAGAAAAAAAACACTGATGACACCCGGTTCCATTCTTCCGCTCTCCCCTTTTTCTGCTCTGCGCCTCGCAGCACGGCGGGCTAAGCTGGGAGCTGTAATGTCATTAAATTGCAAATGCTTTTTTTTCATTTCCGACACACACTGTTTACTTATCTGGCAAAAACATATGTTGGAAGGAATCCGTTAAATTCTGCCCATTGCCTTGGGTGAAAGTGCAATAGAAACGGGCCCACTGAGCTCCTTCTGTCGTCTCCTTTTAGCACTTTGCCTTATCTACAAGGCTGCTTAGCAGCAAACTGGCGAGTTCAATGAAAAATGAAGATACAGTGTGAGATTAGGGAAGAACAGTGAGGGGAGAAATGCTTGGAGAGAGGGTCATCCCATTGCAAATGATTTGACTCCTCTCCATCTGCATAAATGACTATTTTTAAGGCATCTCCAGCGTCTGTATATTTTTCTCACTCTGCCACACATTTAATTTCACGCCCCGTGTTCTGAATATGCTTAAATGCATATCTCTGATGCACCTTTAAGCCAGAGGAAAGAGGATGGGGGGAGGTGGGGAGGGCACGAAAGCAAAATTAAAGATAAAATGGTGTGATTTGCACTACAAGTCTATTACTTTATGGCATTTACATATAGTTTACCTCTGCAATTCCAAGATTTTTCCCTTGCACCTTCCTATCAGTATTTGGGCTTGTATAAATATGTATAAATCTTTGTTGAGAAAAAATAGAATTCTTAGCTGCACTGGAAAGTTTGAAGGGTGCACTTTCTTGCTTCAACTTCTGCTGCTCCCATGAGACTGTCAGCAGATCTGCACCAACAAAGGAGCAGGATTCAAGCACCCCCCTACCCCCTCTGCCCCCTCCCTTACCCCCTCTGCCCCCTCCCTCACCCCTCTCTGCCCCTCCCTTACTCCCTTCTATCCCTTCTTACCCATCCTCTGACGGGACAGGGTGCCCCTCCTTTACCCCTCCTCTGATGGGACGGGGGGCTCAGGGTCAGGGCCGTACAGGACAGACCTGAGATCAGCTCCCTCCTGCTCTTGATCCTTGTGTTCTTCTTCTTCTGCTCGGCGAACACTGATCACTGACAGATGCTGGGCTGTAGTTGTCCTGCTGCATACAGAAGTTTGAGTTGTCACGGAAACCCGCCCTTCGTGCTGGAGAAGACGCAGCCTGTGTGGATTGGCCTGGGAATGAAAAGAGCGCAGCTATTCAGAGCACGATTCCTCTCCTTCATTGTCTGCCTTTTTCAGATTTGAATGCGCTCACTCAAAGCACACGAGAAAACTGCTTCAGCTTCCTGCATTGTACGCGTCCTCCCTCTTTCTTTTCTATTTGCAATTAAATGCATTTCAAATGGAACAACTGTACAGAAAGCGTTGGTGATAAGGACGAATTCCATTGCCTTTCACCTCCTTTGTAGTGGCTTTGCAATTTCTGAGTGCTCTTATTATGAGGGCTGCACAATCCAAACATATCTCTGAATGGAAAATGCCATACAAACTTAAGTATTGCTTCATTGAAAATTAAATTGAAAGTGTTTGTAGTCTTGTGTTGCTTATGTATTCAGACAGGCGGATGTTTGCAGGTTTAGAGCTTTGACAGTGCTGTTGTTGGAGAATACTTTGCGTTGATCACAAACATAGAAAGAAATCAATCAATCAGAATTAGCGTCATCTGGTCATTTAGGTCCAACTCTCCACCATAAGCATTGTGTTTTGGCTTTGTGTGCACGGCGTCAACCGCAAAACCAATCTCATCCCACAGACATGAATTTTGTTGAAGGATTTGAACGCTGTAAATAACTCCAAACCCGCTCTTACGAGGTTTACCCCTGGAGCACTTTGTAACTTATCAGGGCCTGTGCCTTGTGCCTCCTCTAATGCCTGCATTATGCTCAAATGTAAATGGGTACGCTGCCAGAGAGGTGGGCGGGGATCACCCAAGAAAGAATCACTCACGGGGTCTAGGCTGTCTTCTGATTGGGGCATGGCAAAGTAAACAGTATACACTTTTGTTGTATGGGAACAGTTGGACATAAAGGAGTATTTTGTGGTTTTATATTTAAGACAATTGTCACATGTTTCATGAGCTATTGCATTACTTAATAGGTTACATGATATTTTGATTTTTATTATAAAAGGACTGCTCTATCCTAGTGCTTTTATACTCACAGTCATGAACCACTGGCCACTGTTTTAGGCTTATTTTAGGATAAAGTCCTGCTCTTATCTCCACTTACTGGCCTTTCACTATTAACCTTTCTGAAAGTTTTCTTTAAATCAGGGGTAAAGTAGGCAATAGAATATTATGTGATATAAAACCAAACATTGCTGTGACCCATTGACAGTGATTGTAATATTGTGATTTCTTTTTTGTTTTTTTTCTCAAACAGACTCATCTACTTTTTGAGTGAGAGAGTGATTGACAGGCAGATTTAACCAATCACAGTAAAGTCTCTAAAAAATAGAATTAAAAAAGTAAGCCAGTATAAAGCTGTATAATATGAAGTGTACATGAATCATGATTTCATAATAAACCATAGGCTCTCGTTCTGTCACCCCTCTTCTGAAGTAATATAAAAATAAATTAATGAAATATGTCCTTACAAAACAGGTTATATATAAATGGTAGCATTTTATTTTAGGGAACACTTATTAACATCTAACTAGCTGCTAACTAACATAATTGTAAATGTAAATTAGTATTTATTTAGCCTTTATTAATGTCTAATTCCCCATAAGCTTATTCTGCTATTAGTCAGATATTTACAAACACTTTCCTATTAATACACTCCTTATTACTGTTTATTAATATGATACTAGGCCATTTTTGCATATTTATGATTCTATTAAGCTTTTGGTAAAAAGGGTGTTGTTAAGGACTAGTAGCACAAGAAATGTCATTTTTACTTATTTGCGCCAAAAGCTTATTAGAATCGTAATTCATGGACAAAAATGGCCTAGTATCATATTAATAAGCAGTAATAAGAAATATATTAATAGGAAAGGGTTAGTAAATGTCTAATTAATAGCAGAATAAGCTTATGGGAATTTGGACATTAATAAAGGCTGACTAAATACTAATTAATGACAAATTAATCATTTACAACTATCCTAATTAGTGGGTAGTTAGATGTTAATAAGTGCACCTTAAAATGAAGTGTTACCATATAAATTACATCTAAACCTGGTGTATACATGCTCAAAAGTGGTGTGTTTGATGCAGACACATAGAGACACAGGCAATTACTCTTAAAGGACAATTACCTAGTTAAAGTTAAAATATTCTATAAATCTCAAACAATTATTAAGTCATGAGTAATTTTTTTTTAATGTTTGCCCTTCCTGGTTTCTTCTAATTGTTCATTAGTCTATCATTTATGCATGGGCTTAACACATTTGTTTACATAATTCAGAAAGCTATACAAAATATCAAAAGGCCATAGCTGGTGTTAAGAACTCTCATATATAGTAATGAGCAGGGCCGCCCCAGGCTCTGTTTTGTAGTTCTAATTTCCATCTCTAATGATACAAGAGTTTAATTACTAATTAGAACGACCTATTTAAATTGATGTAATGATGAACGGTCTCTCCCTTATATGGTGTGTACTTCACAGTGCTTCCGGATAGCATCTCTGGGTATTTGCTCACATGTTGACCTGTAATGCCAATTAATCTGTAACACATGAAACTGCACACTGCTCGTCCTTGGATTGCCTTTATAGTTTAATGAGTATATCAACAAAATCTCCCCCAATAGTTGACCTCAAGCATGTTTTCCAGCACAATTATTAATCGTATTTTCCAGTGAATAATTTGACGGTGTTGCCAGGAGAGGTAGCCTGTGTACAAACTAACTACGTGGCCTCTAGATATTCATTTAGCGATGGATAGGAGCCTTAAAGAGGATTAGAACTCTATGCAAGCCAGTCATTTCACAGGAGCGCATACCACCCAGTCTACACTATATTCTGTCACTCACTTCTTGGCATGCCTCAGATTTGAAATGGTGACAGTTAAAGTACAAAGATAGCCAATCCCAGACTATTTCATGGCGTATTTGGAGGGGCAAATGCAAACCCGGGTAAAGGCAGGACGACCGGGAACAGCAACACTGCCCTCTTGCTATGCTCCGCGGTACTGCATCGACCTATAGAGTTGTGTAGTAAAATGACAGTTTCATAGACGTGCCTGTAGTATTCTGAATGTCCAGGATAATATGTGTGAAATAAATAGCAGTTTTGATAAATAAATAGCAATTTTTCTGTTCTGTCTGAGAGTTTTTGGACCATAAGTTGTAGTATTGTCACAATATAAACATTTCAAAATTGACTTTATTACTACATGGCTCCATTTTTCATTTGTTGTTCATACAATAGACTTCAACTGCAAGGGAAGGTCCACCTTTGTTCTATAATAAAATTTTTCTTTAATTTCTGTAATTTTTATTCAGTAGCAATACTCCAATCCTTTAAAAATTTCAATAATTTTCAACAATTTTCCTTATGGATCTATAAAGTTTGTCTAAGTTTAAGTCTATCAGTTAGTATCTGGGTATTTTTATTTATTTTTATTTTATTTTTTGCCTCTTCTTAGAGTGCTATGCCAAAAGCTGATTTCAACCCAATACTCAGTTACAATAGCCTAACTCAGCAAAACATCTTTATTTGTTATAAGGAATCAGTCTCTTAAAAATATATAAAATTTTATATTATAAACTAATATTTTCATCTGCTTAATGCTATAAACAGTTCCACAAAATGATACTAATGTCAAAAGGAATATAGTGAAAAGACTTGTTTACAAACCATACATTAACTATTGTATTTACATTTTATCCATATTACTTATTTGAAGTTGACTATTGTTAAAAGAAAATTAAGACCTTCATCAAACCAATCTGATTTCTCACTCATACCCTGACAGCACCGCTATAGCTACACACATTCACTATAACAACACTCTCAATGAAATAGCATCATTTTATGGCAGGCGTGATTCATTCTTATATGATGTGAAGTGCTTTGGATGTTGCAGTAATCCTAAATGCTCAGTGTGTCTTATTGAGGGCCTTTTTAACCCAACCTATTCTCAAACAAGCAAAGGACGTATCTGAATACAGTCTATTTTCCTGTTTTGAGGCTATGGCACTCCTGGCTCTACTCACCAGTCTTCTCTAAAAGTACCTCAAGTGGTCTCTATTGAAATTTTTAAAAGGCTTCCTATTATTTCTCAGAATTGTATCGTCCCAAATGTATTTTGAAGTATGCCTCTAAAGCTTTGGGAGGAAATAGCTGTATGCTGTTGTATCTACATAGCAACAAATAGATTGCATTGGAACTGAATAATGACAAGATTGTATTGAAAGACTATTAGCAGAAGAATAGTGCTTCTGTGCCACTTCAAAGATGCATTATGGTCCATTATGTGGGAGCTGAGAGGAGCTCTGTAGTGAAAAGATGGAGTTTTGTGTTCAAGTAATATGTAAATGAACATATTCACAGTCTGCTCCATCTGGTCTGTCAAATCTAACAATATTGTCTTCAAAGGAATACCCCAATTAATATTAGGATTCTCAAACTGATCCTAAATTTGAGGTTATAGTGCACAGCTTAATGTTTACTTAAAATGTATTCCTATAATACTTGTTTTATATTCTACAGGTCTTATACTCTGCTCCTTTATGGCTCTCTGGCACCCTCCTGTGTTTCAGTGGGACACATACAAAACCAATGGATAGGTAGGATAATACTGCATGTTTTCTTAACAAGTATCAAGGATCGGTTAGTAAAGCTCAAATTATCCAACCAGTTCAAGTTCTGACCAAATCAGTAAAAATGAATATGTTAAAATGCCTTGTTACTGTACAATAAATCAATGAAAAACAGAATTATTATCATCAAAAATATTTAGAAATGATTATGTATTATTACTGTTTAAAGCGCCTCTGTTTCACCTTGTGATGCCATGTGGTGATACAGGAAGTGCTCCACTGTGTTTTTAAAACTCCATAAACTGCCACATGTGTGAATGAAATAATGCACAACTCCAAGTATATTTTTGAGGAGGTAACAACATTCTAACATGGCTAAAAGCTCACAAGAGTCAATTTTTGTGTAATGTAGGACCTTTATATAGGAGAAGTTATTCTGCATAGTTACTACAGGGCTACTGTATATTGAGAATTGAAGCAATATACAGTACTGTGTGGGCTATATTATAGAATTAAGTTGGATAGACTTTCTGTACTTTCTGACAGTACTTTCATTATTACTTTAAAGATAGACTATGTAACTTTTCTGGTGGAGGGCCTGCCATCTGCCTATCTCCATGGAAATGTTATTGCCACATTACAGATATTTTTTAGCAACAAAACACTTAATATAACACACACCATACTGTGGAACATTCCACAAACAGGCCCCTAAAGACAGGCTTAGCAAAATTAAATAGTGCTTCTTTGCGTAGCATCTTACGCAGGCCTATTTTAAAAAACAAACAAACAAAAAAACAAAAACAAATGATTAGATTAAAAAAAAGAATGATTAGATAAAATATTTTTGCTCATTTAGATTTAAAAATGATCATTGGCCCTTGGTCCTCGCCACTAACAACGTTAGAGGCGAGGACTACTGTTCTTCGTCGGTTTCTTTATTATTATTCTTTTTCCGACCAAACGATCGCATTTTTGACCCCCTGAATGTCGACGAAAAGTCCCCAAACCGGGGTTCAAATCGATTGGCCCAGCGAAAAATTTGATAAAATGGGCATCAAGACAATGACCAAAGTGACCCGACTCAACAGCGCCACCTAGAATTCGACCCCTATGGGAGTGGGGACAAGCAAACTTTGTCGCAGGGAAATGAAATTCGGAACAGTGATAGAGAACAATGAGACAAGCCAAAAGATGAATTGGAGCATGACCCTATGACGAACAGGAAGTCGGCCATATTGGATCAAACATTCGCCGCCGTTTTGACATGGGGGTCTACAAAAAGATTCAAGTCCCCGGGGTTTGGTCCAAATGAGCTCAAATTTGACATGTCACATCATACACAAGAAACGTCAACATTATCGGATTAGTACCAAATTCGGGGCATAAATTCTATGCATGATTACAAGCTAAAAAGTCTATTACGGACATGGTGTATTTTCCACCATTGGCCAGCAGGGGCGCAAAGACTCCCCCAAAAAATAGTTAAAAAATTATTACACCCACAGGCTTAGTCCGATTGTGCTGACATTTGAATCACTAATGCCTGATCACGGCCTAAACATAATACACTATAAAACATATGAAAAGTGAACTCTATAGCGCCCCCTACCATAGACATGAAACGTAAACATTATCGAATGTGTACCAAATTTGGGGATTAAATTCTGTGCATGAATACAAGCCAAAAAGTCCATTACGGACATGATGCATTTTCCACCACTGGCCAGCAGGGGCGCACAGACTCCCCCAACAAATAGTTAAGAAATGATTACAGACACAGGTTTAGTCCGATCGTGCTGAAATTTGAATCACTAATGCCTGATCACGGCCTAAACATAATACACTATGAAGTATATGAAAAGTGAACTCTATAGCGCCCCCTACCATAGACATGACATGTCAACATTATTGGATTTGTACCAAATTCAGGGAATAAGTTCTATGCATGACTATGAGCAAAAAAATAAATAACGGACATGGTGCATTTTCCACAGTTGGCCAGCAGGGGCGCAATGACTCCTAAAAATATTTAAAGGTGCATTATGTAATGTGTCTAATGGACGAGCTGTCGGCCTGGGCGGATGTCGGGAAGAGAGAGTGATGTGCCGGGGCGGTCGCGAGTCCCCGGAGGTCGCGTGGGGGGGCGGTGCGCGCCGGGGCGAGGGCCGCCATCGCCGCGCGCGGCTTTAATATTAAATTTGTTTTTAATGTTGCTTATCTCTGTGAAAACTATGTCCCATCTTTTCCAGGAAGCCAGTGTATTTTGCTGACATTGCCAGCTGAGGACATGCAGAACAGTAGCCAACTGCAGTTTTTATCCCTTGACAGCGTCATCACTGACACTGAAACAAATGTGCTTTTTGTTGATACATTTCCTGTTTCTTTTTAATATGAATTCTTTTTCCAGGAGCTAGCTTTTATAATCCTGTTGGGAGCACTGAAGCTTGGCGGCAATGCTGTGTAACTGCTCAAGAATATTACGTCCAGTCACTCCACACCTCCACACACCAATCAAAATACTTTCCTTCTATTTTGTTTATCTATTGTCTTTAAGGCAGGTTGTGCTTGGGGTAAAGAGGTGTAGATGCGATAAAAGCTTATGGACTGTTCAATTTTACAGATCAGCAAGACCATGTCCTCTGTCCGAAAGCTTTTGATAGCAGTAGTAGACTAGAAATGCTTTAGACAGAATTTGCCATTACACTCTTAATGACATAAAACCTGTGATAAAGTAGGTAGCATATACTATTTCAGTCACAGTACTCGCAATTATAGTAGTAGAAATAGCCATAAAAGTGGTAGTAGTGAGACATTTGTAGTAGTAGTTTATGTACGAGTATATGGGTTACTCATGGTGATGGGAAGAATACTTTGAAAGTGTATTTGGTTATAGAATACTGAATACCTTAAAATGTATTTTGTAACATATTCTGATACATAGTCCAATTAGAGTACTGTATTCTGAATACAGAGTATACTTTTACATCAAGTTAGATCTAGTCTAAAAACACAATGCAGGATTGAAAACAGCTTTGGCTGTTTTTTACACTTTTATCACTAATTGAAGAAGGAAACATTGAAATCTAATTTGTCAAGTACATCAATCAAGTACTACCAAATGAAAAAAGTAACAATACCACCAAATGAAAAAGTAACTGTATCAAAATACAATTACTCAAAATCTATATTCTGAATACATATTCTTGGTACATGTGTTCAGTTACTTCCCAAACCTTTTATATATTATGATAACCACACCTTAACACCCAGAACCCCTTAATTAAGTTAATAAGTCTGACTCATTCTTGCTAAACTTTTTGTTCATTTGGAATTAAGTCTTCATTCACTCAAACATTATTGTTCACTTAAAACAATCATCTGTTAGCATTATGTTTTCCTCTGAATGCTACACTTTTCCTTTTCATACAGGATATAAACCAGATTGAGGCGTGCATACCTGTGTGTTGACTCCAGTGCTCTTAAGTCAGCGGTCACATGTTGAACTCCAGGAATGTGAGGTCAGACCCACTGATCCACTGGTCCTGTAGCTTGGACCTCATGAGGAGTAAAACAAAGGATTCATAAACTAACAGAAGAGACGAGATTGTTTCTTCAGGGCAAAACCAAACAATCAGTCTCAAACAGCTCTCTCCAGAGGTTTATCACAAGAGCAGACGTCATGTAAAGGCCCTGTGCCGTTTGTGATTTATGGTTAAGATAGTTCAACAAAATAGTCATTCAGCTTCCAGTTAAGATTTCATTGTATTATTGATCTCTTTATTGACCTGTAGAGTCCTGCATGTGATGAAGAGTCAGTCAGTGCAGTGAGGTCACTGTCTTCGCTCACACTGCGACCAGTGTTAATAGTGTGTAATAGTGTGTGCTGATCATTAACACAAAGTGTTTAGCTTTGGGCCCTTCTGCGGTTCAGGATTAAAAGATTGTTTTCCCTTTGTGCTTAGCCTTATTTTTTTCACTTCTTAGTGCACATAATGTACAATTATATTGGCTATAGCTAATGTAGGGCACTGATCAGCATATGTGCTGGAAGCATATACAATGATCTTGTGCTAGTTTTATGTATTTTCATGTGTGATTGTCTGGTGGTCAGACTACAAGCAGTCCCAGTCTGGCATTTTTCAAAGAATGTAATTGTAAAGAAAAGAGCAGAGTTTATGTATGGCACATAATTAGTACTTTCTTAGTGACAGCATGGGCTTCCAGTTGTAGCAGTAATAAGTATCTAAAAGCGGAGCAGTAACAGTAACAGGTAGTAATATTAATAGAAGTAGCTACAATATCTAATTGTTCTAAATAAAACAGAATACAGCCACTTATGTCATAACACTCAAGAACTTTATTTTACTCTATTAAAATATAATAACATTGCAATAAGATTTGCAATCCAAGAAGTGTCTGGATTATAGATCTTCTAATTATGTTTTCACAGATGCAGTGACCGTAAGACTCATCTGGGGACACCTTTTTCATTAATCAAAGTTACCCACATATTTGTCTTATCGCCACACATTTGGCCATAATCTAACTATCATTCAAATATCTTTCCTAATCTAATATCACTTTGACACAGCTGTGAAACAAATAGTGTTTTGTACAGTGCTTGGTTTCCCTCTGGCTGTTCCTTGCTGCAGATTCTTACTGCAGCTCACATAGTCTTGCAGTCAGGTGATGATCACAAGACGACTGGTCTAATCCTCTTCACTACAAAAGCACACTCCAAATCACTTTCTTTCTTAATGTGCATAAAGCCCACTGGAACACAACATGATCCGCCTCTAATTTTCTGATTTCCAACTATTGCTGTAACTAATTTGAAAGATACACAAGGGAGAAAGCGTGGCAAACTGCTTTTACACCTCTCTCACAGGAACTAATTTAGTAAAAACAAGAAAATGATGAAGCTTCTGTGTGTTGGATTGTTCTGTTTGCTGGTGGGCACAGACCTCGCAGGTGCACAGTTTCCTCGTGCTTGCTGTACAGTGGACGGTATACAGACCAAGCAGTGCTGTCCTGCCTTGGGGTCAGATCCAGCGAACATCTGTGGAGCACTGGATGGGAGAGGGAGCTGCGTGGCCGTGCGAGTGGACACCAAACCCTGGGGGGGACCCTACAGCCTCAGGAATGTGGACGATCGGGAGAGATGGCCCACCAAGTTCTTCAACCAGACCTGCAGATGTAATGGTAAGAACAAAACAACAAAACATACCTGCATAACAACTAAATATATATAGCTCATGGAGTCAGATGATGTTTTGGAAGTCGCATAAAATATAATAAGGTTTGGGTTCATAATATTTAAAAAGTAGTTCAAAATATTCCTAAAAATGAAAAGAAAAGGAAAGAAACTGTAGGAACGTCATGTACCTGTAGCTGTTTGGATTCAGCTGTTTGGATTAAGTCAATCACAGTAACTTACAATTACAAGCTAAAATAGTTTTGGAGTTTTGATACTTTAAAATTAAACAGAATTATTTTCATTGGGATATTAAATTGATAAACTACTTCCAATTACATTTCTAGACATACTTTGTTCTAGTACTTCATTGAATCCCTGACTGCTAATAACTGATCATTGACACTGATAATTGTAATTGTAATGTTAGATTTTTTTTTACTACTTTGAACATGAAGAGTTAAAAGTACTTTTATTGTCATGGAGATTAGGTTTCATTTCATATACATTTACAATACTTTTCCACTTGAAATGCCACACACCAATGCATTTAGTCCCTGTTATGTTTGCTTTGTAGGTAACTTTGCTGGTTTCAACTGCGGTCAGTGTAAATTTGGCTGGACAGGGCCTAACTGTGACCAGAGGAAAGCTCCCGTGGTGAGGAGAGACATTCACACCTTGACCCCCGGTGAGCTCGTGGAGTTCTTGGACATCCTGGACCTGGCCAAGAGCACGGTGCACCCGGACTACATGATCGCCACACAGCACTGGTTAGGCCTGCTGGGACCCAACGGCACAGAGCCACAGTTCACCAACATCTCCATCTACGACTTCTTTGTGTGGCAGCATTACTACTCTGTACGGGACACACTGCTGGGTAAGGAAGGACTTAGACTTTTATAGAAAACTGTGGTTCTAGTTTATTGTCTTCTAAAATATGTACAGCTGAATTGTGTTTGTGTTTTGAGGACTGTGGTGCCACAAGCAATCCAAATTTGAATAATTTTCTTTAATACAGAATTTTGGTGTATAAATATCACTTATTGTCTTTACTCATCAAAAAACACTGATTACAGATGTAAAATGGTTAGTTCTATATATATTAACAATAACACTGCAAGCATAAAATTGTAATTTGATTTACCAAGTTTTTACTCAAAAAGGTTTTAGACAATGGAGGTGAAAATTTGACTATGGGGGACCACTATAGTCTCCTGTATTAATGGGAAACACTACAAACGGACTGTAAACGATTAAAAAACAGTAGTGTTATTTTGCTAGAAATACTCAGGTCCTCTTCAGTTATTTTTTGTAGTATGCCAGAAACATTTTAAACACCATACTCTTAAGGTTAATACTATTAAAAAACTTTGAAATAAAACAACTTTGGCATGAATTAATTCACTATCCATAAATGTATGTGTCTTTTTGTGGAGAAACATCAAACCGTTTTTCTCCATAGGTCCTGGTCGCCCATTCAAAGCCATTGACTTCTCCCACAAAGGACCAGCCTTCATCACATGGCACAGATACCACCTGCTCAGTCTGGAGAGAGATCTACAAGTAAGATATTCTCAGTTTTTCTCTCATTTTCACACACTTGTACAGTATTATAGTATGTTTGAAATATTTATGTTTGTTTGTACAGCGGTTGAGTGGTAATGAGAACTTTGCCATCCCGTACTGGAACTTCGCCACGGGCCGGAATGAGTGTGACGTGTGCAGAGACGATATGCTGGGAGCTCGGGACCCCGCCAACCCCTCCGTCATCAGCAGGCAGTCCCGCTTCTCTAGATGGGGTGTGGTCTGTAACAGGTAATGCGCAAATTTAGTCTGTGGTGAAAAGGAACTAGATCATCACTGGTTAATTGTCAAGTGTACATGTGTTTATATGTGGACTTGCAGTATTGAAGTATGACCCAAATACTCCAGTGCGTTTACTGTATAACTAGTTTTAACTAGACTGAGCAAAGTAGTGGCAAAAAACAACAACAATCAAGTTTGTAATAAACTTCACATTTTTACCAGCAGAATACTGGTAAAACTTAACTTTTACTCAACTTAACTTTCAATCCAGTACATTTTGCACTTTCACTCACTTTGGATAAATATTTTTCCTCCATATGAGTATTTCTCACATGTGTCACATCACACAGGTGCACCATATGACTTTTTACATAGTTTTTCCTGGACAATTCTAAAGTGTGGCATTTAACTTATCAACCTTACATACTTACTTACTTACTTAAATTACAGGGATTTTTATTGCTAAACTATATTGGAAAAATATATATTCCTATACCTGTAACTTAGCATTGTGGTCAGTTGCTTCTCTCCAGGAAGATGGAAAAGTTCACTGCACTGTCTGTGCAATATTACAGGCTCAAATAACATCTCTGACTGATGGTAGTCCCTCCATCAAAAATGTACATAGTGCACATTAAAAGGTGCACTGAGTAACTTTTTGGTTGGGGGTCCATCACCTGTTTGTTTCCATGGATATACCATTGCTCTTTCTGTAATGTTCCACTTATATTTATTTAATTACAGATGGTTTTATAGCTTAAAAATACCTAGAAAACCAGGCAAAGACTGTGAATATGGTTGCCTTTCCACAGATCTGTCTGGGTTTGGTCTCCATGAAGATAGAAAGGTTTAATAAAATACTGTGAAATATTCCAGACAAAGCAATAACATCTCCATGGAGAAAAATATTTGATGAACCCTCCACAAGAAAAGTTTACCTATAACTTGACCTATCTCTGGCCGACATTTGCTTAATAAAAATAAAATAAAGTAGAGTCTTCACAATTTTTTTTTCTCCAGTTTAGACGACTACAACCGCCTGGTGACTCTGTGTAATGGCACTAATGAAGGTTTCATTCAGAGAGGAGCCATGGAAAGCACTAACATGTCCCTGCCAACCATGAGTGATGTGCGCAGCTGCCTGGGCATCAGAGACTTTGACAGTCCCCCCTACTTCACCAACTCCTCCTTCAGTTTCAGGTACAACAAAAACACTTAACGCTAACTGTAGATTTGAAGTTGTCACAATTCTCACTCGATATTTCTCTTTGTATGTGGCAGAAATGCTCTTGAGGGATATGAAAGGCCAGATGGTGAACTGGATGAAACAGTTACCAACCTTCACAATCTTGTTCACTCTATGCTCAATGGCACAAGCGCTTTGTCCCATTCTGCCGCCAACGATCCTATTTTTGTGGTAAGAATCACACTTCACAGCTCATTCTGAAGTACTTGATGCATCCGAATACATCTGTCACATTCATTCAGTGGTGGAAAGAGTACTAAAAATGTGTACTGAAGTAAAAGTACAGTTACATGACTAAAATTGTACTCAGTTACAAGTATAAGTACTGCTGGCAAAATTAATCTGTACCACACTATTTTGGTTTATGTTATAATGTTTTCCACATCAAAAACATACCTGGTTGTGTTTTGGTTCATTCACACATGTTTCATGCACAAATTCTTTAAGAAAAAAAAACGCTCTTCCACCTTGTGATGTCATGTGGTCATACAGGAAGTGATACACTGTGCTTTTAAACTCCATACAACTTCACATGAATAATTTGGATAATTTCATCCCTGGAATTGCCAATCTCTATTGAACTAAAGGTAAAATGTTGTTGTTAACATGAAAAGTACCACTTCATGACATCACAAGGTGGAACAGAGCATTTTGATTTTGGAGATGTAGTAGATAGATTAATAATAAAGGATTACTGAAATGTGTGAATGAAACAAAACACAGCTCCAGGTATGAGTTGCATAATGACTAAAAGTTCACATGAGTCAGTTTTGTGTAATATTGGACCTTCAAATGAAAGTTAAACGTATGCATCAAAAAATGCTCAATGTACCATTTTGTACAAAATTTTAGGGGCATTTTAGATCACACCTTTGAATGAGATGAATTAAAATGGCCAATCAGAGCAGGTAGTGCTGTGCTGTAATATGTTTTTGTAGGTGTTTTAAAGAGCAAGAGAAGATTTGCATTAGACAATACTCATTAACTTCTGTGATTTGGAATGTAACTAATTAAATGCACATGTTACAATTATACTCAATTACCCAAGTACATGTTTAAAAATCTACACAGTTAGTAATGTGAGTATTAATAATTCTTTCATTTTACCTTCAGGTGCTTCATGCTTTCACCGATGCTATTTTTGATGAGTGGATGAGGAGGTTTGTCCCGTCCAATGCCACGTTCCCAGATGAGATGGCCCCTATTGGACACAACAGGGATTACAACATGGTGCCCTTCTTCCCTCCCATCACCAACGAGGAGATCTATGTGGCGTCTGAACAACTGGGGTACTCCTACGCCATTGCCCTGGGTAAGATGAGTTACATATGAAGACAGCATATTATCTTGAAAGTGCATTTTGTAAATTTTTGGGTGGAGGGTCCATCAAATGCTTTTCTCCATGGAGATGTTATTGCTTTGTGCGGAATGTTTCACAGTATGGCATTAACCCTTTCTATCTTCATGGTGATCAAACCAGACCAAGTTACCAAGATTGAAATGTCTGGAAAACGTATGAGGATGAACCAGATGGATTTCAAGTGAATGGGAAATTCTTTAACATACTTCATGAACAAAAAGAACTATGTGTTTTTGTACTTCCTGTTTTAGTGAGTACTGTACAATATGGTCAATTCTGTCTTTCACTGTGAGTTTATTAGCCACCTGAGCTCCACACATTATTTGTGCCATTTTAATACAGGCTGGTTTGATGAGGGTTTCTGCAACATTGTATGTTTTTTTGGTCTTTGCTATGAGGAGAGAGCACTCAAACAAACCAATACTGGCTTTGGTCACTTCCAGCCCAGGCAAAACTTTCCCTTACATTGTGCGGTCTATGAGATGATCTTGATTTTCCAAAGCTTCCATGAAACCAAACAATGAAAGACATATTCTTCTTTTTTATATATATTTTATATAATGTGGACACTTAACTCAGAAAATATAAATTGATATTTTATTTATTTTTGGCCTCTTTGTTGAGAGGTCTTGCGACCCCCTGTAAAATCTCCTGAGTTGGGAAAGACCGACCTAGAAAGAACATGCAAACTCCTCACAGAACTGAGGTTTTAGGCTCTAAGCTACCTCACAGTCATTATATCATTACTATCACTTTGTTATTACGGGCATCCTGGTAAAACGCAACAAGCACTTCCAACTGAAGTTGGCACCTCTAGGTGAAAGTTGTACTTAATGTGCAATGGTAAAATGAAACATTGTATTACATTTAAATGATTTGAATAATGTATATATATATATATTTTTTAAACTCCACCAAAACACTTTGGCAATTTGCAGATGCAGTGTGCTTATTTTGTGACAAAGTGACAACATGGAGCTAGTAGTTGAAGGATCTTCTCTGATTCCAACCATTCTTCTCCTTCCTGAGTCTCCAGATATTGCCCTGTTTAGGACTGCTGCACCAGTTCTCTCTTCTCCAGGTGGTGCTTATGGAAGGTCCTTTGCTCAAACAAGCCCCTGGTCCACTTCTCACTTCTCTGGGACCATGAGAATTATTTTCATATGTGGGCTGGACTCTCACTTTCTTGTTCTGCTGGCTCTGAATCTAGACCTGGATCACAAGATCTTTGAGCTCCACAGGTCTCTGTTGGACCGGTCTTTGTTTGGTCTTCAGCTGCTGGACAGGTCTTTGCTGAGGGTGAGACCTCCACAGTGACCCAGTCTGCCCTGGATTTGTCCTTTGAGGCTGAACCAGTCTCTGCTGTGAGTCCATCAGTTTGGGTTTGGTTCTTTGCTGCAGGACAGGTTGGTGCTTATATTGGCTCACCATCATGTCCTTTTGAAGCACTTTTCTGGTGCTTCTTGTTTCCTCATTTTGCCCTCTTACCAAGGTGTTTTTTAATATATCTGTAGTTGACTGGGGCTTGCATGACCCAGCTCTGTGTGTGTACTGGTGGTTTCTGCTCCATCTTGGGGCACATCAGTACATGCCGATAACTTCTGATGCTGCTCTTGTGTGTTTTGTGAACAAGTTGTAAACAAGTCTCTTTTGAGCTTCTCTATTAGGGGAATCAACGGGGGGACAAAAGGGTCTGTTGTCCCAGGCCCCAGGGTCTTAGGAGCCCAGAATTTTTGCCTCTTCCTATTCTTTTATATTAGAGGTGGACCATGTGAGGTGTTTTGCCCTGGGTCCCCAAATATCTGTGGATGGGCCTAGTCAATACTTTAAGGCCTTTTCACCATTCAAAGGATAGGATATATTGTTTTAAATCGTTACCTGCTATGGTAACAGTCAATTTTACATCATTCTGGAACACATGGATAAATACCCCTTTTTTCCTGCAAACAATTCAACCTGCTAACAAGCCAGACATTGCCTTCATGTTTGACTTTTATGTGCAAATAATAATATTGTAACATGTCTTCATATTGGTTTCTTAATTCACATGTTTTTAGTTTTTACTTCATACATGTTATTTCCTCCTCCTCCTCAGCAGTAGCGCTCCTGACTGTCCCTTGTGTTTGCAGAGGCGGACAGTGGTTCTCCCGTGGTGGTGCTGGGCTCCACTCTGGGGGGAGTGTTCATCGGGCTGCTGGTGCTGCTGCTTATCTTGGTTCTGTACATGCGTCAGCGCAGAAAGACGGGCTTTGAACCTCTGATAAAGGCCGACTTCACCAACAGGAAGTACACAGAGGAGGCCTAGAGTCACCCCCACCACACCAGGGCAGCTTGTGTCACACGACTTCACTGTAAAACAACGTCTGTGTTGATTATGTAAATGAATGAACGTCTAAAATGTATAGAGAATCATGTTTATCTGCTTGAAATATCCAGGCAAAATGTTCATATTTTTGTCAGATTTTATCTTACACTCAAACTGTGATTCTGGGTTATAACTTTAAATCAAATTATTATATTTTTAAATGATGTAAAACCATAATTTCACAATCATGTTCTTCACACATATGCACTGATTCTTTGTTAAGAATATAACACAATTCCTCAGCAGTATTTTCCTCATTTTATTGCAAAAATATTAGCATTAAAAGTTCAATGATACAAAACATAAAAAGGGCATCTTTTCAGATTACTATTCATAATAAAGAATCTTTTCAGTGACACTTGTGACATAAGATCTGTTCTGTCAATGGAAACAAAAAATGCTGGAGTTGAGCTGTGGATCATACAACGCATTAGAATAGAAAGAATCCAGTAGATCTTTTCAAAAAGTGAATATAACTTTGTATATCTGTTTTTCAAGCCTTGATTATTATTGAACGATCATAATTATAATAGTACTATTTTATGCTTTGTACCAGGCTGGATAAAAGAGAACATGTTAAAAGAATATGCAAAACACTGAAAAACAGACAGAATAATTGCTGTAATTACACAGTAAAATTTACACAGTACAATGTTTTTAACAAATTCTCAAATTATCTTAAATTCTGAACCATAATTTAAAAATTGTTTGAAATATTACTGGAAGTACTATATCAAAGTATTTCATTTTGAACAGAACTACAGAATCCATTGTACCTTTCCCTAATACTTTTCTAATTAGTTGATATCCTAGACTGATAGATGGACATTGTTTAGCTGGACAGTGCATGGTCACATGACTCTCTGCCCTCTGTGACTGGTCTCTCTCTCTCTCTCTCCCCCCGTCCCTCCCCCGTATCCCGCTCGCTGCTGTGAGGGTTTCATCGGAGCGTTCAGCCCTGACCACCGCACACACATTCTCATTTCACAGGTGACTGTAGTCCGCTCCGAGCCTGTCCACGGACATGACCATTCAGGCTGCACAGATACATTTAGGGACCCTTTCTTTGCATTTCCAGAAAGCACTGCATATTATTTTTTCTTTTCCATACTCTCTATTTTGTGTTACCTGTTGTACGTTGAGGAAATACATTGTTCTAAGCCAAATTTTGGAAGACAGCAGTGCAAGACATCTTCAGTAATAGTGATTCTGTATGGAATAAACATGCACTTTCACTGACAGTGGTTTTGGAATAACTGAATCATATTGATTAGTGTAATTTTGATACTACAACAGTATGGCAGAGTTAAATAATTCAGCATAAATATTTTGTAGTTCAATATGACCGGCATATGTGATAATTATTGGACTGTTACCATGAATTGTTTTGTATTACAGGTCACCTCAACGTTTTGTACTAAAAATAGCATTGGATGAGAATATATATATACTTTTGTAAATAATGAACTAGTGGCAAGGCAAGAGGAAATGAAGTTAAGACGTCAGCCATTAAGTGTTGCTTTGCTAAACAGTTTGAGAGGACAGACAGGAGCAAGGCAGATCCAGTAAGATTATATACTATTGAAATTTGACATGAATATGGAGTAACATTTCAGCATAAATGAAAAATTGGCACATGGTATAAGATAACCCTAAAAAAAATCACATGTTCCTGTATTTGTTATATAATTTCCCTATGATATTTTAAAATATATTAGAACATATTGTAAACTTTTTGTGCCTTCATTGGGTGCATCAAAACAAAACCCCTTTCTCAAGAACACACCACTTTTGCATTTAAAAAATCAAAGTGCGTAACATTTTCCACATGGACACCAACAATATGACCAGCCCTAAGTGCAAGACTTTCTCTTTAGTCTCTGTAGCAGCAGAGTCCTTCAGGTGGACATCAGCTCATATGATGAAGTGATGCCATAAAGTCCAAATTATGGCACAGCTCAATCTTTGGGAAATTGGGATCTCATTCCTCCTTTTTCAGAGCAGACAAGCCCAAGGCTCCACTGTCGCTCCAAAATGCCGCCTTATAAAACTGCAAAAAGAAGAAAGCTGTCCGCGTGAGGCCATATACTCCAGCATTATCTCCATTGTCGCTGAAGTGTCAGGGCCAACAGCACCAGGGCGGTTGTCATGGCGACAGGAGGCGTGTGGAGCGGGACAGAGGCACCCACGGGCTCGCTGCGGTCTGCCTCCACCACGGGCGCTTCAGACGCAGGGCTCTCTGACTCTGTGGGGCAGTCCTCTGTGCAGCCACTGCCCGAGCCTGAGCCACTGCCCTCGTCACCTGCACCAGAGAGAAAGAGGTCAAATAATCACATGTAGTGTCAGGCTGAATCTGAAACTATATCTACATCCTAAACTGACATTGACTCTCACAGTTTGGTATTAACAGCATCAGCCTCATGGTACCACATTTATTGTAATACTGTTGATGTCCTGACAAGCAGATACCCACACATGTATAATGCCTACATATTTATGCAACAAAAAGCACATACAGAACTTAGTTTGCAAATAAGAGAATGAAAAGAATATTAACTAGATATGGACTGTGCTGTGAGTGTTTACTTTACAAAGTTCAAACATTGCAAATTTAGTGCATTTACAGCATTACTTTTAACAAAGGAAAATGAAATTCAATAGTTTTGCATCAACAATGGATATGCCTGAAGCTGCAGCCAAACCTGCGGCAGAAAAAGCTTGTGGTGTGGAGCAGACTGAGGTCAGGCTTTGGAGGACTGGAATATTTTTGTGTAGAATTCCACTGACTAAATTATACTAAAGGTCTCACTATTTATACTTTTTAAAGGGTCCATATTACAGTATTTTCTGATCTATGTCATAATTTCCTCATCACAAACATACCCGGAGTTTTGTTGTGTTTCACTCAAGCATGTTTAACACACAAACCCTACATATTTACACTGAGTTCTTCTCTCAGACTGAAAACACACCACCTTGTGATGTCATTTAGTGGTAGTTTTCAAGTTTTTTCAGTAGAGATTGGCAGTTCGACATCTGAAATTATCCAAATTATTCTAGTGAAGACACACAGAGTTTGAAAACACAATAGAGCACTTCATGACCTCACAACATAAATGGCCCACAAATAACGCCATTTGGACAAACAGCGTGTCAAAAAAGTCCAATGTATATAAATATTAATAAACTATGTAGGTCTAGGTCTCTCTAATTTGACTCCAAAACTGCTCAGTGTTTATGCATTTAATGTGTCAATAAAATAAATATACTAATTTGCAATGTAATAAGTATAAAAAGCAGCGTTATTGAATTGTTATAGACTAAATATGAATGTCCAAAAGTCACCGCATGCTACTGAGATGTACTATCCTAGTCTTGTCTCATCACCCCCGCTTGTGTCTGCTCCTCAGCACTAAATGAGTACCTGATGACATTATTATCTGGAGCACTGCCTCTGTCTCCCCCAGTGCCTCTTGTGGGCTGCTACCGTTCATTACCTTAGCCTCAAGGTTAGACACCATTTCAAAGTAGACAGCTTATCAAGATGAGTGACAAATTGGTGCGTAGCGCGGCTGGAAGGAGGACTAAAAATAGGCCGGTCTTAATAAAACGCCTACATATATCACTTACCCGAGTCCTGGAAGTAGATGTCATTCCCATTGTAGGCGTTCTTCAGTTTATTCGTCATTACTCTCAAAGCCATGATCTGCTGCCTTATATTAGTGTCAGGACGCGTGATGTCCACCTCCACCTCTGGATTGCTCACCTGGTTGGTCAGTCCGTCTTTCTGTACCTCTGGGAAATACCTTCAAAGGAAACAAAATGGGATGTTATTTTGATGTTTTTGTTGTTGCTACTGTTTTGGTGTAATTCCCTTGTGAGTGAGAACAAACCAGGCCTGCTCAGTGTTTGACCTGATCATAACCGCTGTTTGGTATTTCTCAGGGGAAAGATTTCAGCTGAACACATTCCTGTTTGACAAAGAGGATATTCAACAGATAATGTCATGGAGGGCTCATTGTAACTCTGGGTCACTGGAGGTTTAATGATCATAAAATTCATTAATAAAAAATATCTGACAATAATTTAAAATAAATCTAGAAGTAGGGCTGTAAAAAGTATCCAGATATCAGTCATATCCAGACACAAGTTGATACGAAAACTACTACTAGTGTTAGTGTTACTTTGTTAATGTTACTTTGTTAGTGTTGATACTGAGTATGGACACTAACAAAATCACATACATTCAGTTGAACATTTCCTTATCAGTTTTAGAATTGCTTCCATCATCTGAACTTGTATAAAACAATATTGTGCAAAATAGTTATTTATTTATTTTATTATGTCTTTAAGATGTAAATCAGTCAACTTCTTCTAAAAGTTCCCACTTCACTGTGATTGGTTAAAACCAGCATTCAGAAACACAAGTGGCTAACTTGTTGGAGAAGTGTGGGGAAACATGTCAGAATCTGAGTCATAAACTCTATATAAATAGACAAAACTGACCTGCTAGCTGCTACGTTCCAAATAGGAAGTGAGCATGGAGGTGCTTCCGGCTCCATCGACACTGAGTTTACATTGAGAAAGTGTCACCCTCGCTGTGTGACTGCTGCAGTGAGCCTTGTCATTTTGGTCTTAAAATGTTTGTATTAACCTGCTCTGCATGAGAGTGTTTTTATTTTGCTATTTTGTACATTAATAAATTCCTATTCCTAAAATGGAGCTTGGCTCCAAGTTTACCTCTATATCTGCTAGCATCATGAGCTTCATTTGACTGGAGCAGAACGGTATGGTTGATGTCACACTCACTTAGTCCACTTCTTTATAGTCTATGGTTTGAGTAGATGGCTTTGTTACAGCCTCAGGCCTCCACTTCTGACTTGTTTTGTGTGTTTTAATTTCTTTTGCTGTCTGTCCTGATTCCTGCTGTAGGAGCCCTGGTCCGTGATTTGTGGAGTTCGTCTACGCCCACCTCACCTGCAGCCCCCGCCCCCATTTAAGGAGATTGTCAGCCCCTGTTCAGAGCTGCTGGTCTTTGTGGCCAGTCTGACATTTTGTGTTTGTCTGTATCTCTTTAGTCACTTGTTTTGTACTAGTACGTGTCTGACATTGTGTTGAGACACTTGGTTAGTTTAGTTCTGTTTTGTGCCTTTTTGTTTTGTCACTCGATTCTGTCTGTGGGTTTATTTGGTTTTAATTTGGGGCACTTGTGATTTAGTTTTGTTGTGTCTCCCTTAGTTTAATCACTCATTTTTGTATAAACCTCCATGACCTGTTTTTGGCACAAAACATGTTGTATGTTAATCCTGTTATTTTATTTCTTAGTTTAGGTTATTTTCTGTACATATTTTAGCCTGTTTTGTTAAGTTACCCTTTTACATTACTGTTAATTAAACATTACTTAATTTGTTTTTTTGTTACTTCCCTGACCCTAGCGAGCTGGGTCGAAACAGGCTTTATTAAATGGAAAAATAGTGAATCATGATTTGACTATATGAGCAAAATAGCAGATGGTCACAGAAATAAGATCACAATTAGATTTTTATCACCAGTCCCACAAAACAACTCTATTTGACATTTTGTTTTTCCATTTAGGTCAGCCAATAAGTACACAATAACAGTCTTAATAAACGAGCAAGCAAATGTCAACGCTCACAAATAAAGCTGCTGTTTTTGGAGAGACTGTAGCTCATCCATCTTATGTGTTAAAGGGTCGAATTCTTTACAAAAATACCTCTGCTTCTTTTTCCTTACTGCAGCTCCTTGCTCCATGCTAACAAAGATCCTGTCTTAGAATCCTTTAAATTAGTTTGAGATATAAAAAACTCACAAAGACAACAGCAAAAAATAGACAGCAATTTGAATAGGTTCTAACATCTGCACCCTTCTGGAAACATTAGCCCCATACATGTTCAAATTAAAGCATTTCCTGCCCCTGACTGAAGCCACCCACAATAAATACATTCTTTTGAGGCAGCAATTCTCCTCAGTAAATTGTCTCTTTTATGCTTTAAGAATAGCATTGAGTGTCTCCTTTTGATAGTATAGTAGAAATGAATAAAAATGGCATAAACCTATTAAGTGTAACCCCCGTATTGGCTGTGGGCACGTATAACAGTTGTGGAAATATTTCTTTAAAATAAGATCAGATCAGGCGTGTAAAACCATGCTGACTGCACATCTGAACATGAAGACTACATAAAACATGAGATTAATGGAGAGAGACGTGTTGTGTTGTGTAGGCCGTCTATGATTTAAAACAACGTGTCAGAAGAGTTTATGGACTGTAAAATGTGAATTATGTGAGTAATCATTCCGATCCTAAACTTTCAAGCAAGTCTGAAAAAAATGTTACTTCAAATTAGAACTTGTAACTTCTACACGTTTTGGAGCTTTGTAACTTTTTTCAAAACAGGTCTAAACCAGGACTAAACTAGGTCTAAACCAGGTCTAAACCAGGTCTAAACCAGAACTAAACCAGGACTAAACCAGGACTAAATCAGAACTGAACCAGTACTAAACCAGAACTAAACCAGGACTAAATCAGAACTGAACCAGGACTAAACCAGATCTAAACCAGGTCTAAACCAGCACTGAACCAGAGCTGAACCAGGACTGAACAAGGACTAAACCAGGTCTAAACCAGAACTAAACCACAGCTGAACCAGGACTGAACCAGGACTAAACCAGAGCTGAACCAGGACTGAACCAGGACTAAATCAGAACTGAACTAGTACTAAACCAGATCTAAACCAGGACTAAACCAGGTCTAAACCAGCACTGAACCAGAGCTGAACCAGGACTGAACAAGGAATAAACCAGGTCTAAACCGGGTCTAAACCAGAACTAAACCAGGTCTAAACCAGAACTAAAGCTAGGACTAAAGCCAGGACTAAAGCCAGGACTAAAACCAGAACTAAACCTGAAATAAACCAGAACTAAAACCAGGACGAAACTAGGTCTAAACCAGGTCTAAACCACATCTAAAACCAGGACAAAACAGGACTAAAACAGGATTTAACCAGGACTAAACCATGCTGCACGGACCATGCACCACGCCTCCTCTAGTACGCCGCCGGTCTGTAAAAAATATTGTCCCTGATCGCCCTGGACATAAAACCAGTTCGCGGTGCAAAAAAGGTTGGGGACCACTGCTTAAAACCATTTTTGTTTTGGTTATTTTACTTAATTTTTTGTTGTAAGCGTTTTTTGAAAGACAACTGAAACATATCACAGTAAAAGTTTCCTTCAGAACTGGAACCAGTGAAAAGTGAAATCCTTTAATCCTTGAATCAGACTGAAGGATTGCAGGGTTTTGGACAGAGTAACCTTTTGTCCTGGCCTTGTTTGACTCCGAGTGTTAGCTGATAGCTGTGAGCGTTTAGCTGTACCTGCCCTTGGAGTGTCCGTTCCAACAGTCTTCATCGGTGGAGTTGCCTTGTGTCACTCTGTCTCCGTCACACAGCATGTCGGGGAGACCAGACCAGAACTTCTTTGAGGTCTTCAGCTTCTCTTTTATGTCAGCCACCTGTGAAATAACAATAGGTTTAAACGCTTGAGAAATACGATATTAAAGATGCACTGTGTGACTTTTCTGGAGAGGGTCCGTAACCTGGAGTCTTACATTTTTCATAGTATGGCTTTAAACTAATCTGTCTTGCTTTTATTCAACTATAAGTGGTATTAATGCTCAAAAATGTCTTTAAAAACAATAATTCTCACAAATCTAACCAGTAATTTGGCTTAGAAGTCTCCTCGGAGATACATTCTCTTCACATTTCCACAGAGACAAGCAGGTGACGGACCCTCCCCCTGGAAAAGTTACACAGCGAAGTTTTACGCACGAATATCATCAATAATACAGATGCAAGGACAAAGTATGAAGATTCAAAAGTTTAAAAAGAAAAAAGAAAATATTAAAATACAACTCGATCAACTCCCTTTGGCAAAGAATCAATAATAAATCATTTTGGCAAACCTTGAAAAGAAATTTGAATGATCATAAAAAGGTAAAAATGTAAAATACAATTCAATTATGTTTTGTGCTAGTCATTTAGTAAAATATATAATAAAATATAATAATAAATTTATAGTAAAAGTAGACAACAGGGCTGAATGATTTGGGAAAAATATCTACTTTTGTGATTAGTTTTGCAATTTTTTTTTTATTAACAGGGTTCTGTTCAAAGTTCTAAACGTGTCCAAAAGAACTGAGAAAAAGACTAATTAAAGCTAATACAAGAATCACATTTCAGAACATGTTTGTACAGATTTTAACGACAGGGACAGCAGTTTTTATGCAGAATAAAACTGGATATTTTGTTGTTTGGGAAAGAATTTATGGCTTGCAAATTGGATCCATTGATATTGCGATTTCGATTCGACTGTGACTGCGATCTTGGAGCTCTAGTTGACCATTTACTTTCATGTAGGATTATTATTAACCAGTGTTGCACTACAGTTTACATTTCTGTTACTGTACCAATATCACTAGCTCCCAGACCTGATAGGAACCCGTCCACTTCCCTGTGTAGTGTATCATGGAAAACTATGCCCCCACCTGCCCCAGACCACATTTCAAAGCTGAATGTCGGACTTTAAGAGCCCTTTACATCTTGACCATGTGACACAGGCAGATATCGTTTCCGGACTTTGAGCCTGTTGAACTCCAATCTTTCATCAAACGCGCCTAAATTTTTGACATATTCCAGAGAGGCTGAGGGGAAAGGCCGATAGACATTATCTTGTACCGTGTGAGTAGCTGTTGGCTTATGTGAAATTGTGGTGAACCTGAGCAGAACATGAAAGGTGGTGTGGTGAGAGTGCGACGCTGCTGTAGGCCCTGACACTGCTTTTGATGTGTTAATCCTGTCACAGCGATGCCCAGGCGGAGGCAGCCGGGGCTCTGATACTGCCCCCGGGGTCAGCGAGGGAGACTTACCCATTCTCAAACTCATAACAGTGAGGATGGACTACCAGCTCACATTAACTTTACTCTGAGCACAAACACTGTCTACAGCAAGTCCACAGTCCATCATGAGGGAATACAGCTAGAGCAGAAATGATTTTCAGTAACCGACTGTTACACCAAACCTCCAAAAACTACAGAGCCTAGAAAAACATTTAATAAAATAAAACCAAATAAAATGAATAAATACACTTACACACACACATATACATACATACATAGAATTATTTTAAAATATTTTACATTAGATTTTTCTAGGTAAGTAAATCACTCCATGCAATCAAGTATTTTGTTGCTTTAGTCAGAACTCACAATGTTTTAACACAATCTTTTAACACATAGTCTAAACTTTATTATAGTATTAATCTATATCATTTGAAATTTAATAACCTAAGTCATGTTACAACATTCACAAATATCCAATGGACGTTTTAACTAGGCAACTCTTTACAGTGCAATTACCCAAATAGGCCACTAGATGCTGCTGTGCTCCCGAGTATATCCAGCTGATGGTGCAGGTGTTTATGGCGCTGTCACAACAATAGATCAAATTCAGTAATCACGTGACACACGGACACATCTGGGAGTTAGAAAAGTCTTTGCACGAGATTGTAACTCACAGAGAGACGTTATCGCTGACATAATTACACATAATACATACTATCACATCTGAACTCACATCCTCCTGACACTGAAGCTGTGGGATGAAGGTGAGTAACAAGAGCGCACAGAATCTACAATGTGTTAAGAATAATTATTACCTTTGCTGGCTTTTGGTTCATATGTCTCATTGTTATTCAGTGTGAAGTAATGCTAAATACATCTATTTAATTCAGCACAATATACAACGTGCTAATACAGCCTGTACAATACAGTGAATTACAATTACAACCATGATTATTGTTAGAATCAGTTGAACTGATTGTTAATATCAAATCTTGAGTATGTTCAATTAGCGCATACATGGTTCCTTGAGGTAAAAGTAGCTCACAGATTGTACTTTTCTACTTGTACAGTACTGTTGCATGTTTCATTTTGAGACCTCACTCTCTCTCTAAGCAAATATTTGTTTAAATGATCTGGATTTCAATTATAATCTCAATTATCGTTATTATTATGATTATGTTTTCCATAACTGAGCAGCCCTAGACATGCTTTTGTGTTTTCTCATTTGAAGCGTGTGTTGTGTGCAATTAAACTCTTCTTAAATATTTGAATGTTTACATTGATACTTCGCAGTGGCATCGCGCTGGGGGTGATCTACGTGCATCTCTATTGGTGGAATGTTTAGAAGTTACCATGGTGATGCAATACACACATTAGCAAACATGGACAAAAAAGGTTTAAGTTTGGGTGAAAATTTAAGAAAATTGATTTTAACAACTTTTCAGATTTTCAGGAGACTGTGATCAATATGACTGTTCATGGTCTTGTTTAGGAGTTAGATTTTCAACAAAAAGGAGAGAGAGACAAACTGAAAAACTAACTGACTAACAGATTGTGTTAAAGTAAAGATCAGATTAACGACGCTTCTAACACAGTAGTGCTTTCAGTTAGCTTTGTACCCCCAGGAAATGTTCATGACACCAGCTGCATCAATAAAGAAAAGATGGAGTGTCAAGACCGTCAATACAATGTTTCTAATAAAATACTGTGATATTTTCCCCACTAGATGGAGTTGCCAGGTTGTGCAACACATTTCAAAAACAGCATTTCCTCATATAATCATTTTACAACATGTTTTACAAGTCTAAATCCAGTCAGATCCACACTTCAAAAACCTGAAGAAAAAGATCAAACTACATACTGGAGACCTGATGGTTTTGGGTCTTGTTTGACTGGGAATAAATAAGAAAAATGACTTGGATTTATATTGTTTGACCAGCTTCTCACAGGCGCCATTGAGACATGTATTAATTCATTCTCCATGTTGGGTCACATACCAAACCACTCTGACCACCACTTCCTCACAGACAAAGTGGTGAAATGTCTTGCGCAGCGACAGTAAACACTGATGGGAAGGCATGTTACAGGTGTGGCTGTAATAGATAAAGTACACTGTTACTGTATGTTGTATGTTTTTCTTGATATTAGACAGCAAAAAAATACTTTGTGTAATATGAAGAAGCAGCAGACCAAGGTGCAGGCAAAGAAGTGGAAATGGCTGTGTTCTTTTTGCTGTGTCCCGGGCTGTATTTTTCCTCATTTGCCCTCAGCGCGTCTGCTTCCTGTCATGAACCATATATTACTTCATTGTACTCCCCTCCCTCTCTGCACCCCCTCCTCCTCCTCCATCGGCCCCCCCCTCGTGCCCCCCTACCGCACGACTCAGACCTGACTCTCTCTCTCTTTTTGCTCTTGCTTTCTCAAAGTGAAAGTGGAGATTTTGTGGCTGGCGCTGACCTGCGATCTGGGAGCTTGCCTCATGTTCTGGGGGCTTTGTGAATAAAACCTTTCTCTGCTGTGATATTTGGATGTCCCATTTTTACCTGTATATTCTCTACTTAAAATGTCTAGAGATGTGAAGTGAAATTCCAGTGTAATTGATTATTCTTCAGTGGCTTATAATTTTGGCTTTATAATATTGTTGTAAAAAGCCATCAGAAAGCATTATTAGTGTAATATAAAGTGAATTAATATGGCGCAGTTTGGTTTTTGAACCTCACATTATATAGCAATGGTCACATTTTTATATAGAGTATTTCCATCTTCAAGGCACTCAACGTGCTCTACCTCAAGGGACCACTCACACATTCACACACCAATGTACACAGACACTGGCGGTGAGGTGGGTTAAGTGTCTTCAGGAGCCTCAGAGGAACCTCAAAGTGCTGGAATTGCACTGCCAACCTGTGGGTTAGTGGACTTGATCGCTCTCCCAATGATGTTTGTGTCGAGAGTGGGATTTGAACCACTAACCTTTGGATCAGTGGACAAACACCCTCCCAACTGACACTAAATTGAAATTTTATTTTGACACTAAGGAATACACTCTGTCCTCAATACAGTTTCTGATAACTCACAGATAATTAAAAAAAAGACTTTATTCAAACAGTAGAATGTGATTTTCAACAGTGAATATGATTTTTTTATTATCAATACTTGATAATGTGTATCGAATATTATGTGGTATCTGATTTTCAATACTTCTGACAACCCTAATAGTGTCGGTCTGGCATACCAACTACCTGAGTACATTGCTGACTTGTCGACATAAGTTACAGAGTGATGACCTCCAGAGCTTTTTGTATAGAAACTCCATTTGACAAATGTTAGTGTCATGTTCATGTCAGAAAATAAAACAACTTTGACTAAGCAAAACTTCAAATAAAAAAAAAAAAAAATCTCATACTTACGTTAAGTATTTTACAATTAGAATTGCACTGATACTTAAATTAGCATTTAGAAAGGGGAGATATCATTTCTGTGCAAACAATAAAAATATCGTTCAGGTACAAGTGGATGTCCAGCTACTGAAGTTTGACCCATTTCTTCTCGTCATTTATGTTCTCACTTGCTTTTAACTCATACATGTCATTAAGATGTATCGCACTCACTAATGTTCACTTAGCATCATATCTTATTTTATCACACGGTGATGAACTGTTTTAGTGCTGACAAAATTGTTCTGAATGACTGATTATCACATGTCACTTCACTGACACCTTTCAGAGGCGTTAAAATGTGAGATTTTCATATTCAACAACATACAACAACATAACATACAACAACATAGACCATTTATTAAACGCATGTACTTTTCTGATAGAGGGTCCACCACCTGCTTGTCTCCATGGATGTTATAGCTTTGCCTTGTATATTCCAAAGTGGCCTTAAATTTATCTTTCCCCATAGAGACAAGCAGGTAACACTATCAGATCATAAGTCAGATTTAGTGGTTATGTGACCTTGCTCAACCGCAGCAACAAATAATATAGTGCACCTTTAATCTACTTAGATTCAACCACTAGTTTACAGTTATCTTCTCAAAACCATGCAAAGTTAGCCAACGAGCACACAGTGACTCAACCCAAACAAGGCCCCAGTATCTTGTCATTTCAGTAACAACAACACAATGGATTCAACCAACACATCATACCAACATTGTTTATCATCTGTAATTACAATCGATAAATCCTTACTTTGTTTGGCCTTTTTCAGAACACAAATGAATCCTTGACAATGTGGACATGATACGGCTCCCTCTGTTGACAGTCTGTATGGAGACACGGTGGTGGCTCTATTGACAGATATGCAGACTTGTTTACAGGAGACTATGAGACAATGCTGTTAGCAGAGTTAAGACTGTGTACATTGTTTATTTATTTGGCCTGTGTCTGGTCTGTGCCCGCTCTGCATTCTGATGTGGGTGCTCAGGACTGGCCGGTGAGCCTGGACGCCCTTGCCTCTCCCCAGATCAAACGCTGACGTGTCACTGGCTTTTGAAGTCACATTCACTCACAGGGAGTAGGCAACATGCATTCTTATCTTCTGATAGGCTGCAGCTCTTCACAATAATGGAGCTTTTTTACTTTTCTTTTCAGGGGAGCTTTGTAATGACACTGCAAACTTGCTTTTTGGCTTGGGGGGAGGTCTTGGAGGGTATACGTTTAAGTATAATTATAGGATCCATGTCAATATTAAGTTTGCTTCAAAGGTCCTATATTACGCAGAATTGACTCTTGTGAGCTTTAAGCCATGTTATAGTTTTGTTACCTCCTCAAAAAATACCTGAACTTCTGTTTTGTTTCATTCACACATGTTTGAGTAATCCTTTATTATTAGTCTGTCTACATCTCCAGTGCTCAAAATGCTTGTTGTTGCACCTTGTGACGTCATGACGTGGTAGTT
Source organism: Boleophthalmus pectinirostris (assembly GCF_026225935.1). NCBI lineage: Eukaryota > Metazoa > Chordata > Actinopteri > Gobiiformes > Gobiidae > Boleophthalmus > Boleophthalmus pectinirostris. The sequence goes on along the minus strand of NW_026570970.1, from coordinate 17,711,594 downwards.
TTCACGTTAACATCTTTTGTTCAGTAGAAAATGGCAATTCCAGATCTGAAATCATCTAAATCATTCTAGTGAAGGTGAATGGAGTATAAAAAAGCCCTAGGGTTTCAAAATGGCTGCCCATTCAAGTCAATGGGCTGAGCTCAATGACGAATGATTCCAGATTAGCCTGGCTAGATACTTCCGGTGGCTCTGGGCCGACTGAGCATGCACAGAAAGCACGGCGAAGGCATGCACGGAGCACGGTCTTGTTATCACGTGATCACTTTGACCAATCAGAGCAAGAAGAGCTAGAGCAGAGCAGAGCCGGAGCTAATGATTATAAAGCATTTTTTTTAAGACAACTGAAGGATTTTGAGCTGAGAAAAAGTTTATGATCTAAAAATATGTAAAAATTACCACAAAATCCAACATTTTTGAAAACTGTTGGTGCCCTGTCAGCCGAACACGAGCAGTTTGTGATTACATTGCACTCTATGAGAAAAATCCTCTCTCAGTCCATGGGATTTTTTCCACTGTAGTACCAGTGAGTGACCACTACATCAGCTAGAGGCAGCTACAAGCAGTAATACCCTATCCAGTTATTTTAATAGATCCATGAGCATATAAACTCAATGGAGCACTTCCTGTATTACCACATGACATCACAAGGAGGAACAGTGTTTTCTGTTTGTGTGTTAAACTTGTGTAAATGAAACAAAACACAGCTCCAGGAAAACAGTGTAAAACAGGCCCTTTGCGTTTACTTTTACTTTATAGTTAGCCTTGAAAACATTGACTGTTAGCCTTGACCATGATTTCATCTTGTAATCTTATGTTAGTTTTGTACAAGGTGGTATATAGTGTGAATTTGCAAACCTATACATTTTTAACTAAATTGAGCCTGAAAAATGACAGCATATTGTTTTCTACATTCTTCGACTATTTTAGAAGTCCTTTATGATAAAAAGAGAGAGAGATAGACATATATGCAGTCATCTTATACTTAATTACACCCAAAATGACAGTCTGCTCTTAAAAAATATTCAAGTCCAAACCTTGGTCTAAAAGTGCTCTTTTACTGACACTTAAGACTGGAACATCCAATTTACCCCTTAAAGAAACACAAACACGGCTCTCTCCAGCATTTTACACTCCACCCACACATTCTCACCACCTAATGTTACTACATTATAAAGTAATGCCATTTTCCTCCTAACACTCCGACTCCACTGGGTTACCAAATTAGCAATTAGCCTTCGTTTTTTCCCAGCAACTATCGGTGCCTGACACTGTGCACATATCCCTGCACTGCGAGCACGAGCTAAATTAGTCCATGTTCAATCTAATCATAGTCCATAGAGCGGGTCTTCCCACTTAACCACAAGGGCGCAGACAACTTCACCATCAACTTGTTTTCCCTGGCAACCGCTCCTCCAGTCTGTGTTAAAATAGTTTTTTTTCTTCATTTGATACGAACGCCGTATATATTCTCTGCTGCGTCTCAATTACAGAGGTCAGCGAGTTGACGGTCACCCTTCATACCAGACTGTCGTACTCCCCCCTCTTTCCCTTCTGCTGACCAGTGACCACGGCTCTGACAGGCAAAATACTTTCTCACAACGGAACGAGAATATCTGGGTAACACGGCCTCCATGTAGCTGGATGCCTGTTGGATTTACAAGATGTCTGAACTGGCCAAAACCCATAAACAGTTGCAAGGGTCAAATGTCAGGAAGCTACAGTTTGTGCACATCCCCAGGACTCCACGGTTATTCTAGTGATTAGCAGCTCGTAAATCCATTCTCATTGGTCATAAAACACAGATTCCCTCAACCAAGACCTACCATCTGGCTGTCAGACTGTTGCGGCGAATTGGAAATCTGTGGAGTAGAAATAATATTAGCAAATGAGTAAGTGACCTCTGGGGTAATGTTTTGTGTTTAGTGCTTTCTCCGCTTTGTTTGTCCTTGTGTCTGGGAAGCAAAGGTGACTTCCAGTTGCTACTACACCACAGGGTTATTTGGAATTGAACTTCTATGGGTAGTTTTATTTATTTATTTAAAATTTAACCTGAGTTTGTTTTATGTTGGGAATTTAAAGTGACCTGTTTGGATTCTCTGAACCACACCGATGCCAACACACGTAGTGCAGCACCAGTTGCTTATTGGTGAGGTTAAGGTGAGTTTATTTGCCATTTGTAGTTAAAAAGCACATTGCAAAAACATGTGCAAAAAGCTCAAAGTGCACCATGAGACATTAAAAACAACCACATGTGAAATAAACAAGCTACAAACATTAAGGAACCAAAATCTTTAAGTGCTACATCAACTTCAGAAGTTCAGAGTTTATCGTACAAGCTTTTAACAGCTCATGGGAGGAACAGGAATTAGCATAGCAAGAATTCATACATTTAAAAGTACACTGTGTAACTTTTCTGGTGGAGGGTTCTGAAGGAGATGTTGTTGCTTTGTCTCAAATGTTCCGGTATGACATTAAACGTATCCATCTTGCATGTTTTTTATTGACTTAAAACCTGGCATGTTTTACCATTAGTGTGCTCTTTTCTCCACAGATGTCACCTGCTGTCTCCGTAGAAATAAAAAAGAAAAAGAAAAACTGTAATGACATACTGTAGAAGAGGGATCTCCAACCTGTAGCTTGGGAGCTACCAGTGGCTCTCCAACCCATTCAGAGTAGCTTGCCAAGGGATTTCTGGATTCTATGTATTGTATTCTATGTATTCTATGTATGTATATGTATCATCTTCATGCCTATTTTTGTGCACTGACAAATGGATAATGGTTTATGTTTTATAAGCACCTGTTCCGTGTCTAAGGCATGCCGTGGCACTATACTCAGTTTCTTTGCGACTGCTGAAACAGGTAGCTCTCTGGCATTTTTGTAGCTCACTGGAGGAAAAACATTGGAGAACATTCCAGGCAACATCTCCATGGAGCGAAGCTGGGTACGGACCCTCCACCAAATGTTACACAGTGCACACGATGGCCAAAGAGTCGTGTATGATCTGAAGAGCTTGGTTTAAAAGTCTATATTTGCCAAGAACCTTGAAGACATGCAGGTCACAGTTCCCAGTTTTTGCGCAGCCTTCCGTCACTCTATATTTAAAGTTAACTTTCTTTCACTGTTAAATTTGCTTTTTAATAACAATACAAAAAAACTGCTCTCCTGCAAATAGAGTTCCCCTTGTGTGACTTCATGCAGAAAGCCCAGCTGTTTCTGTGGCACCAGAGCTGGGACCAGGGGAGCCAAAGGGAGACTGGTTTGAAGTGACGGTGCAGTGGTGGTTGCAGCTGCCAGGCCCAGAGCCATGTGTTCATGACAAATCCCATTTTTAGCCCTAGATTGTGTGGGACTTTGTTGAACGTTGAGCCCGGAGACGCCCTTCTTGTTTTGCCCATGCTCACAGCTGATTATGTCGCCGTGTAAAGCTGCCACGCTACACGACTGTCACATGATTTAACACGGAGGTCTCCATTAAGGCCCAACCACCGCAGGAACGCGCTCTATCACTGTTATGTGTGCAGCTGACAGCTCTGTCGGGGACAATCCTACTACGCTGCTTACACCAATGGGTACTTGACACAGACGTAACAACTATTGGCGTTTTCATTTTTTACTCAGCTGAGAATGTTATGATTTTCAGCTTGCGTTTTTTTTTCTGTGGAAAGCTCAAGGTGACGTCAAATTTGGATGACATTTTCAGGGATAGTCAGAAAAGATGAGGAATCTAAAGTGTCTGTGTGGAGTGTATACTAAAATTACAGCAATTGAGGGGAAATGTGTGCTATCTAGATTTTAATAAAGCCTGAATCAAACTATGAAACAAACTTTTTGCAATGGTTTTAATACGCAACATTGTTGGTTGGTGTTGATTACCCTTCTCGTTTGTGATCCAGGTCTAGGACTTAATTTTCCAAATCCTGATGTAGTCATAGTCTAGGCCCTGTTTAGTTCAGGTTAAGCTAAGGTAAACTTTACCCATAGGGAAATTTGTAGAGCAAACTGTCAGGAGCAGAGGCCGCCATGGTGCCACGCCTGGGGACCCATCTCCAGTTCTTGAGTTTGGCTTGGTCAGGATTACAGTAGGATTACAGGTGCCCAAAGGGAACCCACACAGACATGGGGGGAAACAAGTCCACACAGAAAGGCCTGGATGAACTGGGGATCAAACCCAGAACTGTCTGCACAACATCCTGCTAAGAAACCAGAGCTAAGAGAGTACTTTTCCTGTCAAAAATTATGTCTGAACCAAGTTTAGAACCAAGACAGTGGCTCTAGTAAAAGTAACAGCTCCCCAAATTTAAGCAACGGTGAGGTGACGCCTCACACATGAAATTACACTGTATAGCAGGTACAAAGTGATTTAATTTCCTGTCCTGTCACCTCTGCTGTTGACTCTAGGCTTCACTGACATCTTGTTCAATATTAAATGCAATCACTTTGTTGCGCGACGCCCCAGAGGCATAACTTTCTTCATTACAAACTTGCAGCAGTCTTTATGAGTGCTCAGAAATAATTCATCACACATTTAATTGAAAGTGACATTGAATGCTTGTGTATTGTTGAAACTTGCACATCCACACAAATAAATCTGTCCAAAAATAGAGCTATTGTTGCAGGAACAGCATAATTACTGACTTTCAGGAGCAATTTAAGAAGGTTTGATCAGTGTACACTCAAAACCACCGTCTTGGAGTCAATAATGGTTGAAGTCTCTGCCACATTTATTCAAGGCTTTTATAAATAGCTTGTGACACTGGCATGCTATTGGTGTTAATGCATGTGGCTACATATTCAGGGAACCATTTAGCATATTGCCTCTAACCACTCTCTGAGTCCCACGGTTACTACGCGTTTAGGCAATATGCTTTGTCAAAATGATCCCACGGTGAGGCCAAATGACACAATATGGATGAAACAGTGGTGAGTTTGCGAGCAGAGTTGGCCCACGGCAACCGCGACACAACTTTGAAACAAGAAATGATTAAAGCGCGCCTCTGCTCAGGAGAACAGAGCAATCATGGCCGACCAGCTCTCCCGGTGCCACGGGTCTCCTGGGACCAGCGGGGCCCACAGTGTAATGGGACCGATGTTCCTCATTAATATATTGACAGATATGAAAAGTAGCCCGCGCTGAATACGAGCAGCAGTGCCAAAGAAAGTCAAGGCTATGGATGAAAAACCTGGATGGTCTTCTATGGTCTGGGGGCATGCAATGTGGTTTGGGTATACATTTTATGAGTCCAGAGAAAATATAACATTTTGCTTATCCTCTTGCTAAAATTTTCAAAACAGTCATGAAAATGCAGCTATTTAAGGTAATTGCTAATATGCACAGTGCGATTGTCAAAAAGAGAAGATGATGCCAGAGCCAGGTGAGGTGAGGAGACTTTGGGAGTGTGTCATGTGTAATTTCAGCATTTGGATCTACAGTATATCAGAACTAGTAGTTCACTTGGTAATATTAAAAAAAATATGTTGTGTTTGAGTGTTTTTGTATTGTTATTGCAGTATCAAAATTGAACATGGAGTCTATTTCTTAGTATCAAAATCAAGTTTGCATATTAGTGACACAGTGATGGCAGATCAGAGATGTTGTATAAAAAGAGTGTGAAGAAATGTTTGATATTTCATGATAATGTTTGATAATCATTCAGTTGTGGATGTTTCATTGTATTTTAATCCATGTTTGAATCAAATACATTTAATCCAAGGTGTGTAAATGTAATTTTTGTATTTTATTGTTTTAATGCACAGCAATAATGTTCAATTTTCAATGTATTCATAAGGTGAAGGCTTTAATATAAGCCTCTTTTTGGTTTTTTGCCTCTTCCAGCACCTACTTTTTTGTCTAGTGTGTGTGTGTGTGTGTGTGTGTTTTTTTTAAATAAATAAATAAAGTATTGAAATTTTAGTATTTTGACAAGACCACAATAAACAGTAAAAAATAAGTAACACATCCAGCCAAGAGTTTGTCTTTATTCATGCCCTTACTAGTCCACCCCATGGATTATTTGTTTATTGTATATTTTAGGAGAACCATTATCATTTATCTCACAATGGGGGAATTTCAATGTTGCGATACAAAGCACCCGACCAGAAGCAGACCATTTTATTACTGTAGACTAGCTTCACAATGGAGTAATTTACTACCCATCAGCAGTTTACCAGTACCTCTTTGGTGACCGCGCTCCTTTTATTGTCCAGTGGGTGTGTGCCTGTAGAAAGTGTTTGACTCAGGCCTGTTTTACTGTGACTTTTTAACTTGCAGCTCATGTGATTTAATGAATATGTTTGGAGTGTGTGCATACGCCCACCTGTGGTCACTCAGCCCATTATTTGCTGTGTGCACTCAGAAAAACAACATAGCAACATTGCGCTCATGGAAAGGGCCTATGGCAGACCGTGCATAGATTTATCCAATTATATTTATGTAGGCACCAACAGAAGTGGAAATTACTGTGTAGGTCTTGCACAGCTTTCAATTTAGTTTATATTTGGTTTAGTCATTGCATTATAATAAGAACAGTCCACTTTGAAATCACTTAAGGTGCACTATGTAACTTTCTGTTTGGGGGTCTATCACCTGCTTGTTTCTATGGATATGTCATTGCTCTACCTGGAATGTTCCACAGTACGACATTAAACAGCTCTACCTTACATTTATTCAATTACAGGTGGTTTTATGGTTCAAAAATATCTAGAAAAACAGGCATTCTAGCTGAGAGCGAGATTGTCTATCCCACAGATCTGGTTTGGTCTCCATGAAGATAGAAATGCAGTTACATTTGAGTAAGATTATCTGATTGTGGACTCTGCATGGGTGCCCTTCTGTAAATGAATGTTAGGTGAATGCTAGTTAATCTGCCTGTGCGTTATTTACTGACTTCACTGTTTGATTTTCTAACTTTCCGTTGGTTAAACAATTTTGTTAAGCCCCATGAGGTGACTGATGTTGTGATTTTTAAGCTATACAAAAGTATGTCTGAAATGAAGTGATAAAAATGTGCAGTGGTCTTCAGTTATGTGGTTAATAGTCCAAGGCTAGCCCGATTTTCCTCCATGATAATGTAGTTTCACGCTGATAAACGAGACATCTGTGAGGATAAGGCATACAGATATTGGTTGGAGGAGTCTTGGACTAGTTGCTATGACAACATTTAAACATGAAAGTGTAATTGGGGTTCTTGACTTTTGGCTTCATTTGTTGCACTGTATGTTGCTCCATCCCCAGATTTCCCTTGTGTTGCCATGGGATACGCCTCTTGAAATAAGCATCAAATTATGACTAAAGTTAGAAGGAAACACAGCAGAAAAGAGTGTGCGTGATTGTTCTCCTAGACTTTTTTTTTTACAAACGCCAGAGAACCTATAGACGTTAAAGCTTGCCAAGTCTAACATTACTGCTTGGTTCACCTTTATTCACATTCATTAAGTGTGAATGCTCATTTCAGGAAAAGTCCCAAAATGCTACACAATTAATTTACTTTTTGTTTGTCAAGGGCCATGCACAAACAAATTAATCTCATAGGAGTGAGTACTGCGGCAGATGGAGACTAAGGAGCCAATTTCCATCTGCGGGCAGGTATAGGCATTATATACCTAATGACTGGATAAAGCCCAAAAGAATAGGGACAGGCCCAGTATAATTAAATAGTGATCGTGTGTGGCTCCAATACAGCGCTCCTGCCAGAGGGATTAGCCCACAGTAGCAGTGATGCTAAACTAACGGGGTAAAGCGCTGTGCCAGCTCTTGGGTAAGGCTCACAACAGAGATACAGCAATATTAGTTTGGAAGAAATGGTATTTACATAGGGGTCGACAATATTATAAAATGAATATGTATATCTTGTTGATATTTTATCTTAAAGGGACAGACAGAAATTTTGGACCTCATTTCCTAGTTAGCCAGAGTGTTGGAGACGTGTGGAGACACTTTTTAAAATATTTCATCCAGTCCTTGTATTTGCAGAGGTCACTGGTGCTAGGCTAGTGCATGTCAATAGCCATAGTTAACTTGCCACTAAAACCAGTCTTACCCACTCCACAAAACACCAGAAGCAAATCTGTTATTACACCAGACTGTCGATGTAAATGTCTGTGTCGATAGAATAATTTTAGAAGTAAAACCAACATTGTCTTTTAAGGATTTATGTCTGAGCAGTAGCAGCAAGTTGCATTTCTTGATAGAAAGCTTGGCAGCGGCGGACTGATATCACCTAGCACCTCCACTGCTGGTGAGAAAATAGTCCCTCAACATGTGACGATTCATGTGATGCAAGATAAGTTTTATTTAAAACATTATTCTATCATCACAGACATTTATATTGATAGTCTGGTGTAATAACAGATTTGCTTCAGGTGCTTTGTGGAGTGGGTAAGACTGTTTTTAGTGGCAGGATAACTATGGCCATTGACATGCACTAGCCTAGCACCAGTGACCTCTGCAAATACAAGGACTGGATGGAATATTTAAAAAAGTGTCTCCACACATCTCCAACACTCTGGGTAACAGAAATGAGGTCCTATGTCCAAAATTCCAGACTGTCCCTTTAAAGGTGCACTGTGTAACTTTTCTCTAGAGGGTCTGTAACCTGTTTGTCCCCATGGAGATGTTAATGCTTGGGTTTAAACTGTCCACAGTATGTCATTAAACTAATCTGTAATGCATTTATTTAACTACAGGTGTTATTTATTGCTCAAAAATATCTAAAAACATCACTGTGAGTGGGGTTGCCTCTCCACAAATCTAACCAGTAATTCGGTTTAAAAGTCAGAGATTGGAGATGGAGATTCTTAAATTTATGGCTATACTGTAGAACATTCTAGGCACATCTCCATGGATACAAGCAGGAGACGGACCCTCTACCCAACAAGTTACACAGTGCACCTTTAACATGCTTGAAAAGGCATGTAAATATTATTATGGTGCAAGTGTAGTAATGGACTGTAAAATTTACTTCTGCAGAAATATCAATTTATACTGATTATAATTTAGCTCTATTTTCAGCTTTATTTATTTTTAGACAATATTACACATTTTCTAATTTGGCTAATCTCCAAAACATCAATTACATTATTATATTTTTTGTTTTATCTTTGACCTCTATTTACAGTTTCTAGTTTCTACTTTGTATTGATCAGCAGGATACAGCTGTGAAACTGTTGTTGGTTGATAGAAACAAGCAAAAGGGAAACAAATTTGGTTTATTTACCATGTGAACTGTTAAACTTTTAATGATTCTTGTGGACATCATGACCTGGTGCACTTTTGAGACATTTTTAAATGCTGCCAAATACAGACTTGGAACATGTCAAAGTGGAATGGAATATCATATGAATACATTTTACATGTAGTTGTGTAGTACCTGAAGAAAAGGAGAGGAGGCATGAAATTAGCAAAAGCTCTCAAAACTACCGCTATGATCCAACCATATACTTGACCAACTGCACTGACAAAACAAGAAAAGAACTCGTAAATTGTAAATTTGTACATAAAAAGGCAAACTAAACTTACAGTTCACTCCTGAATTTCAAGCTTGCTCACTCCATGCTTTCTTCTTTCTGTTAAGAACCATAAAAAGCTTTCACAGTCCCAATGCAATCGTTAATTTTGCTGACTATAAGACAACATTTTAAGGCAAGAAACTGCAGGTAAATAGGAAAAAAATTAGAGAAACATTTCCTGCAGCTTAAATACATAAATGTAAGGAAAAAATGTGTTACAAGTTTTTCACCATGGAATGTTTTTCATATAAAAACTGCCAAAACTGACGACCATTTATAGGCCATTTAAAACAGAAACAAGAAAACATCCAGGTTTAAATAAAAATGGATTTCATTTAATATTTGAGTAAAGTACATCTGACTGAAAATTTCCCCCCCAAAATCATATTTTGTCTCATACAACTCTATGGCTGCAAGTGAATTAAATTCAATATCAAGAATTGTGTTGTGTCCTCCTGAAATCTTGTATGCTACCTGACGAAAAAAATAAAAATAAAAATGTTTTGTGTCTCCCCTTAACTTGATTAAAACCCAACACTGCTACAATTGTGGTGTTTTTATAAAAGTACAACAAAGTAGTTGTAATGTTGAAATGGTATTTAAACCACATCCCACTGTATGGAGCAGAGTGTGTGCATGTGTGTGTGAATGGTCCACTGCGTACTGTACATTTTAATTGCCCTGCTGGGGATGACTGTGTAGATTTGAATAGCGCTGGCTACTAAAAGCCTCTCCTCTCTCTCACCTCATTAACACTTGTTTAACTAAAGAACTGGTGCCTTGACATGGTGTCCACTTTGGAGAGCACTTACACTTTAATCCCACTGAACAACATTGTGGAACGAGCACATTTACTATTGTTGTTAGCAGCTTTCATACATCTGTGTCTATAAATTAAACAAACACAAAACAAAACAAGCACTCAGTTTGTCCTGAATTCGAAGGATATTCAAATATGAATGCAGTCAGCCACCACCAGCTTAGTTAAATTTAGTGCCATATTAAACAATGCCCTGAAGTATCTCGCCACATGGGCATTTTCGAGTTATTTTTATGTGGTTTGCGAAAAATATGCCTGAACCTTAAGGAATCTTTATAATTGTATGTTTCGGGATGAGTTGGCCAATACAAGTGTATAGAGAATGGCACTGTGGATAGGCTCACTTAGCTCCCATTAAGCTGTATCCAAAACAAAACAGTCCCAGCGGCTTGACATGTTCCTGGACGGTGCCCGGATAATGCCAGGGTCACAGTTTTTGGGAAAAGGGAGTGGTTGTGTGCTACTGACTTTGCAGGGAAACCACTGGGGGATGATTCAGACAGTGTTTCAGACGGATCCCTTCTAAGAATACAGAGAGATGTGAGCATGAATATTCAATTTGGATAAATGTTGTCCTGTCTGCTTGGGCTGGGTAAACTCTTCAAGCCAACATTAGACTAAAAACAATTGGGGCTTAAAGGTCCTATATTACTCAAAATGACTCTGAAGCTTTAAGTTATGTTATAATGTTACCTCCTCAAAAACATACCTGGAGTTGTGTTTTGTTTCATTCACACATGTTTGAGTAATCTTTTATTAGTCTGTATAAATCTCCAAAGCTCAAAATGCTCTTTTCCACCTTGTGATGTCATTTAGTGGTAGTTTTCAAGCTTCCTTTTACCTTTAGCTCAGTAGGGATTGGCAATTCCAAGGCTGATTCCAAATCCAAATATCTCTAGTGAAGGTGAATAGGGTGTAAAAACAGAGTGGAGCAAATCCTGTATGACAACATGACATCACAAGGTGGAACAGAGTGTTACCTGTTTGAAAGGAGAGCTCAGCCTAAATGCAGGCTTTGTGTGTTAAATGTTTGTGAATGAAACTAAACACAACTCTTGGTATGTTTTGGATGAGGAGATAACACTGTAACATAGATCAGAAAATAGCATGATATGGGACCTTTAAAAAGTCAGGGCAAATCGTCATTAAAACATAGTCACTGAAACTAATTTACTGAAACATAGCATGTGTTTCAGTATATTTGATAAAATTAAACAACAATTATACATACAAAAATATATCAACTTGTGTTGGTAGTTATAGAAGAAATGGGGATAAGGCAATATTGTATGTTTGTACCTTTATCCAGTATTAAGATCTATATTACATCATATTTTCGACCAGAACACAAATAAAGAAACTCTAACCTTGGTGAGACAAAGTGGCATTTGTAAGGAAGCAGCATTTGCAGCGTTAATTTAAAACATTGGTAGTATTCTACACAGTATTCTACTGCATTAAACATGAACAGACCCAGCACACACTGTGGCAACTTGACAAATGGAGCGACATCTCCTTTAAATGTAAATGTAGGTGAAATTAAAGCCAAACAGAGCCTGCGAACATTTCAACAGACAGAACAAATGTGTCTCTGTGAAATCCACAGAACATAATGGTGGCAAGCTGGCTGATTGGCTAGCCCTCTTGATTCACAGTGTAAAGGTTCCTGGTTCAAATCCCAGTGGTGTCAAATGAAGAGAATTAAGTTCTTCCACGAGGAATTGATTAAATAATTGCTTGGATTGTTTCATTTAATAAAGAAACACGTGTCTGGTCATTAATAAAATTATATGTCATAAGCACACAGCTTCCTTTTTGTTTGCGCTACATGTGTGGACCAGTACAAGATGAACTGAGTGTTTAGTTTCAAACAAAGGTTTTGAACTGGCTAACACGGCCTTTGTCTGGCTCTGAAGGTGTGTATCTTATAAAGTATTCTGAGTGCTTTTCACCAGGCTCAAGAGGCCCAATAAAACAACACTCAGTTCAACAGCAGCAAACTGGTTACAAATGTCAAATGAAAAGCAGCACCTCTTATCTATAATGTGCCAATGAGCCTGTCAGTCTGCGCCTCTTTGGACTTTCAAATCTCCATTTCTCACTGCTCCGAGGGTGTGTGCTCCGACAGAATGTCAGGCAATTAAACAGTCATGGCTCATTGAGCTGGGGGTGGGCCGCCCCTCCGAACTCCTCATTCAAAACACAAGAAATCTCACGGCGTGGGAACGCTCTGCTCACAAACTTAGGCAGTAAATTCAGACAACAAGTTCTTATCAAAGGACACTTAAAGCCATAGTCGACTTTCTCCTAGCTGAGCAGTGTCACTGTCACGGCCAATTATCTCTGTGAACGAACACAGTTAACGCAACAACAGAGACGTGGTCTCAAAGGAAGGCAGCGGTGCCCCACTGCAGCATAAACCTGCTTCATTCTTATGATTCACTAAGCAGCATGATACAAGTCTACAGCTACAACAGTCTGCACCAAGAAGGTGAACCGAACAAAGCCTTCAAGCCACATGTTGTTAAGAGTGAAAGTATTTTTTTTGAGTACTTTAAAAATGGACTAAAGCTTTCACACAGCTGTTTCCTCCATCAATAAAAGCTCTGTAATATCATCTTAAAAACTGGCACATAAACTCATAAACACACTGCAGTAGATATAATGTAAGAATAAGAATCAATATCTAAAAACATCTTTTAAACAAGGTCTCCCCAACAATGCCTATTAAATAGATTTTCTTTAAAAGCATTTGTACCTGTTCAAAAGTCATTCTTGCAGTTCAATGGGGCCGTTTGTCACGTCCAGCTGGATGCTATAATTGTGAGTCAGACTGAGCCTAAAGATAAAACAAGCGTTTTATTCCTCTCGCCAGGAGCCCGCCATAGCAGCACATTACTGAAATGTCACCACGTGCGCCTTCTGCAGCCTCTCTGATCAGTCCTGAAATCTCACAAAGGACTTTTTGTAGTCAGGTAGCTCCCTGGCAGTTATCATACGTCAGTAATATAAGTTGTTTGTTGAGACTGTGCAGGCAGACTAATTATCGTGTTATTCATGAAGCGTCTGGAGCCTTCACTGCTCCACAACACCAACACCAGCTGCATCCCTCAGCATCACAGACTGCTTCTACGCCACCTCTGACTGGACGGCTTCCTGCAGGACCTGACTCTATTAGCAATGGCAATGAGGCTCTATAACAGGATGTGTCAAGAATAGATGTGTTGAAGACGCCTTGTGTTGACTCTCCTGGGGACCTCGCGTAGCAGCCCAGAACATCGTGGCATGTGTTGAACAATCCCTGTGGTGTTAGCAGCTTCACTTTAGTGTCAAACATTTGATAAAGCCACTTATTTTACACTTAGGTCAGCATTAGAATCTGGAGATTTATCTTGTGAGACCTAATTATTTAAGACAATACAAATAAACTGATGGTGATCATAAGTAAAACAATAGGTAGGCCTGTCTCAATAATTACTATATCGACTTTAACATGAGAGCTGAAACAATATATTTTGGGGCTCAATATTTATTGTGTGTGCAATTTACTTGCAAAAGTGGAGAAATTTGGGGTATGTTTGTTGAAATATTTTATTTTATATATTATTGTTGCTTTCTTCCAGCTGTTTATTTCTTCCAGCTCATGCCTTTTGAATGACACTGTCTAAAGTAAAGCAGTTTCAGTATTGTCACTTATCGCATTATGTCTGTAGCTTTAAAAATTGCTATGCTTTCAAGCCGAACAGCAGGTCATGTGCTTAATACTTGTGTTGATGATAATACCAACGCAATCAATCAATATCACTCTACTCAAATTTATGTAGTAATTCAATTCTATCAAGACAGGTCACTAATACTACTAGAGAAGCCACATTCTTTAGTCGTTCTATTATAAATGGTTCAGATTAAACTCTAAATACTATTTTCGGCAAAGACACTGCCAAGTCCTGCAACTGGCAAAGTGAATTTACAATGACAAAAACTTTATTCACTATTTTTTCTCCGTACTTCGTAACCGTACCTCGCAATGGGAAATAATATTACATTCATAAAGCATGCCAACACCAATGTGAAAAAAAAAAAAAAAAGCAGCTAATTTCAGTTATCTTTGCCCCACCCCAGTCTATCCCGCCAGTGTAGGCAGATAAGAACACATTCACGTAACACACAATACATAAACAAGGAATTCAAAGCATAAAAAATGACGAGGAAGAAAATGTTGAACCTTACACTGTGTTGCATCTCATTCCAAACACTCCTCTGGTTTGCAGCAGAAAAGCAGAGAAACAAACTCAATTAATTCACAGTAGGTGGAAGCAGGAGCTGATGGACATGCATGACTACAGAGCACACACAGTACTGTTGTATAAGGGACATCAATAACCAGTGCAATATGAATGGGAAAGAGCGGAAATGCAATTAGTATTGAATAAAACAAATAACCCACGCTTTTATTTGTGCATTCTAAGAGCCAGATGGGGGAAAAAGAACTGCTTTTCAAATTGAGTTTTTACGCTGGATAAATAGCATATTATTAACCTGACAAAAAGCATTTAGAGAGTGAATCGAGCTTGTTTTCAAACTCCGTGGAGGAAATGACAGCTCAACTAAACAGTGAATACGTTTTGTTGCGAAGGAGTTACGGACAAGTTTGGATAAAGGCTGTGAAACGTACATATTAAAAGTGAATAATAAGAGGATATTAAGGACATTCAACTTAAAAAACCTATATTACTCTAAATTGCCTTTTCTAAGCTTTTATATTGGAATGTTGTTACCTCATCAAAAACACACCTGGAGTTGTGTTTTGTGGACTGTAAAATGTAAATTATGTGAGTATATTGACTGGTGAAGGTCCTAGGTCCTAAAGTTGTGTTTTTTTTTTTTTATTTTTTTTAAAGGTCCTATCACACAAGTTGAGTTTTGTTTCATTCACACATGTTTGAGTACTCGACATCACCAAAGCACAAAATGTTGTGTTCCACCTCGTGATGTCATGTCTACCTTTTACCTTTTGTTAAGTGGAGACTGGAAATTCCAAGACTGGATTTATCCAAATTATTCTAGTGAACATGTATGGGGTTTAAAAACACAGTGGGGCTCTTCCTGTATTACCACATGACATCACAGAGTGGGACAGAGTCTGTTTGAGAGAAGAACTCAGCCTAAATATGAAGGGTTAGTGTGTTAAACATGTGTGATTGAAACAAAACACAACTCTTGGCATGTTTTTGAGGAAAAAACATGATAACATAAATCAGAAAATAGCACAATATGGGTCCTTTAAGTATCAGTAATTCAAGAGTAATTGCTCCATGACAAATATTGTACCAAACAATATAAATCATTTTTTATCAGTGAAAAATATATCTCTGGTATGTGTCAGCATAGTAGAAGCAATGTTAAGGCTAAGACTATATTTTAAACCAATTTCAGAAAGTGCCAAAAACTTTTTTCAGTCTTATAATTTTCTAATAAAACTCTTCAACAGTAACTTAAGAGGGTTCACTGTGACAGGAGAGGGTCAGAGTGTGGAAAGCTAATCCATGCTGAGTACTGTCTCTCAGCTCAATGGAACTGCCAGCTTTGTGTTAACCTTTAGCCCACGGCGGCATTTTAACTCTCAAGGTTGTTGGAAATGGAAATCCATATATCAAGATCCAATCCCACTAACATGTGCTTAATCTGATGGAAAATAAAGACCCGCGTTACAGAAAACAATTGATAGCGCCACTCTTCGAAAACCATCCATCTCCACCTCCATGCCTTCTATTCTCTGTTGTTTGAAACGTACAAACAGGGATGAGAAGGGCAGAGGAGGTGTGGCTGCTCTCCCGCCACGGAGCTGTTGATTCGTTAACACAAGCACAAATCGATAGAGATGGGGGACCTGAATAGTTCACGGGTACAAAGAATTAATTTCCGGCTGTGGGGGGCTTACTGTGGCAAATCACTAGCTTTAATCAGCAGTGTCAAGTCAAGAAAGACAAACGATGTTTACGCCCAAAAATGCTGTGTCTCTGCGTACTTGAAAACCAGTGGTGGAAGAAGTACTCAATTTTGTTTCTTAAGTAAAAGTACAGATACAGGGGCAAACGTTTACTCATAATCTTGCTCATATGAAAAAATCTAAACTATTGAAATACCTGTTTAAAAATTTAGTTTAAGAGAAAATAATTTTGTAGAGAGAATTTTGCAATTAAAGCATGAAATGTAGTGAACGTTAGTGCAATCAAGCTGATTTTAAGTGATTCAACTGATGATGATGATTTTTGTAGCTGTTTTTGTGCTTTTGGTTTGTTCTTAGTTCTAAATTAACTCAAATTAAAGGTGTACTATGTAACGGTTTGTTTGGGGGTCCATCTCCTGCTTGTTTCTATGGATATACCATTGCTCTGTTTAGAATGTTCCACAGTATGACATTAAACAGCTCTACCTTACATTTATTCAATTACAGGTGGTTTTATAGCTCAAAAATACCTTGAAAAACAGGTATTCTGACTGTGAGCGGGGTTGCCTCTCCGTAGATATGACTTGTAACTTAGTCTGGTTTGATCTCCGTGAAAATAAAAAAGGTTTAATGCCATACTGTGAAACATTCCAGACAAAGCAATGACATCTCCATGGAGAAAAGCATCAGTTTTGATTTTGATTTTGGTTTTGATTTGATTTTCCATCCAGATCTAAAATTTTGTGGAGCTGAAAGTACAGATACCTGCTCTCAAATCTAGTAAAGTAAAAGTAAAAAGTATCCACTGTAAAATTGACTCAAGTAAAATACAGATACCTAAAAATTGTACTTGAGATGTTATTGTTTTGTCTGGAATGTTTCACTGTTTGGTATTAAACCTTTCTATCTTCAGAGACCAAACCAGACCAAGTTACAGGTCAGATCTGTGGACAGACAACCCCGCTCAGAGTCAGAGTGCCTGTTTCAGAGTGCCTGTTTTTCGAGATATCTGTAGTGGAATAGATGTAAAGTAGATCTGTTTAATGTCATACTGTGGAACATTCCAGGCAGAGCAATGACATAGCCATAGAAAGAATCAGGAGACAGACCCAACTAAAAAGTTACATAGTGCACCTTAAAAAACTGTACTTTTACTTTTGTACTTTGTTACCTTCCACCACAGATGAAAACAGTGGATTCCTCACCAGTCTGTCGAGGCTAGTGCCAGCTGCAGTGGTGGGGCGCTCCTCGGGGCTGTAGGGCTTGAAGCGGGCGGTAAACACGTCCGAAACACCACGTGCGGATCTGCTCATTCCTGCGGGTTTGGGCTGGCCACAACCTTGGAAAACCTGCAATTACATGGACACGGGTGAACCCATAGTCACCGTCTGAAATTACCCCCGGAGGCAGGAAAAAATAGGGCGAACATGTTTGCTTAAGGCCAAAAGACATTCACCCCGCGTTACCGTACATGACAGCGCGCTGCATCAATCTGAGGGGAGCTGTTCTGATAGATGCTTTGACAATGACTATTTATAATGACAGGGGGAAGATTTTTATGGGATTTGGGGGAAAGCACCACATATACTTAAGCCATAAACAAAAATGCATCTGTTGCATGGGAAAACCAACAGGGCATTTAACTGAACAGGAGCTGGCATCTAAAAGTGTGTAGGCAGTCGGATATCTTCACAACCACCTACATTTTTTTGACGTTCTGACTACAATTTTGTGGGCAAAGGAGAATGCAGTAAAGCACAGGAAACACATTAACTACTGTTAGTTGAACTAAGATTATCTGACCAAAGCCTAACGTATAATTCAAATTCAAACCTAAACTTGGACATAATTAGCATGTGTTGTTCGGTGCACACCTTACAGCGCACAGTGTGACTTAGTAGTTCCACTTTGACTAACTTTAGCTGTGATGTGAAGCTTCTAAGTCAATGCTATGTGGAATAAAGCTAATTGACGTACCCTGTAGGAAACCTGGGCGCTGTTATCCTGCATATTCATGATGGCCTCTGAAATCTTCACATCAATAGGCTCCATGACAGATTCAATGTTGAAAGGTCCCTCTAGCCTCTGCGCGACCAGCAGCATAGCATCTGTCAAAACAAAGGTAAAGGTTAGAGAGGAGAAGCAGAGAGGAGGGCGCCAGGATAACACTCCGTGGACAGCTCACAAATACAATACAATTGACTTTAACATTTAAACTGTTAAATCACTCTACAGATTACTAAGAGACACTTTTATGTGAACACTGAATCAGTTGTGTCCCCATCTGGCACAATTCACCATTCAAAACCATTTTGTTTCCTGAAAGTGTACTTTCTGAAAATAAAACTTGACTTTAAATCATGACTTCACAATATTTTATTTTACTTCAGTAATTGTAATGTTGTTAAAAGAGTATTTTCAGACTTGTATTGCAAAGTGGAAGAGTGTTCCCCTATAATCTAAAGGTCAAGGGATGGAATTTTGTTTGTTCAGCAGCATTCTAGCTGTGGTCGCAATAAAACTATGGTAAAATGGTATTTGCTACTCTATTATCAACTGTATTATCACTCCCACATAGATCATAAATGTCATTTTTGTTTTTGTTGTACACGTAAAAGTGATATTACTTGACTACTAATTAAGTCTAAGGTCAAGATATACTTAACTGATGCTTTATAAGGGATTTTTTTTTTTCTTTGCACTTGAACGATTCTTTGACCAGAGCTGCTGTGGCAAACTGTCAGACCAGTGAGATACACCCACATAGCGCTGGGAGACCCATCTCTAGATTTTAAACTAGGCTGGAGGATTGCCTATTGTGCATCTTTTGATAAGGAAGGACCTGAGTGCCTGGAGGAAAGCCACCCATGCACAGGAAGAAACATGCAAACTCCACACAGAAAGACTCATACTGCCCGGGAGACGAACTTGGAACCTTGCTGTGAAGAGTATGTGCAATGTGCCACCAAGCACACTAAGTATTATGCTGGATTTATACTGATTACATGTTGGGTTTGGTAATTACTTTGAGAGGGTTACTTGCAACGTGGTTTTAAATCTTGTGGGACCTGCCTGAGTCCTGAACCGCACCACACTTGCACAGTCAGTGTACACCTAGAGCTACACTGTTACAGCACTTCAAAACCGCAGTATCTAATATTTGGTCAGTTTCCCTCCAAAATCCACACCACAGTTCTCAGAAAACACAGCAACAGTCTGTTCTTGAACTCCTGCTCTTAAATGATCTCTGGACACCTGTTCTATACAGTGGATTTCCTGAGCTGTTCTTTTCCTCTGAAATAGGTCTCTAGTGTGAGCATGTACTGAGATAGACAGTGTGAAGTTGGTCTACAGGTCCATTAATACGATGTTTTTGCAGGAGGCCATATAGTCTATAGGATTCTGACTTTTGAGATTCTAAGTTCATCTAAGCCATGACAATATTTTAAAATTAAACAAAGATGAATTTTTAGTTTCACATGTTTTTAATGATTTATTCCAAAACATTTTTTTAAGTCTCAACTATAGCAAAAAACAAAAACAGAATAATTCATTAACTGAAATCCAAATCACTCCATTCCCAAAAGGTCATGTACTGCATTGTAGCTCTGTGATTTCCTGTTCTGTCATGGTCCGTGCAGCCTCCACCACACTCCTTATGAAGCATGAATCCATCTCGGGGCAAATTCAATTTTTATGTAGATCAGCTCAATCAAGTCAAGCAAATTAAGTTATGCCGTGTGCAACAAATAGTGCTGATGAGTCATTGATTTAATAGAACTTTTGAAAGCCAAGCAGTTATTTACATTCGCTGCGGGCTATCAATGCTGTAAGGTCAACGGCTCATTAAGATCACCGTATGGACACAAACTCCAAGGACCGGCTGCAACAAAAGACTTGACATGAATGCCTCTCGCCTTGGAAAATAAATACTCAAAATTAAACACTGAGATCTAACAAGCATCTACTCCCTTTGAAAACAAGAAAGAAAGAACCAGTCCAAGGGCTCTTCACATGAGAAGGGAACGAATCCAACCCGTATAATCTGAATGTGTCTGTATAGTGTGCGTCACTAGCCTGGACATCTGCACATCACACCAAGTTACATTATACATGAGTAGATCCAGATAGGGCTCTTAAGGATGTCTGAAGAGTTCGCATTCAGACCTCCCAGGACAAGACCTCACCAGTGGCCTGTAATAATAACCACTCTCCAATTACACGCTATTAGTATATAAGGTCATGCTGTCATCACTTATTTCATCTGGACAAAAATGGAAATGCGGTATAGACAGGAAGCTGGATAAGTGAATGAATTTGCTCAATGAAGTTGTTGGTTTATGTAAAACAGTAGAATTACAGGCTTCAATAATACACTGTGCATTACGTGAGACACTGAGGCGCTTTCCTGTCCTGCTATATTTCCAGTTCATAGAAAACATTTTGGATTCTGCTGATTTGAGTGGGTTGACCTGGAGGTGGATAAACCAACACTTTCCAAATATAGGCAAAGACGCCAGACTTGGAGAGCGTAAAATTGAGAGAAAAATGATATTGAACA
Organism: Boleophthalmus pectinirostris; assembly: GCF_026225935.1. Classification (NCBI taxonomy): domain Eukaryota; kingdom Metazoa; phylum Chordata; class Actinopteri; order Gobiiformes; family Gobiidae; genus Boleophthalmus; species Boleophthalmus pectinirostris. The sequence continues at coordinate 17,690,756 of NW_026570970.1, read as the reverse complement.
TAATATGGTGTTTGACTACGTTATTAATATATGTAATAGGATTAGATATATTGCCTCCCTTGAGAAATTTATTCATTGCATTTGACCAGTTCTCAAATACTACCATGGCAACCTCCGTGCATCGCCCAGGAAACCAGCTCCAGATCTTGAGACAGGCTTGGTCAGGACTACCTTCGCTGGAGGATTTTGCCTATTGTGCATGTTTGAGATTGATGGAGGAAAGTAAGTCTCTGGAGGAAACTCACCCATCGGGAGTGTATGCAACCTCTGCATAGCTAGACTTCTCAGGACTAACAATGATCTCATTATTTGAGCTACAGAAACCCCCCACATGAATCACCTACAGATTATCTTAAACTTGTCATTATTCTTGTTAAAAAAATATTCTCTGCTTGCCTTACTCACCAGAATTTCAAATCTGTGCTATTCACTTCATGTCAGTGGTTACAGGTTTATGCTTAATTGCTATCTTCCTATGAGGTAAGCATCAGGTAGAAAGACTAAAAAGTACATAATAAATGTTGGAAAAGAGGCTATGGTGTTTGCGGATTTGAGAGCAGTGCAAGACAGAGCTAAATGGAGGAAGATGACTTGGTTTTGGACCCCTGAAGGGAAGAGCCAAGAAAAAAGAATAGCTTTTTCATGTTGTTTCTTTTTGCTCAAGGCCAAAGGACAGTTTTGTTTATCTACTTAGACATTTTTTTCTAATCTTGATACTTCCATTATCAGCCCACTTTAAAAAACAGCTACAAAAAGAGGCGATCTATGAATCAAAAACACACCTAGAATATGTTATATAATACAGTTCAAAACAGAAATTAGGTGCTGGTGGTGTGAACGTAGACCTGTCCACTCCTCATTCTTCTGGGACCGGCCGATCACTAATGGCAAAAAGCATTACTGCGCGCTCCGGCTCCATTTCCTTTCCAATTATGTCAAAGCCTGGCCCTTTGAAGAGCCCTCTGTTTGTTTACACTGTGGATAGCGAGCTGCCTGTGATGCTCGCTGCGATTTCAATACACAAAGCCCTCCGCCAAATGTGTTTTTCTTCTTTTTTTTTTTTTCATTTTTACTTTTGCACTTCAATCTCAAACACTGACAATATGCAAGCCACTGTATACAGCATCAGAAATTCGGCACCTAATCAAACACAGAATTGAGATTTCGCTGTCACTTGCCTATTAGCGATCTCCCGTCACAATAAGTTTCTTTGTCTTTGGTAGTCATTTAAAATTCAGAAATGTCACTCAAAGCTATTATAATGTAAATACGCGGCGCCTCAGGTACGCTGCCTGCTTACCGACCCAATATGAATAAAAAAACAAACACGCTTGAAATTTAACTGTCAAGAGAACCAAACTGCAAATTTAGGTCAGGGGAGCCACATGGGAGAGCTACATATTCCATAATAAAAGAGCTAAAAAAAATGCTGCTAGCGTTTGTAATGACGGCAATCTTTCTCCACGGCTTATCAGATGCAAATGCACAAAACTGGCAACTTCATATAAATTTGAAAGCAGAAGATGGCGATGTAGGAGGAATGAGAATGGGCTGAGTGGAGCCGGTGCAGTGTTGAGTCCCCAAAGGGAAGGCGGGGTGCTGCGCTGCATGTAGAAAACTAGCTACCTACATGGAGAATTAATGAGTCTCATTTATGAGGGGGGCAGAGTCCGGTCCACTGTGGTGCGACTGCTGCTGCTCCTAGCCAAATGTTCCCCCAGCATCTCCTTTGCAAAGCACAGATAGGCCAGTGTCCAGCCAGTGGAAGGAAGTCTTGGTATTATCAGCCCATAGCCATGCAAACAGAATCAAGTATTTCGTGGTGAAGTGGGAAAGGAGTTGGTGCTTGTTGAAATTGTGGGTTATTTGGTTAGTGTTTGTTGATGCTAGACTGGGACTGTGAAAAGGATACAGACAGCCAGGGTGGAGGCCTTTACTAACAGGAAAATAACTTCCAAACAGAATTGCAGAATTTCTCCAGCGGGTAAAATGAAAGGTGCATTGTGTAACTTTTCTGGTGGGGAGTCCGTCACATGCTTTTCTTCATGGAGATGTTATGGCTTTGTCTGGAATGTTTTCACAGTATAGTCTTAAACCTTTCTATATTCATGGAGAACAAACCAGACCAATTTACAGGTAAGATCTGTGGAGAGAGAACCCCTTTCACAGTCAGATTTTTGAGCTATGAAACCACTTATAATTTGATAAATGCAAGGTAGATCTATATAATGTCATATTGTGGAACATTCTAAGCAGAGCAATGACATACCTATACAAACAAGAAGGCAACCGACCACCAATCAACAAGTTACACAGAACACCTTTAATATAAACCATGTTAAATAAAGATAATTTGTGATTAATTAAACTAAAACTCTTCTGATTGGAAAGAGAAGGATGTCTGTGGCCGTCTTTTTAAATGTTTAATGTTTCAACCTGCCTTAGGACCATGAAAGAAATAGAGCTCATGTGCTAACTCGTTTATGTTTATGTTAAAGCTGCTTGCTGATACTGTCCTATTTTAAATTAATAAATAAAAATATAATAAAAATCAGTAGTTCTGTTTGTCTGAGGAATAATAGAGGAATATAACAGAACATTACATATTAATAGAGATGTAGTAATAAACGAAATATCGTATCGGCAAAAGTCTCACAATAACATTGTGGGACATCACAGTATATTAAATTACAAGTCTCTTTGCTTAAATTAATAGTGGTGATGATTTTAATGTCTTTCATTGTGATTTTAATGTGATTTCTTATTTTGTAAAACTCTTTGAATTATTTGTGTATGAATTGTGTCATACAAATAAACTTGCCTTCCCTTGTTATGGTGCAGCAACAGCTAAAAACAGAGGGAACTACATAGACCATGATTCTTTGGTGTTGTTAGTGCAAACTGCATGAATAAATAATGTTATGAAGCACTTAATAATCTTAATATTTATCTTAATCTTCATATTATAACAGTACCAAAGATTTTTCAAGGATTTTTTCCATATTTTTAAATGGAAAATTGGCTTATTCACACTTTTGTTTGTCTCCACAAAATATCGTAATAAACATCGTGAGATGCATATCGTGACAATATCGTATCAAGGGATTTTGATATTGTTATATCCCTACATACTAATTATACAATTTAACAATCAATACATTTTAATCAATATTTTTATTATAGCAACAATGTAAAATGTTTTGCACAGTTCACAGCCTTGAACCATTGTTAAATGATGAGGTTCTTTACAAATATCTATTCGTCTCCACAGTGTAGTATGGAGATCATCATGACATTTCTCAGAGTTAGTTAGTGTTTTCACAGCATCTTTACTGCTGTAAAGTTCGTTCACCAAATCTGCAGAGACTGTTCCCACTGAGAGCTAATGCAATAACTGGGCACAACTACCAGAAATGCTTGAACAAAAACATGAAATAGGAAGCCAATGACTTCAGCTTCAAATTGAGTCTAATGGTCCTGTTTGTAGCATGAAATATGCTTATTTCCATTTCCAGTGTCTCACAAAACCAAAAATCCAAGTTGGGAATATTACGCGGGGCAGTGCCTCTTTATCGAGATTGATGTCCACTTAAATTCAGGCTATGTCAGCCAGCAGCAACCTCGGCCAGACAAGGACAAATAAGGAACGTGAACGGGCCCATCTACGGCTGTTTGCCTGTGAAGAGCTTCACAGGATGAAAAATGGCTTCAGTGTAATTGTGATTCTGTAAAGCATAGCTCATCTGTGGTTCAGTCAAGCAGCTAATGGCACCACAGCAAACAGCGCAGAAATGGAACGGCAAAAACAGACCCAAAAGAGGCATCCCCAGGTTCCACTTTGTCCTGATGAAAACAAGGTCTTAAAACTCACTGCAAATACACTTACAGATACCTTCCCATACAAACCTCTACGAGATGCAGAAAAATAAGAGACATTGCATTTAATGACATATCCAACCTCATACCATTTTGTCAATTATCTCAGTGCACCGAATGGGAAGATATTTCAATGTTCTTTCAGGTAGTCATTGCTGAGAAAAGAGGGTTTCTGCCAGATCTCCATTGTATGTTATACTTGTCTCCCAAACACTTGTGTAGTGTCTTTTTGAGAGCCTCCAGCGCCTTGTTGAGAGCTGTCAAATAACAGGTCATCTAACTGCAGCTGGAAATATCCACAGTGCAGCAGAATACAAAGGGCACATCACCACAAATGCACAGAGCAACAGAGGAAGCTTTCAGGCACACAACACTTGAAAAAGTTAGAAGCATATCATGTACAAGGACATCTTAAAAAAATAAATATTAAAGCAGTCATTCATAAAAATGCAATGAAAATACATCAGGGCAAAGCATTGTGTTGTATTTAAAGCCACAGTTTGTAACTTTTTAGGGTCCTATATTATGTGAAATTGAATCTTGTGAGCTTTAAGACATGGTAGAATGTTGTTACCTCCTCATACATTCCTGGAGATGTGTTTTGTTTCATTCACAAATGTTCCATTTTGTAATGTCATGTAGGGGTAGTTTTCAAGTTAACAGCTACCTTTTACATTTTGTTCAGTAGAGATTGTAAATTCCATGTCTCAGATTATCCAAATGATTCTAATTTAGATTTTGATAGATTTTATAACGTAAGATTTAAACACACATTTTTAAAACACAATGAAGCACCACATTTCCACTCATTTGGATAAATTCAGTCCTGGAATTGCCAATCTCTACTGAACAAAAGATAAAAGGTACCTGTTAAAAAGAAAACTACTGTTTCATCACAAGGTAGAAAGAAGCATTTTGAACTTTGGAGACATATAGGACATTACAATATAGGAGCTTTAACAAGTAGAAGGTCTATGGGACAATGACTTTCTAATCTAGGCATTGTAGTCTCTCTGCCCTGACTCTTCTATAAATAGTGAGTTATTGTGACACAGATTTGCGAAGAGATGTATCTGCCTGGTTGGTTTAGTTTGAACTTAGAGCTGCCACATGTTCCAGAGGAGCACCCCTAAAGACTGTGCAGTGGACACCAATGGTCTCTATATTCTGTATGGCTCAGAGCAAAGACAAGGACACGCCTGGCTGAACCCACATCACCAGAGACAATGCACATCTCTGTTTGCACCAAAACAGAGCGAGAATTCTGGAGGTTGTAATGGCAAAATGTATGATGGGTCTAAGCCTGTCACATTAATTATTATATCAACTTCTATATATGAAAGCTGTAACAATATATTTTGAGACTCAAAAGAATTGGGTAGATTTTTGTTATTTCTGTTGTAATATGTTAAGTTTTGAGCTGTAGAGGGTTGAATAAGTAACTTCTATGGCTAATTATTGCTTCATTCGGCTATTTATTTGTTGTAGCTCAGGCCTATCAGTATAAAGATTCTGTATACTTAAAAAAAAAGTATAAGTAGCATAAATTAGTTTCAGTATTATTGTTTATCGCAGTATATCTCTATAGCAATATATCATACTTCAAAATGTGTTATTGTGACATGCCTAGATGAGTTTCTATAATTATTTATAAGTTGTGATTCATTATCTGGTTTAGGGCTGTACAATTAATCAAAAATTTCAAGATCAATTAGTTCTTATACTTAATGATCATCTTTTTAATCGCAAGGTCCACAGCTAGTCCTCTGTCTGCGAACACAGAGTGCAGACTTTGGAAAAAGAACAATGAATAGTTTTAGTGTTAAATGGCTCTGATAAATAGTCAGTCTTGTTAATTTTTAGGAAATTAAAAGTGAGGGCCATTTGTATAACAAGACAAAATAAAATAATGTTTAAAATCAATACAAAGGAACCAAACGTTATTAATTTCTTTGCGATGTAAGTCAGCCTTAAAGGGCCCATATTACGCTATTTTCTGATCTATGTTAAAATGTGACCTGGAGTTGGGTTTTGTTTCATTCACACAAGTTTAACACACAAAACCTGCATATTTAGGCTGAGTTCTTCTCTCAAACAGAAGATACCCTGTTCCACCTTGAGATGTCATGCAGTAAAAAAGAAAGTGCTCCACTGTGCTTTCAAAGTCACTACTATCATTTGGATAATTTCAGCACTGGAATTGCCCATCTCTACTGAAAAAGGTAAAGGGTAGCTAACTTGAAACCTGCCACTACATGACATCACAAGGTGGAACAGAGCATTTTGAGTCTTAATAAGGATGAAGAATTACTCAGACATGTGAGAATGAAACAAAAGACAACTGTGGGTATGTTTTTGATGAGGTGACAATATTCTACCATGACTAAAAGCTCAATACTGCATAATATAGGACCTTTAATATTTACATTTGGCAACAAGTGTGAAAAGCAATAATTGACATTGTGATTATTGAGAGATAATATATAGTAGACTAACTGCTACTGGCTGCAGTAGCTTCTCCTAAATTGGCATATTAACTTGAAAATTTCACAAATTTCACCAAAATTGTTATTAACTAACAATTTTACAAAGCACCACATTCGCAATGGAGTCAAAGGTAAAATAATAAGAAACTATTTTGAAATACAAAAGACATTATAAAAGATGGCAGTGTGACCTACCATGTAATATCTTGATAATGAACTGTTTTTATGCTCATTTCTACCTTGCTCCAGACATTCTATTTCAGAGTGCGAAAATACTTAGATTGAAGCAAACAAAGTAACAAAAAAATCCTTGGTTGAAATAAAAATAGTATAATCTAAATTGAAAGTGCTTAGAAAGACGTCACCACTTCAAACTAAACTAAGCCTACATAAGAAAATGTCCATACACCTGCTTCTGCACTTAAGCAACGCACTTCCTTAACCTTTAGGCCACAGGTGGTGAAACAAGCTGCACAGATTAGACAGTAAAAACAGCCATTATAAAGCCATTTAACTCTGTGTGTGTCGAGGAATAGCTTTTAGAGGCTGGACTAAATCACCACTCTTCAAACCTATCTGTCTATGCAAACGTCTCACAGTATGGTAAAAAACAGGAGGTAATTTGAAAACCCAAGTTCATTTTCTTCACAATCCTGTCTCCTGTTGTTCGGCTGCTGTATTTCAAATGTTAAATGATGAAAATATGTTGTGGAATGACAAATGAGAAGCAGGGGCACTGGAGGGGCACTGGAGTATGGGTCATTAAGAAAGTCCTTACCATATAATTGAAATCTGTGACAGTGCCCTACTAGGTGATTCATTTAGCACAGAGGGAGTCAAATCAAAGACTATTCCGTGATAAAAACACATAGACTTTATGGGTAGAAGTTACTGTGTGGACATAATGGTCAAATATATCAATAATATTTAGGGGTGTCAAATTATCGCGTTAATTGTGATTAATTAATTACAGTCATATTTAGCGCGTTATGTTTTTTAATCGCGTTAATCTCATTTTTAATCTCTAACTTTAGTGTTTCTGTATGTGAGTTTCTTTATTATAAAACCTGTTTTTATATGTTGTTGGGACAACAACACACACACACACACACACAAAACACATTTATACATTTGCTGGAAACCCACACAAAACGCGCGCAGTAACAGCGTAAGTAAACGTCATGTTAACGTTGGCGGCGTCAGTCGCACAATGGACGAGGTGGAAGAGCCAGTAGAACAGAGGCAGCAGTGCACAGGTAAAAACACATTCGTGTCTTGGAAATTATTCTCCCGACGTGAAATATAAAAGAAAATAACAAATATAATATCGCCTACAACTTAAATGTCACTGGTGAAAACAACCTGCATAGGCTCATGATGTCTGCACTACTGTCCTATAGTGACCTGCCACATGAGGGGACACGCACACAAACACACACACAAACACAAACACACACAAACACACACCTTCATCATCGTCATTAACCTGAGAATGCGCGGACCACGTTTCCTTCCGTAGACACTGCGCGGACATCGCTGTCCTCCCGTGAGCCGCGTGTGGATCGTGTTTTCTCGCGTACGCTGCGTAAACCGAGCTTCCTCCTGTGCGCCTCTAAACCAGAACTAACACCAAGACTAAAACCAGGTCTAAACCAGGACTAAACCAGGACTAAACCAGGACTAAACCAGGACTAAAACCAGAACTAAAACCAGGTCTAAACCAGGTCTAAACCAGGACTAAACCAGGACTAAACCAGGACTAAACCAGAACTAAAACCAGAACTAAAACCAGGACTAACACCAGGACTAACACCAGGACTAAAACCAGGACTTAAAGGACTAAACTAGGACTAAAACCAGTGATCTCATATATAAAGCATTTCTCTATCAATAATATTTTTAATATGGTTAAGGAAAGACTGGACTTTTTATTGTCTTTAAGTAGACAAAAGTTATTATGTTCAGATTTTCTCGTCTTTGCTACTTTACAACAAACAGTTTCTTATTCATGGAGACTTGGGCTCAACAGCCAATTTGGAGAGATTTGTTAAACAATAAATGACTTTATAAAGTCACTTTTTTAAATCTATATTAGTCTTTTGATCTGCCACAATAATGTAATAATGAATTTAAATGAAAATACCTCAAATTGAAGCTTTTCTCAGCAATTTTTAGGTGAGATTAAAATGAGATTAATTAGATTAATTAATTACAGATCATAATTAATTAATCTCTCATTTTTTTTAATCGCATGACAGCACTAATAATATTATAACAAATAAACAAAGAATTCCTTTGTACTGAACATATAGTTTATTAAGAACGATTCAGGCTTAGTAACTCCTTAATCAATGTCCTAACTTCTAACCCTAACCTCTTAAATTAGTCACTAAGCCTGAATCATTCTTAAAGCAAATCTATTATGCAAAATTGACTTTTTGGAGATTTTAACAATGTTATAGTTGTTTTTCCTTCTCATTTCCCCTCTCAAAGCTGTATATGGAGTGACTCGTGCATGTTTGAACAATCTTTAGTCACTTATTTTCAAGACGTCATACCGCCAATCAATCCCTGCTCATCGCCACTGGCACACGCCCACTGCTCTGTACTTACTTGATTTTCTTCATCGATGATACGCGTAGGATTCGGCTGTGTTGTTTAGGCATTTTGTTACAAATAAAAAAATTCTGCTTCTCGCTAACGTGATGCAGCTATCCATTGGAGGTGGAGACAACTTCACAGCCCCTTGTTGTGATGACATTTGCAGTGATGTCTCTTCCGATTGTACACTGAACTTGCTTTTAGATGAATATTGAGATTTATTCATGTTCAAATTATAACATAATAATCCCTGGGTGTCGTAGATTAGAGCTATACAGCAGGCTCGAACACAATATGCCCTCTTTAAGAAACATTTTTATATGAATTACGTTTGTTTACTCTTCATTAAGGCCAATTAAGGTATAGTTATAAAGTGGCATAAAAATCTGTTCCTTTTCAACACAATAACTATGATATTTTAACATGCTCCTTGACAATACAAACAAACAAATAAATGTCATGAATGAAAAGTTATGTGAAAAAAAACGCATCCATAATGACAAAAACTTGAAAGAAATCAGTTAAATCACGGCTTTTTGTTCTATATCAAGTGTCAAATCAAATATAAACTGCATTAAGTTTTTAAGATGTCAGCATAGTGACTGAGATTGTGTCTTATATTACAGATGGTGTCATTAAAAACTTCAAATACAATCCTTTATTCCAACATTTTTTAAAATAACAGTCATTTTGAGAATAATTCGTTTTTGTGGCTGCTCGAGGCTAAATCAATACTGGTCATTATTCTCGGAGTGATGGCTGTTGGATGGAAGTTGTCTCATACACTATTACATTACATTAGTAGCTCAGAGACGTACGCATGTTAGTTTCCATTTGAACTCCCCAAGCTGCCCACTCATGAGCTGTGTGTCTGCTTTAGTCTTTGTCAAACTGTTGGAAAGTACTGCAAGCTATTTTAAACCTTCACATTTAATTCTATTGGGATACTTTATAAAGAAATGTGGTCACTGGAGCAGCTGTTTCTGTGAAGTCCCATAGTATCTTTATGTCAGGCATGTGATAAAAGGGGGATTTTTTTGTTAGTCTATCCATGGGTTTCAGAATGATAAAAAATAAGGAGCGTTGCCATAGTGATTAACTATGGAGCAGAGTTCAGACTTTGAAGGAAGAAATGTGTGTTTTTGATGTCATTGATTTAAAGTCTTTCTTATGTGCGTGAAATGAAGATTGAAATCCAAAAGTTGTTTTTTTTTCTTTTTTTTTAGATAAATCAAAATGAAACAATCATTATTATTGATACATGACAGATTTTCTGCTAGAATCCCATCTGACAAGGATGAACAGAAGGCAAATGCAGGTTTGATAAATGTGGGCCATTAAGTGTATTCAATCTTATTATCGCAGCAAAACCAACCAACCTGAAAGCTGTAATTGGAACAGGGCCATGATCTTAGTAGACTTCAGTAAGAACAATTTTAATTGTAGTTTTGGTATGAGTAGATATATTTTCACTGGCTTTTAACAGATCAGATGTGGATTTCTTGTTAAAAGTCCTATATTAGACAAAACTGGCCCTTGTGAGCTATAAGACATTAATAAAATGTTATGTTGTTACTTCCTCAAAAAAAGACAACTTGTTTTTAAGCCTGTCTACATCTCCAAAGCTCAAAATGCTCTATTACACCTTGTGATATCATGTAGTAGTAGTTTTCAAGTTAGAAGCTATATTTTACCTTTTTTCAGTAAAGACAAGGCAATTCCAGGGCTAATTATCCAAATAATTCTGCTGAAGGTGTATGGAGTTTTAAAACACAATGGAGCACTTCCTGTATTACCACATGACATCACAAGTTGGAACAGAGTGTTTTCTGTTTGAGAGAAGAACCCAGCCTAAATATATTGGGTTTGTGTAGGAATGTGCATGTGCGAATGAAACAAAACACAACCCCAGGTATGATTGTGATGAGGAAACACCATTATAACATAGATCAGAATGTACCATAATCTGGGCCATAATGTGAGTGACTTGTGCGTTGTTTTCTATATTTTTAATAATTGTATTGCGACTTTGATTGTGATTGCTTTGTCTGTTCAATGTTTGTGCACAGCACTGTAAAGTTTTTAAAGTGCTTTATAAATAGTTGGTCATGAAAATCAATCATGGATAAGAAACATCAAGTCTTTCACCTCAGTGATTTTTTTCTTAGCGGCAAATAACTGTTGAGTGGTAGCTGTCAATCAAAAAAAGGCAACTGTGTGGAAAACTGTGAATGGTTTCTTACATTTTCTGATATTATGCACTCACTGACTAACAGCACATTCCAGCCTCATTTATTTTTTCAGATTTGCAATCGGACCTGGAATAGCACTGCATTAAGTGAACAAACATACACCTATTAAAATGGATAAGGTGGATAGGGTCCTCCGAGGTCACTACTGACATTTAAAATGCATAATATAGACAGAACAGATTGACTGACAGGTAAAATTGGATTTATGGAATTTTACTTCCATCAAGAATGAACCGTTGTAAGGGGGTCAGTGGATATGCTGGTGCTGGTGATAAAACATAGGGCAAATATGAAAAAATAAGAAGGTGCCAATTACCAAGAAAAACAATGATCTCATTAGCAGAAATGCTGTGCAGTACGCCAAATTTACATGTACGAGAGTGAAGAGAAGTGTTTTTATGTGGAAAAAAACAACATGAAAAAGAAAGGACACCAGAGGTAGACAGAGAGGCCAATCTCCCTCATTTTACATTTAAAAGTACGTTAGGTGAAGTGTTAATCTGTCACCATGCAGGTTTTTTTTGCTTTGGATAAAATGCTCCACCGTATGACATAAAACATATCTATCCATATGGAGAAAGTTTTATGAGTTTAATTTTCTATTTAGTTTTCATACAAAAACAGTTTGGACACACTTTTTCATTTTTGGTTCTTTTTTTTTTTTTTTTTTTTTTTGCATTGTAGATTCTCACTAAGGCCTGAAGTATGACTGAACACAGATGTCACATAATAAACTCAAAATAACTTTTTTTTTTTTTTTTTTAATGGCCACCCTTTGCTTTGACCACTGCCTTGCAATCTAAGCAATTTTTGATGCTGACAAGTCACACCAGTGAAGTGAAAACCAGGAGACTTTATCATGAAGCTCAGTGAGAAAGGCCAAAGGTTTACACTGGATCAGATGGTCCAAACGTTTGACTGGTAGTGTATATCTTTGCTTTCAACTTGTGCTGTAGCAGATTTTTACAGTCTAAAAAAATATGAAAAACAAAAGTAGTTAATTTTAAACATTTTACAGTGGTTCAAAGTTATTCTTTACTTACCTTATGGATTCCGAACATCCTAATTATTCGCTGCAATTAATTGATAAGGGCTTTTCACAGCTCTTCGAGATAGTGTGGACTCTTGCTGTGACAGTGAAACTAACAACAACTAGCACAATAACACACAGTTCCTGAAATATCTTGACCTAAAAATATGCTTACACAATATATCTGTACTTGGGCCAAGACAAATTTGGCTACAGGCTCTTTAACTTGATTTTAAAATATTGTCTGATTTTTTAAAATCTGTTTTATATTTTTACATGTTTTTCTCGACATAGGTTTGTACAAGTGGATATAATTCAACGGTGAGACGCAAAGATAAATGAAGGTTCCATCTTAGGTGTCAACTTCCTGTCAACTAAAAAGAAATGATAACAATATGTTGGGTGTAAAATTGCACTGGACAATATTCATCTTGGTTGTGTGACTGTCATTCAAGCTACATGAGCGGAAAAAAATGACAGCCCAATATATAACATCAAACCTGGTGGAAAAAAATAAATAAAATCATACAGCATCAAAAAACATTCTTTATTGTGAGCGTTTCAGATGATTTAGAGTAAACATTGAACCTTATCCTTCAAAGAGGAGATTTATACAAAAAATAAACACTGAGCATCCCAGTAGATAGACAGGTGGAAAAAAATCTTACACTAATTAAAACCTAATCACGACCCTAATATCGTCATGTACCGTTTGTTTTTAATTGCAAGTGCCCAAAGACTAAGTAGCAACCAAATGATTGAAATTCTAGCGTGTAATTTGTTAGCGGTTAAATAAAACATAATGTGATGGGGTGTGGGTTGTAATTGAATGCAGTGAGCCCAGGCTGCGTGCACAAACAGGCCGAGGTCAGCAAAGATGGAGGCATCCAATGGGAGCGCGCGGATTACGAGGCAGCTACTTAGCATGGCCATTTAATCAACTGTATGATTTATTCAGAATGGGTTGAGTTTGTGTAGTGTTTAGCCAGATCGGGTTGTGACGTTTGATCTTTCTGAAACTAATCAGTGTTGGGAGTAACGCGGAACAAAAGTAACAAATGAATGTAATGGAATGATTTTTGCTGTTACGCAGTAATGTACGGCATTAAAGAAAAAAAAGGTATTATTTTACTCGGTATAAATGCCATGTAATGCACGCTACACTGCATTTTTAACTTGGATTAAAGTGGTGTTTTTTTTTTTCTTCATACAAATTCGCTAAAATCACCCCGAGATCAGCAGCAGTGAAATGTCCAACCAGATCAGAACAGATACATAACATCATTGTGAAACCATGTGTGAATCCTCGTGTGTGCGGTGTCAGTGTGACTCTGAGCTGCTCCGTCAGATCAGAACCACCAAACATCAGCAACGCTACAGCAACAGCCAATAAAACAGAGCGTCGGGGGCAGACGGTGCGACGGACCCAAAAGCGCAAGATACGAAAGTGAAAATAATTATTACTCACCCCCTGTAGTTGTGATACCACATCACCTTCCACTGGATGTGTGGTAATGTGTGAAGAGCTAACTGAGCGTCATGAGCTACATTTAGAATTCAAGCCAAACCCATATTTCCAGTTATTTAGGTGAGAGTAATTTAAGTTAAAGTAATGCAATAGTACTGTAATGCCTTAAATTTTACATACAGTAATATTGTAATGTAACGAATTACTTTGAAATGGCAGTAACAAGTAATAAATAACACATTACAGTTTTGAAGTAACTTGTCCAACACTGGAAGTAACAGGGTGATGATAGTTTACATACATGCGTACCATATGTGAGAGGATGAAACTGGGTGATTTGTTACTAATAATCTGGTTGTCATTGATGTTTGAAAGACTAAATAACCATCATAAAGTTATTTAAAGCGGACCTCTAATGTAAAATTTACTTTTCAGAATTTTTAAGCTTGTATAGTTGTTTACCCTCCCTATTTACTCACCCGGAGTTGTATTAGAAGCGATTCGCTCAGTTTTCAAGACGCCATTTTGCCGATCAACTCCCATTTAAATACATTTAAAAACACATCTGAATGGTTGCCCCCCCCCGACCCTGATGTCCCTGTTCTTTTGGTTGTTTTGTTGTGATTTGTTGATATGCCCCTTTGCTGCTGCACTAATATAACTAGTTCTGTATTCTAGTGTTCACATAGTGGGTGTAATGTTTACGTGGTGGTTGTCATAGGGTGGGTGATCTACACTATTATGCCCTTTTAAAATACTATGCTGTTTGTATGATGCTCTAAAGTAATTTTGTTGTTATTTTATATGACAATGACGATAAAGGAACTGAACTGAATTGAATTTTCTCATACACCCACTCCTAATGTGCAGTTACTTTGTTCTCCTTTTTTTTTTTGGCACGAATGAACAATGAAAAAAAATCTGTAACTCGCTAGTGTGACGTGCAGCTATCCAAAAACTTCACTGCTTCTTTATGGCATCAGCTCCCATTGAGCACCACTGTTTGTTAACACAGACGTCAGTGGCCTTGACTCTTTATTAAGTTGCTTTAGATGAATATTTGGATTTAAAATGTTCAAATCATAACATAATGATCCATGGGTGTCAAAGATTATAACTATATAGCAGAAACAAGCACAACGGAAAACTATGTAGACTCCAGATTTGATTTTGGCTTGACAAAATTCAGCCATCAGTAACTTTATTCACATGGAAAAATCTAAAAAATATTGTAAACTCTTGTGTTTTTGTTTGTTTAATTGGTTATTTCAATTAAAAGAAACCAGTTGGGTACATTTGCACACATACAAAAATTATGCTATGTCTTGTTCAAACATATTAATATGCAATTGGCTAAAATCTCAAGTATCATTCAGTCCAAGTACAACATTGATTAAAACTATTGAAGCCAGTGCTATCAGGTGATTAGTCAGTTTTATGCTTTGCCTTTCAAAACCCGGGGCTCTGGAATAAAGAATGACAGTACAAAAGAAGAAATGTGATAATCAAGTCAATAAATTGACAAAAGAGACACCCAAGGCAAATCAGTCCCGGTGAGCATGTTTCATTAGTTCCTTCCAGGACATTTTAAATCTGTTTTAGTGGAAAGTCACATAATATTGCAGCAGCTTTCTCCACAAACATCTGTCCACTCTCCTGCATCACTGGTAAATGAAGGTGAGGCCTTGATATTTTTTGTGATCTGAGCGCATTTTCTTTTTTTGGCGGGAGCTCTTTAATCAGAGGGTGTGACTTCCTGTGAGTGGAAGTACAGCGGGTGCTCTCTGAGAGGGACTTGTGGGGAAAATCGTTACTATCAAGGCCACAGACTCCAGCTTTAAAGGATTTCTCTCTCCATGCCTGAATCACTTTTTGTCACCAATATCTCACCGCCTCTGGTCAGTGGAGCAGTCACATGACCAAATGAATCCAGAGTAGAAAAGTCCTGAGAGCTATTTATAGATGATGACACTTGAGCGCGATGGTTTCCGTCTAGCACTCATTTACAGTTTGTATGCGATAAACACATTAGTGCAATAAGCCATGATTCATATCTGGATAATAGCCTCCACAGAGCCACACATTACACTAATCTTCCCCTGCAGAACATAAAAGAGCTCTTGTGACAATTTAACACAGCCAACAGAGTCAATACCTTTTCTGTGCTTAGACCTTAAGCTAATTGAAAATCTTTCTTCTCATAATGAGCGGGAAATGTCACATGCCCACAGATATAGAAATGGCATTTAATCTGCACCCAGGGACAATCCAATTGACAAGAGCAATGAAGACAGAGGAGAGGCTGAAGCCAGATTAATAGGGAAATGAGCACAGGAGCCCAATTTATGATAATCCACAATATACAAAGGCTATGGTACGATATGTTACAGAACAGTGCCGTCCCCTACCTCACAATATAACCACCACATTAGGCCATAAAAATAGACCGCAGTTTATTGTAACAACAACCAAAATATTGTGATATCGTATCATCAAAAGTCTCACAATAACATCATGGGTCATCACAATACTTAACTTGAAGTAATAGTTATGGTGCTGCAATTAAAAAAAGGTAAAAAGGCAGAGGGAACTACTTAGACCATGATGCTTTGGTCTGTTTTTGTGCTCACTACATGGAGAGATAACTGTTATAAGCACTATTATATCTTTGTTCTTTGGAGTATGATTAAAACCAAAGTCTTGTGAAGACATTTTAAAAGGAAAAATAAATATACCGAGAGATGCATAATGTGAAATTATCGTACCGAGAGATTTTGCTATCATTACGCACCCACAATTTATTTCTGTATGTAGAGTCTTCACCAGCAGAGCAAAATCCCTGTCTTTTCACTCCCAAATGTTTTCTAGCAAGTCAAAACAGCAAATCAAAATAAAATAAAAGTCAGAATGAAAAGTCAGATGTTTTATTGAGGGTACAAGTACTTTTGATCTTGAAAATGATACTCAAAGTTCTTCACAGTGGGGCTGTCGGCTCTTACTCTTAGTTATCGGTCAATGGAGTTTTAGGCAACCACAATTTGTATTAGCTCATTTATTTTATTTTGATTAAGGACTTATATTAAACAACAGCAAGAAAGGAAATGCATGAAGTGAACTATTTGAAGATTTGGTAGTGAAAGCTTTAATCTGCCTTTTTACATACAACTATAAATACACTGTCTTAGTACTTTACTGTAAATAGTTGTTTTTTTCATTTTTTTTTTGCATGAACTCCTGTGCAGTTGTAGTCTTGTAAATGGTCTAGGTCAGACACATGGTCAGGCACTTTTCTAGCCAACTAACAGCTCTACTTCTAGGATGGAGTTACTGTATCAGCTTAGACAAACAGTTTTGGATTTCTTAGCAGGGATTCTGTGACCCCAGTAGTTAGTGAGGACTCCGTGGAGAGACATTATAATATTACAAAGTGATGCATATTCAGATGTGACTCTAACTATTGAATAAACAGAGTGAACATTGTAACAGCAGGGCTCTTAATTGACTTTGTTGATTAAACGTTGAGCAAAGGATTTGACATGTGCTGTTTTGCTCCCCATTAACACAAAGCCTTGTAATGTAAAAGAACAACAGGGTTCGTTTTTACAGTTGACAATGTTGAGGGGCATTAACACGGTTGTAATTATCATTTAAACCTGATCAGATTAAGCTATTGCTAGACAGTTCACTAAATATTCATTCTCCATCATATCCTTCACTGACCTCTCCGAATGAAGCTTCTGTATTAGTGTGGGTGGGAATTTTTTGCAGAATTCTTCAAAGATCATTGCTCATCATTATGTGTATTTATGATAACGGTCTAACAAATAAGTCAACCATCTATGATATGGTTTCTAGCAGGTTAGCTTTGCCTCCATTTTGAGAATCTCCTGTGGAGTTGAGAAAAAGACTTTTAGGTGAATACTTTCAGCTGATAAAAGTTTCAGAATATTTTGAGTTATTGTGCAGAGAGAAACATGTTTTGCTGAAAAAGTATGTGAGGTGAATGGAGCGCTGTTTACTATTGTTTGACACCTGGGGTTAAGCTCCCAATTGCAAAATACAAGCGTGGAATATGAAAACAAGCAACAACTGTGTAAAGTGTTGAGTGTATGAGGAGTGGAGTATTCTGAGGTGACTGAAGTTCACTAATGCGTGTTTACATGGCCCAACTGTGCGCTTTTAAGGGAAAGTGCTTCTATGTACAACATGCTGACACCGGTCAGTCTTGCCCTTTCTCTTGCCGCAGTGCAGCTTGTATGCCCTCCAAGAGCCGGCCCTGCCGCCATGACGTCTCCACTTCAGACAAAAACCTAAAAATGTATGATTCACCAGCCAAACAGGCATGATTAATATGCAGTCTTTATGATTACATGGTTACAGTTGTTATTAGCATAACAAAACATACCAAAACACTGAAACAAGGAATATATTTCTTTGCTTTTCCTGTATTTGTAAAAAAAAAAAAAAATCAATCATTTGTTTTTTTTTCCACGTGCGAGTCCCTGTTTTTACCACAGAGACTCAACAGTGCAGCCCAAAGCCGTTTGCTGATTTTTACCCCCTTTAAGCTCTTTGTTTTGGTTCGCTGGTCCATTTGGTCCCATTGGTCTGAGCCGCCCAGCCCTGAGCCCACCCTCTTCCAGCAAAAAATACTTTTTATGACTTGCTGAAGGACAAAAAGGTCACTATATATTACTAATGCCAAAAAAGTTGTCCAACGGGGGCCCATTAGCGTTTGGTAATGTAATTTTATTAGGCTTTGGAAAATGACTGAAGCAGTTCTGTTTGAGTGCTCGGAGGTCAGTGGGGGTGGTGAAAAAGTGACAATTCAGGTAAATTTTTCAACTGTATAATAACGGTTTCTTGGCATTTGATTCACAAGTCTGGTAGTTAGCACAAAGTTTGCAGGTTTAACACCAAGTACTGTGTACGTGTCAACTTAAGCTTTTCCTAAAGTGATGGAGAAGAGACATGTTTGCCACACCTGCGAAGTAGCTCCAGTTATGATCAACACTATTCAGGAAGTTTAGGTAAAAATAGACTGAATCTGAGAGAATGAAGTGCAGGGCTGTTGCAGTACTCCACAGTAAGGATGCACAGATCTGATACTGGTATCCGATATTGGCGCCAGTACTAAAAAAATAGCTGGACTGGATATCAGCTTCCAAATATTAGCTCAGCTGATATCCTGGTTGAACATATAAATTGATGTAATAAAACTATTTACTGGTTGTATAGTCTGCCCAGAAAGTCTCATAATGTTTGAATTTTTATTTACACAAAACTGTTCTGTGGTTACTGGAGGGATAAATACAGCTCCAGCACATTTGGATCTGTTTTGCTTTATTTTATTTTTGTTTTAAAGGAAATAAATGCTTTTCTCAGTCTTTGCACTGGACTCACATTAGGTATCGACAGATACTTAATGCTATAGTATCAGAATTGGTGTTGGAACTGAAAAAGCATCTCTTCTCCACAGTTGTATCAGCATGTTGATACCTGAGCACAGGGAGTGAGAGCTGCCTCCAAGTAATAAAGCATAAAGTTCATTTTACAGCCAGATTATTTTCTGTCTCAAACTTTTCATATGGAATTATATTCATTACACCACTATTATCACCCCTCAATTATTTTTAAAAGGTCACCGAGAAGTAGGGCTGGGCAATATGGTCATAAAAATGCACTTTTGTTTAATGTCCCGTGCGATCAAATACAGATACTTTTCCCCATCCGCACCTCCTCTTGGTCAACTATCCGGATATTTTTAGTGTCTTCAAAACATAAAAAATAATTTTAAATCATAAAAATACTGTTGTCCCAAAGTTATTCCTCACTTACCTTATGAATTACGAACATCCTAATTATTCATCACAATGAGTTTTCACATTTCACACATTTCACAACTCTCAGACACCAGAACAGAGTTTTGCTGTTACCGTAAAGCTACCAATAACTAGAATGCCAACATGCACTTCCTGAATATCAGACAAAACAGTTTTGGATTTGATGCAGACAGCACGAAGAGGACTTATTCTGACCACAAGAGAAGTTTATTCAATATCTGTACAAACTGAACACATTTTACTCAAACTTTTCTGGTGGAGAGTCCATCAATGCATTTCTTCTTGGAGATGTTATTGCTTCATCTGGAATATTTCATAGTATAACATGAGTCCTTTCTATCTTCATGGAGACCAAACCAGACCAAGTTACAGGTCAGATCTGTGGAGGGACGACCTTGCTTACAGTCACTCTGAGCGGGGATGCCTGTTTTCCTGAGTATTTTTGAGCTATAAAATCACCTGTAATTTAATAAATGCACAGTAGAGATGTTTAAACATTCCAGGCAGAGCGACGTCATATATGTCATAAAAGTCATAAACAGATGACGAACCCTACTCCAGAAGAGTTACACAATATACTTTTAAATCTATGAATCATGATGAAGTCGATATCATGATCTGACTCCAAGAAATTATTATGATTATTATTTTGCATATTTCCCATGACTACCATGATATATAATCAGCAGCCAAGAAATGGAGCTTGTGTTATTACAGCAGCCTGGTCACGCTCTCTCTGTCTACACACATAAAAGACAACCATTTGTATTTAGCAGCAGGAGCTAAGCATGTAGAATCATAATAAAACATTTTTAAACATCTTTAAATCTCGCTTTCATTTGCACTCTTTTGTGTCAGCTCCCGACGCACTCTACACATGTGGCGCCCCCTGCAGCGTTCTTTTGCCCCATTACAAGTCTCCATTTAGCACAGCGGGAGAGCATCGTCCCATGAATAAACTCACGCTGAGAACCGCTCGGCACAAGAACGACAGATAAAACCTGCACTCATCCCCGAGCCCTGGAGAGTGTCAATGGGACTCATGTTGTCAAAATATGAGAAGAGAATCTGAGTCTAAACGCAGCTTTGAAATCCACTCGACACATGCAAGGTAAACATTTTGACCCTACTTCGTTTTCATTTGTCACAACAATCAGCGGCAAACAAAAAAGCAACATGCCAGCGGAGGAATGAACTTCAATGCGTCCTAAATGTCGGAAATGCAATGCTAAACAGACTGCAAATGTAAATGAGGGGAGATGTGAATGTATTTAGGTGCTGTCAGCTATTACCGTTGTCACCCACTCAACACCGACTCTCAGTCTGTCCTTTAAAACCTCTTGTGTCACTTGATATATGGTTGTTAATGCAGAATTTGTACACATTTTGAGTCATCTCAAAGGGCTTTTTACTTGCCTTCACATTTTCACAGCACAGATGAATGCACCAATAAAATTATTACACAGTGCATCTTTAAATTTAACACTAGATGATGCTTTGCCAACCAATTGTACTGCCCTGGATATATTTTAACTGAATTTATTTTTCTCAGCATTAAAATGTAAAACTCACCAACACTTCTACACAGGAGAGAAAGTGCTCATGCTGTATATATTGAAGACAGTTTAAGATATCTACAACTTTAAAGGTACAGTGTATAACTTGGACATGGAAATAGAAAGTGAAAACCATATTTCGGAACATTCTCCATGGAGACAGATGTTTTATGCCATAGTGTGGAATATTATAACTAAAGGAACAAGATTTCCACTGAAACAAGCAGGAGGCGGCCCTCATTGTGGCCAGATAAGAGTCAGTGGAGTTTGTGGAGTATGGACGCCTGTTTTAGTTTTGGTGCAATAAACAAAATGAAAACAAAACTTCTGGTGAGTCTAACTTCTTGTAAGTCTTACCAATGTACTGATTCCACTCTGGGTCGAGGTCGGCCTGATTGGCCAGGCAGCCCTTCATGACGTTGAGG
Organism: Boleophthalmus pectinirostris; assembly: GCF_026225935.1. Lineage (NCBI taxonomy): Eukaryota > Metazoa > Chordata > Actinopteri > Gobiiformes > Gobiidae > Boleophthalmus > Boleophthalmus pectinirostris. Next base: position 17,669,219 of record NW_026570970.1, on the reverse strand, counting down.
CAGTAGTTCTTACAGGGCTTCACTGAGGGCATGCCCTGACAGAAGGGGCAGTACATGAGCCTGGTCAGAGCTCGGATACAGGACGCTGTGCTGCTCACCTGAAACATAACAGTAGCAGATATTAGCTTGGCCACAGGATGTATTGCTTTTTCAACACGTTTAATCTAATATAGAAGAGTATACATAAAGGATCTTTGCTCTTGTAGGCCTCTGACCCACTGATTCATGTTCATTTTCATAAGTCTATATAATTTGCGTAACCTTTTCACTAGCTGTGATATGTTTTCAGTGTATAGTACCTCGACTCAACTCCATCACTGAGCCAATGAATTCCCCAGACGCACCATAGCTCACGTATTTATATAGAGCTCAATAATCAAGATCTTGAACTGTGGTTCAGTGATGAGAAGGCATGGCCATGAAAATCCACAGCCTGCACTAACACTACTTGAATAAAGATCTCTCAAAAACAACTTCTCTGAGAATCCACAGATTCATAGTCGTCATAATAGAATGTCTCAATTCTCTACATAAATAACAAAACCAAAAACCCAGGGCGTGCACAAACACTGAATGAGTGGTTTCTTTGCTTGGAATAACATTGGAAGACACAAAAGTAACAGCAATGGTTGACCACAGTAAACAAAATTGCAATGTGAGGGAAATTTAACTTCACCTCTTCAAAGTTTTTGTGGTAATATTTGAAGCAACTCAGCAGACAACCTTCCATTTTTTTCAGTTACTAAGCAACAAAGTTTAGACAGGTTCAAAGTACTTTTTTAATCAAGTGAAGAAAATCTTGCAGGCCAAGAAACATAAAGTACTATTGATAATGTACTCACAAAGAAAGCAATAGCGGCACATAATACAAATGTCAAAGGTATAAACTTTTAGCAGTTTAGCAAACAGGCTCATATTGGCTTATGGACATTTTTGGTGGATCTCAGGAGGTTGACCAAGCAGAGCTATAAAGATGGGCAATAAAAGTTTCAAATTGAACTGTATAAAATGCACAGTTGGCTCATGGAGTGTTTACTGAGGTGATTTCTGGCAGAGTAAACCTTTGAAAGTGGAATTTAAGACAACCTGACCTTCTATAAGTTTGAAGCTTACCTTGATGATGTACGTTAGAGCAATACCAGCAGCTACTTTTTCATCTGAACAATAACAAAGTCTTGGAGGAGCACAAAGGGAGCCTACTGCGACATCAATATGCATAAATCTTGGGTTTGTGAAGAACGCTGTGAAAAAGCTCCTGCCAGCATTTTCAGACGGCATTATTAATAGATGAATATATTGGCAGACCAACAAGGCAGAAAACTAAGTGGAGTATCTATTAGCACCCAGCTGTAAATAGGCATATGGCGTTGTGGATTTATTCAGCCCATTCATGTGTGTTAAAAAATGTGGTCTTTTGAACAGTGCCAAACCCTAATCTGAGCTGATATGATTTTATGGGCTTTTAAATTGACCTTGGGGGTATTTGGAAGTCAAGACATTGAACAGGAAAAAAATGGGTAATAACTTGGGTTGTAGCAGCACTGGTCAGTTTTAAAGCGCCTATGACAGATTGGATTACTCAGTTTACTAAAACACAGTTAAAGGGACAGTTCTGAATTTTGGACGTAGGACCTCGTTTCATAATTATCCAGAGTGCTGGAGACGTGTAGAGACACTTTTTAAAAATATTCCATCCAGTTCTTGTATATGCACAGGTCGCTGGTGCTATGTCAATGGCCATAGTTAGCCTGTCTCTAAAAACAGTCTTACCCACTCCACAAAACATCCGAAACAAATCTATTATTACACCAGACTATTGATGTGAATGTCTGTGTCGATAGAATGTTTGAAATAAAACTAACCTTGCATTGTATGAATCGTCATATGTTGAGGGACTATTTTCTCATATATCAGTCCGCCGCTGCCAAGCTTTCTATCAGGAAGTACATCTCGCTACTGCTGCTCAGACATAAATCCTTCAAATGTAAGGTTGGTTTTACTTCTAAAATGATTCTATTGACAAAGACATTCATATCAACAGTTTGGCATAATATTAGATTTGCTTCGGGTGTTTTGTGGAGTGGGTAAGACTGTTTTTAGTGGCAGGATAACTATGGCCAATGACATGCACTAGCCTAGCACCAGTGACGTCTACAAATACAAGGACTGGATGGAATATTTAAAAAAGTGTCTCCACACGTCTCCAACACTCTGGTTCACTAGGAAATGAGGCCCTATGTCAAAAATTCCAAATTGTCTCTTTAAGTTCAATATATTTAAAATGTAAATTGATAACTGACTCCTAGAAACCATAATGTCCACTGGTCATAAACTCCCCTAATCTACACAAAAATTATTATTTGACAAATACAAATATAAGAAAATATGTTTAATTTGTTGAAAAGTTTTTTGAATAGAACTCTTTCAGTGTGATATGCAATATGGAACTCTCTATAATAAAACTCTACTTCCTGTAATAAAAAAAAAAAAAAAAATCAACCTTACTTCAAAAATTGCTTCTTGGTTGGTGTAAAACCTTTATTTGCAACAGGTAGAGAATTAGAGAATCATCAAAACCTGTCATGTGCACTTAAAGCTTTTTTGTTGAAGTAAAAGCATTAAAAGAGACATGTTATAATCATCAATCAAAGCACAAAAGTATTAATAATCTCAGGTAAAAGAAGTTATATATTTTGTTCTGAATGTTATGAGAATTTTCGAGAGGAGCCATCTTCCACATTTGAGAGACATGTGAGACAAATTGTGTTTGGACAGAGGATTTTCATGCTCTGTGGTCTGGTTCCAGCCCCTTCTGGATCCAAACAGAATGTAGAAGGGACTGGCTGGTCAGGCAAATTGTGATGTGTGAGCTACTGTGTCCAAATAATTTTTCTTGTTGATCAATGAAGTTTGCCTAAGTCTTTTTTTTGCACAACATATTCAGGTAGCACATACACTGTCAACTCTCACCCCATCACATCCGTTACACCACTGATACCTACACGCTCACACCTCATCCCTTATTTTTGGTAAATCTTATTCTTCGTTAACTCCTTATTTGTAAATTAAATCTTTTTGAAATTGTTAACTCCGGTGTTGTCTCCATCTTTGTTATGGCATTGAGCCAGTCATAGCAACAGATACAGGTGCCTAGAAAGGTGTTTTTAAAAAGGCATTTCAAGTTTCTTTTTTAGGTTAAGCTAGTTCATATTAAGTTGGAGGAATCTTTATAATTAATCCCAGAGAGTGTGTACTTGTTATCTGAGCTTCCCCAACATCACAATAAATAGATAAGTGTTAAATCATGGAGTGCTTGAAATGTAGCTTTTGTATTGTGTTTCCAAATCTGGGTTCTTGCTGACAGCACATAGTGAATAAATTAGATATCCGCATTAATAGTAGCTAACATGTACATGAATTAAAATACTCCATTTAATTTTTCACATTTTAATCTTTTCTTCTCGGAACATCTCCCGAGGCAGAAGCAATTCATGACCAGGTTGAAATACAAAATTGTAAAATGTAAAATGAATAACATGATGCCATACTGAATACACAACCACTGCATGGATCTAAAAGTGCAATTTGCCTGATCGATTTGACTTTTATTTCCTCACGGTGATGCTTAAAGACAATGACAACATACTGTGCCTTAATCCATTTTAAATCCCCACACATGCTGTTGCTTCTTTATCACACACGTATTATCCTAATGTGTCTAATTCCCCGCCATCTGATATTCAAATTGAACTTAATGTGCGCGATTATAAGATTGTCAGCGCAGATACAGGTGCGGAGATAAGCCTCTTCTTACTCAAAGCCTGCTGTTGTGATGTCTTACAAGCTGTGAAAAGGAATAAAAACCTCTCCATCGTCTGCTTTAATTCTCTATAGATCCTAATGGGGATCTGGGACCTGGGGCATCTCAGGGGCATCTCTACCTCGGGGTGTCCTGCTGCATTATGCTCACACTAGAGATAGGCTGATTTATACTGGTTGGCTGATTTCCATACCCATGTTACTCTATTTTCTGATCTACTGTATGTTAAAATGATGTTTCCTCATCACTAACATACCTGGAGTTGTGTTTTGTTTTATTCACGTATGTTTGACACACATACCCTGCACATTCTCTGTTCCAGCTTGTGATTTGGATTATCATGTGTTAATACAGAAAGTGCTGTGTTTTTAAACTCCCACCTTCACTAGAATCAATTGGATAATTTCATCTCTGAAAGTGCCGATCTCTACTGAACAAAAGGTAAAAGGCAGCTGTTAACTTGAAGACGACATTACCGTTACATGACATCACAAGGTGGAACAGAGCATTTTGAGCTTTGGAGATGCAGACTAGTGATGTAACATTAACCAAAATATTGTGGTATTGTATCGTCAAAAGTCTCACAATAATATCTTGGGCTGTCACAATATATCGAATTACAAGTTCCTTTGATTAAATGCATGGTTTTACAGTAGCAGCAGCTTATGAACACAGGGAACTACATATCCCATGATTCATTTCAGTGCAGACAACATGAAGATATATGTTTTTTACTTGAATTCTTGGGATTATGATGGAAATAATTCACACCGAAATCCTGTCAAGGTATTTTAAAAGCAGAAACGTGTCCTATCGACAATTACATTAGCCTCTCCAAAATATCGCAATAAATATCGTACCGTGAGATGAATATTGTGCTAATATCATATTGAGAGATTTGAATATCGTTACATTCCTATTGCAGACAGACTAATAATAGAGGATTGCGCAAACATGTGTGAATGAAACAAAACAGTATTCCAGGTATTTTTTGAGGAGCTAACAAAATTATAACATGGTTTAAAGCTCAAAAGAGTCAATTTTGTGTAATATAGGGCCTTTAAATCTCCAGCACTGGCCGATATTTTGCTTTGGTTAATCTGCTACCTAAAAAATACACACAAAGCACAAAACATGACTCCACAGATGTCTTAAAGGTTTGTGGTAAAAAAGGGGCTGTGGGTGAGTTCATATTAAATTGAAATGACATAATTTGGGGAAAATAATCAAAATTGGTGTTACATATCAGCCCAAAGCAGTTAGCAGAGCACTGTATTCTAAACAATTATTATGAAAAAAAAAACACATTGGTTGATCTCATGCTTACACCCACTCCCCTCTGAGATGAATTTACAGGTCCAGGGGGGGATCAAAGGCCTGCAGTCCCAGACACATGACCTGAATCTGGGGTCCTGCTGAAATGTCAAAGGGTTGCACTGGGACACGCTGGCTTGTAAGCAATGCACCGTGTAACTCAGTAAACACATACTAACAACACATCCTCTATGCCAGACTATAAATGACCCACCCTGCATGAGATAGGACGCAACAAGTTCAACAAGTACAAGATCACGAAGAGGACTGAAGTGGGTCGAAGTGAAAGTTGCATCACTTGATTAGGTCTAATTCTATATTTGAGCAGGTCTACATGCAGGAGGGAGCATTTCCAATTCTGTGTGTTTTGAGGCTACATGAAAGCTACTGATGCAAATTAATTAACTGACTGTGCGAGAACAATTAAGCCAGGAAAAAATGTCTAACTTATAAACCTGCTAACACTACTTTCCCTCTCTTGAGCAAGCATCCTTACTAGACCCTGCATGTAAGATGGTAAAGAAAGATGTTACTGTAATATTTAGCAAGTTTTACTGATCAGAGGTGGCGCGACCATTAGGCAAAAGTAGGCGGCTGCTTAGGGCCCCCAACCAATTGCCCTCAGTGCCACTAATGGCCGAGACCTCAGAGCAATTTGATTTTCTCTCAATATGACATTAAATGAGAGTAGTTTACTTTTAAACAATAATCATAAGAAAAATGATAATAATGTAATGGATGTAAACAAAAATTTTATTGTATTAGCAAAAAAATAAAACTACTTCCAGTTCTGGTTATCTTATAGGTGACTTAACTAATAAGACAAGTTTCCAATCCACCATAATTCAAATAAATAAATGTGCATGACTCAAGAACAATGGGGAAAAATAGACAATAAATATATATACATAAAACTAAACTAAAAACAAAAACAAAAAAAACCTGTGCATGAGGGCCCCAAACTCAAGTTCACCTAGAGCCCCCAAATTGCTAACTCCACCACTGGGTGAAATGTGTTTAAGGTTTTAAGGTGGAGGGTACACCACATGGAGAAGAATGTTTTCCTGGAATGTACGGCTTTGCAACTTATTAGAGGTGACCCTACACCTCACAGTAAGAAAAAAACACCTATAATTTAATTAAGTTAAGGGTGCACTGTATGACTTTTTAGGTAGAAGACACCTGCTTGTCTCTATGAAGATGTTATTGTTTCGTCTGAACTGTCCCGGTATGGCATTAGACATCCATCCATTCTGCATTTACTCAATAAAACTTGCATTCTTACTGTGAGTGGGCTCGCCTCTTCTCAGATCTGAAGTGTAACTTGGCCCTGTGGTGTCACCTGCTATCTCCCTGAAGATAAATAAGTGCACTGTGGAAAATTCCACGCAATATCTCCATGAAGAGAAGCAGGTGACGGACCTCCACCAGAAAAGTTACACAGCTTTAATGCAAGATCAATATGTATAATAGCATACTGTGGAATATTCCAGGCAATAACATATTTATGGAGACGAGCATATAGTGTAATCTGAAAAATTAAAAGGTGAATACAGAAATACTCCTGGTTTTATTTCTTTATATTATTTTAGACTTACTGTATGGCTGCTTTTATTGTGCTTTCATTTGCTTGTTGTTGTGTACAGTGCACTGGCTCCATAAATATTTATAATAGGGCAGATAATCCAATCTTACTGATAGCAATGTGGTAATAGCACAAAGGAGCTCTGGTGACTACAGGGATTTGAAGCTTATCGCCTCCACTAAAAGCATGGATAACCCGGAGCTACTGTCTCTTAAATACAAGCCTTTCTGCAGTCTACAAAACTTCATAGGCTCAAGTGCACTGTAAAATACTGCACCAAGATCGTATACTATCAAAGTCTATACATCTGAGCCAGTTCAATGTGATTAATGGCCTTTCTTGAGTGGGTGAACAAATATTAGGCGGTAGAGCAATAACCTGTGATGTAGAAAGTACTTTTTTATCCTAAGTCATCTATAATCATTTTAGCTCTATGCTGAGAAAAGACCTTGAGTTCATACACTTGCACCAAGAGACAGAAAAAAGCAGTGAGGAGATAAAATAGTAAAAATAAAACACTGAATAGACCTTGAGCAAGCTGAACATGATTAAGAAAACATCGTAAGAAATAGTTTGTTGATCTGCTTCTATCTTGGAAAACCAGTTCATGGAGGGTAGATTTGAAATGCTTGCTACTGAAATAATTTTTGGTATGAATATAAACATGAAAAGAACTAGTTTTGATCTTTACTTTAGTGTTTAGCTTACTATCATTACTGTATTTGTTTTTCCAGGATTTGGGATGTCAATTTATCTGGTTAATCATTATTTGTTATTATTCAGGTATGTGGGAAAGATGGACTGGCGTGGGTAGTGTTGTGTTTTAGTTTTAGTTTTTCCTCGAGTAAAGCAGAAAATAGAGAGCCACTGTCTGTGCGAATGTTCATGTATGTTATATGAATATGAAAGTAAAGACAAAAGGCAAAGCAAAGCAAAGTAATTTAAAGCTACAATCTGTGGTTTTCTGTTCAACCTGGTCCTGTTGTATTCTCATGTACCACCACAGATGCTATTTTACTGCAGTCTGATAGTGTGATAGCTTAGCCCTGACAGAAGACCAGAGACCACAGGTGAGCCAGGGGCCAGGCGAGGGGAGAGTGGGCAGGTTTCACATCTGTCATCTACTGGTTAAAAAAAAAAAAAATCTATCAAACTTACCGATAGTAGCTTTAGACGTCCTGTTTGACTCTTGTGAGCTTTAAGCCATGTTATGTTGTTACCTCATCAACCCAGAGTTATGTTTTGTTTCATTTACACATGTTCCTTTATTATTAGTGTGTAGGGGTGTGACGATATCCAAGTCTCACCATACAATATTGTCATGGTATGAACCTCACGGTACAATATTTATTGCGATATTGTGTGAAAGCTCACAATATGGTGGGGAGGCTCACGATTAGAGATGTAACAATGGCCAAATCTCTCTGTGCAATATTTTCACAATACACATCTCACGGTACAATATTTACTGCAGTATTTTGTGAAGGCTAACAAAACTGTTAAAATGCTAATTTTCCTCTTAAAATGCCTTGACAAGACTAAATTCAAAGAAATAAGACTTAAAAATGCTTACAACTGTTATTTCTTCTTGTAGTCTGCACTAAAATGGAGCAAAGGATCATGGTCTATACAGTTCCCTCTGTCTTTTTTTTTAACTATTGCTGCACCGTAACTCTTAATTTTAACAGAGACTTGTAATTCAATATATTGTGATGGTCCACGATATTAGTGTGAAAAATTTGACAATACGATATCACCATATTTCAGTTATTGTTACATCCCTATTAGTCTGTCTACATTTCCAAAGCTCAAAATGCTCTGTTCCACCTTGTGATGCAATCAAGTGGTAGTTTTCAAGTTAACAGTTCCTTTTACTTTTAGTTCAGTAGAGTTTGGCAATTCCAGGGCTGAAATTACCCAAATGATTCTAGTGAAGGTGTATGGAGTTTAAAAACACAGTGGAGCACTTCCTGTATTATTATCACAGAACACCACAAGGTGGAACAGCATGTTTTTTGTGTGTGTTTATATGTTTTTAACTATTCTAAATGTATAATTATATATAAACAGCAGAAGAAAACCATTAATTCTGTCTTTATAATAAGTTACATATTCAACCCTCTACAACTCAAATCGAATTGTAGTATGAAAAAAATATAAAAGGTCCCCCACGACTACAAAGAAAAAGTGCCTATGATATCTATCGACCCCTAAAAACTATAAAATAGTAATTACCGTGACAGGCCTAATAGCTGGATTTCAGTTGACATCACAGCTTTCTATAGGTCAATATTTATGAATACAGATAAATGAATACATTAATACTGAAAAATTATGTTGTAATTCAATGAGTTCTTGGGTTTAGTTAATATTTGAAAATACCAGGATTAACATTTGTGAATTCACCTTTTGGATATTTCATGGTAAAGATTAGAGCCCGACCGATATATCGGTTGGCCGATATTATCGGCCGATATGGGCAACTGGAGCCATATCGGCTATCAGCCGATATGCTTGCTGATAGGGGCCGATATTTCACGTGGGCATGTGATACGTCGTTAAAAATCTTAGACTCTCTACATTCTGTTCATTTAATCCAATTTACAGACAGATAAATGTCCTAATATGTGGCTCCACATCAGTATTTATCTGCGGAGTCATTTGTCTGTGTGTGAGTCCGTACTGTCTCTGAACACACCCCCAGAGTCACGTACTGTCCCTGAACACCCCCCCCGAGTCGCGTCACTCACGTGTGTTTGTTTACACCTGCAGACACAGATCCAAACACTGAGATTATATTATTTTTACGGACAATCGGTTTGAGTCTGGATTAAAAGGACATTTATTAGTGCAGATTTGTGATGTGGGAGGAGCCTGTATGAGTGGTGAGTGTTGGAAATATGTCGACTTTGAAGCTAGTTTTGGTCATTTGTTAGCGGTTAGCTGCTGTAGCTCCCGCACATAAACAGGCTGTTTTCTATTGGCCGATTGTAAATTGACTACATTGGCCGTATATTTGTTACTGGACCTGCATTGATATGTAAATGAGCTGTGAATAGACGTGTGAATGATGAAATTTGCGCATATAATTAATTACCGCGGCGCGCAGCATTTACGGCTAAAGGCTAATAGCGCTAGCTTCTTTACTAGTGATGGGTCGGTCGCGGACGAAATGGCTTTTAGAGCCGGCTCTTTGAAGCGAACGACGGGAGCCTGATCCTTATTGGGAGTCGTGCTTTCTCTTTCTCTCACTTTTTTTCTCTTTACGCTACATGCAGACTCGTGGTAGTTTGACAGCGGCAGCGGCGAAAAGTGAAACTTTGAGAAATTTGCGTGTACATAGGATAAAAAAAACATGCATATTTGGCTGTAGTTTAGCATAAAATAAATAAACCAGGACTAATCTTGGGCACGAGATACAGACCTAGTCCTGACTGGTTCAGTTTTGGTTTAGTCCTGTTTTACACGTGGTCTAGATCTGTTTTAGTCCTTTTTCAGTCCTGGTTTAGACCTGGTTCAGGCCTGATTCAGTCCTGAAGAGCCGCTTGGGAGCCAAAAGAACCAGCAGCTTTTAGTGAGTCAAGCCAAAAGAGCCGGTTCTCTAAAAAGAACTGGAAAACCCATCACTAGTGTCTAGAATGTGATGCAAAAATGCCATTAAGCCAACCTACTGTCTGTAAATATGATGTAAAGAGGCAGAATAACAATAAATGTTGCCTAATTAAACCCAATTTAAAATCCAACAAAGCCAAACCTAAGTTTTTTAAACAATTCAACATTTACAGTGAATTTTTACATCACTAAATATATCGGCGATTATATCGGCTATCGGCAGCGCCAACTTGCATTATATCGGTTTCATATCGGCCACAGCAAAATCTATATCGGTCGGGCTCTAGTAAAGATCAATGTAATCAACAGGAAAAACAGGCCCTTACCCCCTGTTTGGAAGTATGGAAGTATCACATTTTAGAATCTGAAAACTACCAATAGGTACTACTATAAAAAATGAAAGCCTAACAAGTGGTATTCCCTATATTTGGCAGTAGTGTTGTACAAATTACCTTGGCCACTCTCTGTGCCACCTCTCGCCCCACAGAGAGCCCCTGAACAAATGTGCGTGCGGCGATGAATGCGCGCGTAACCTGAGCCTTCAGCTTCCTGGGCACGTCTCCAAAGGGTTTGAGCTCGTCCGTGTACTTGCTGATACACTCCAGATAGTCCTCCGTGATGACATACTGTGAGTTGAGCAGAGTGAACATGCGCTCCAGCAGTCGGGACCAGAAGTCATTAAGCATCTCCTCCAGGTTTACATTCCCCCCGGTGTAATATCGCTTCAATTCAGCGAAAAGGTTCTCAAACACCTCTGAGTTCTGCATGTAAGGCTTGCCGTAGGTCTTGACAAACATCTCATTGAGGGAGCGCTCCGTGTTCTCCAGCAGCTCCAAGAAGAACTCTGTTGGGAGAAGAGGAGAATAAACAGTGAGAGAAATGAACTGCGCTATTTGCATTGTAGCTCACAATTCTAAGCATGATCCCAAATGTGATGATTAAAATGGGAATGCAGTGTGTTTGCTGCGATTGTGCAAAAGACAAACAAGATCTAGGTAGAAAAGAAAGTCAATTTGGCAGTACCAGATTTTAATATCTTGATTATTGTGTACACAGCAGATGGAAATGAACAATATATCTTTTTTTGGAACGCGATGAAATTATTGCGAGCAGTTTATGCAGTGAAGATGGTCTGGGTTTCAGCTTTGTGTTATACGCAACAGTTTGAGGACTTTTTACCTTTCAAAATATACAGATTTCAATTGTTAATCACTATGGCAATTGTCCTAATCTTCTATAATTTTGAAATGTATAGATTTATAGAATATATCAAACAGTATGTGATATATATACCCCTCATAATCCCAAATGAGAATGGAGAACATAAAGTACAGTAATGTTAAACAAAATATCCTATATTACGCAAAATGTATTTGTTTGAGTTTTAAGCCATGTTAGAATGTGGCTACCTCCTCAGAAACATACCTGGAGTTGAGTTTTGTTTCATTCATATATGTTTGAGTAATCCTTTATTATCTTTTACCTTTTGTTAAATAGAGAAATTCCATTACCACATGACATCACAAGGTGGAACAGAGTGTTTTTCATTTGAGAGAAGAACTCAGCGTTAATATACAGGGTATGCGTGTTAAACATGTGACAAAACACAACTCCAGGTATGTTTGTGACAAGGAAACAACATTATAACATAGATCAGAAAACAGCATCATCTGAGCCGTTTAACTCATTTATAAAAGTTTTCCTCCAGCTCCGAACGAGCTAATGATTATGATGACTGATGGTGTAAAAAGCATTCAACAAGTGACTGAAATTCTGCAACGTGAGGCATCCCTTTAAATAATTTCAGGATTTTGGCTCTAATATAACTCCTAGCTTTCCTTAAAGGCATCAAGCATTCAGTTTGTAATGCATTGTCTTTCACTGTGTGCATAATAAAGATTCATTATGACAGACTTTGTTTGCCAAGTTTCCAGCTGTTTTGCATATCCACTTTAGGCAAGTTTCATTTGCTTGGTGACCCCTGTGACTCACCATAAATTTGCAGAAGATAATACTGCATATCACACCATCTGCTATCCATAATGATAGCCCGATCTCTCAAGGACCAATATTAAAATTAAATAGCCTTTCAAAAAACCTGCACATCCAAGAATAAAGTGTAATAGTTCGGGACTATCTGTGGAGTTTCTGAAGGGTACCAAAGATTATGGGATGATTATGTGATAAGTCAGAGCCCACTAATTGAAAGAACAGTGACCACAGAGGCAAAGCCATACTCATAAGAGACTTGAAAAGTGGCAATAATTAAAAATAATGAGCTTTGAGGTTGTAACAGCATGTCAGCTATTAATACCTTGAACGTCATAGCTAGTGGCGAGGTCTCCAGTCCCTCGGGCACATATTGTTAACACTGCCCAAGACATTATAGACTTAATAGGCTGCATGCCCAGTTTTAGCTGCGTCAAGGGGAGCCATTTGCGCGAGGGTCACGTGATACGCCACCGCCTCGTCTCCGGTAAAAGATCCATCACAGCGTGCTCAGAGCTGTGCACATTAAAGCCACTTATGAGAATGGCACGCAACGAATGTAATGGATTCTAAGTGGTCATTAGCGCAGGTGAAATTACAGATGACAGAAAGGGAAACAAAATGGCAAATGTCTGATCTGGTACCTGACCGCCAACATCTATGAAGTTACACAGAAATACATTCAAGCTGAAAATACCAAGCACTACTACATATTCTTTAGGGGTAGAGCTGGAGCTTTGCAAAGTTGGGATGACACTTCTGCCACAACAGATGGAGAATGTTATGCTACATTTCAGAGGTGCTAAGTTTAACTCAAACTTGTTGTTGTGAGAAGGAACGGTAAACATGACAGCTTGACATATCAGATCCTTTGACTTCATTTTTGCGCTATTGGAATTCATAGTGGCAGTCTTATAGGAGTATATTTAGCTTCAGATGCAATATTACAAAAATTATGATTATTATATGTTCAGACAATATTTATGTTTCTATTTATTTATATGCTCAATTTTCAGAAGAACAGCTCGATGCTCCATCCTACTTACTGTATCTCAGACTGCAATGTTCCCTTGCCAAATAAATTAAACAGTGTCAGACTACGTGCTATTAGTATCATTTATCATTCATTAATTTTTTTTCTATCAATTGTTGGTGTGTAGAAGTAGAATGGATCATGATATCATCTTTGAAGTGAGTCCAATGTACTACAATGATTCCACTAATGCACTGACATCAACTTAAAAGTACTAAATCAATGAATAAATAAGCAGCCCACATTAGGGCCAAAACTATGAGGTAATTATGACTCACACACTGAATATTGCATTACTGTCAGACAATGAAGTACCATATATAGTGTAGTATACGTCAAATGGCGGTACTGGCAGTAGACAGGGCTCAGGAGAGAGGAGTCCCATTAGGTCACATTAAAGACACTTTTGTATGATTACATTTTTTTCTTCTTCTGATCATTTCAATAGCTTGCATTCATGTAACATCATTACCTGGCCAGACAGAACCACACGCTTTGAAATAATTTTACAAAGACGAGTGAATCTGGAGCTGTATCCTGTCTCCCTGATTTCAGAGGGAGTGACTGACAGGCAGATTAGCCAATCAGAGAGAGGCATCAAAAACAAACAGGCTGCTTACACACAAAAAAAAGGAGAAAAATCTACATAAAGGACTGAGAAACTGTGGATTTTTTACCCAATACTAAATTAACTAGAGTTTAAAATTGAGCTGTCAGAATTCGATGATGTAATTTGCTATTAAACTGTCAGAGTGCAGATTTTTTGATAAAGTTTAAAATCTTCTCTGTCAATATAAATAGACAAAAGTATAATTATTTTTGTTTACAATAGCCTCAGAAAGGGGTATCATTTTTCAACGCTAAAATCGGGATTGTTGTCAGTTGAAAAGACTTCATTTTTGGACCCAATTCCTAACAAATAATGATAAGTTTCTACATTTGGAGATTTCTTTCTTTGGACATTTCATTCAAAAACAGCAAATCTCCCCTAGAGCTGTCCATCATCTGAAATGTTGACTTAATCAAATTGTAAAACATGAATGCAATGTACATTAAGTCAAATAATGCATACATAAATAGCAGGTACATTTTTATTTTGATATGGCATTCATGCGATGTAATATAATTCATGTGTGACTAATTTTAACTTTAAATATTTGATACACTCTTGTATTTGTCATTTATCATTTCATGTTTATACATTTCTCAACATGACACTGATGTCAGCCTTTAATTGCAATGATAATTTGATGTGTTTAAATGACCATTTTTTTTTGTTTCCATTCGTTTTTCAATTTGACAATGATCTATTTTTTAAATCAATTCCAGTGTTTTTTATTTAATTGCTCACTGTTTCAATTAAAATAGAATTAATTAACAGCATAAGTGGAAAAGCAATCAGTTGTTAATGTATATGTATTTGACACTTATTAAAACATGGTTCATTAAATTAATTAAACAGAGAAAAGACCATGACTACTTATGAGTGCAGTAATTACTCCAACACCAGGCTCCAAGACACAGTGGAAGGGAATATTTAGTGAAATATTTGACAGTGGGAATAATTGAGGGAGCTGGTATAAATATTTAATAGAATTACTAATTAAGACGTCTGTCCGATTGAATGTCTATGAGGGCTTAAGAGCTAAAGTAATAATGCAGGAAGGAGCTATTCCACTAGGGCTGCAAGATTAATCGCTGTCAAATCGAAATTGAAATTTGCGTGGACGTAGCAAGCAAATCTCTAAGACTGTAATTTTTTTATTAAATGATCCCATATGACGCTGTTTTCTGATTTACGTAATAATTTCCTCCTTGCAAACGTACATGGAGTTGTGTTTTGATTCATTCACACATTTAACACAAATTCAGCATTAGAATAAGTTGGATAATTTCAGTCCTGGAAGTGCCAAAAGGTAAAAGGAGCTATTAATTAGAAAACTACTACTTGATGACATCACAAGGTGCAACAGCATTTTGAGCTTTGGAGGTGCAGAAAGACTGATAATAATGGGCTACTCAAACATGTGAATGAAACAAAACACAATTCCAGGCATAATACATGACCTTTAAGTGCCATGATTTCCTTCACAAACAGCAAAATCTGTATGTTTCATTCTGTATAAAAACTACAAACCCTGCAGTTTAGATCTGTATAAACATGTTTTGAAATTCATGAATGAGTCAGTTCATATTTCAGTCTTCTTCTGGATGCGTGTAAAATAAGAACTCTGAAGAGAATCCTATTATTAAAACATAAATCGCAAATTGAATCGCTTGTCAGTTTTCCCAAATCGTTCAGCCTTAAATTACATTAGTCTAACTTGCACAGACTTTAATGATAGATGGAAGTAGGTAGTAGCCCTCTTTGTGTGCTGAGGTTACCACACATGCTGGTGATAAAAAAACAAATGGTGTGTTTTTGAGGCTGTACAGCTGTACGTGCTCACAGAACAGGCACTGATGGATGCTCTGTAGGTGTCACACGTGTCAGTAGTCTCTCTCCTTCACATGTCTCAGAATGCCAAGCTCCTATTTTAAATCATTGAGCACACTGATGGGAAAAAGGCAGACTGCGTGCTTTACATTTAGAATGGGAGCTGTCTACTGTGTGAGTACATTCACTGTACTTGAAACACCTTCGGAGGATACCTGAATGAAGACAGTGGAATTCATTATTGATGCGACCAGAGACTTGACAAGCCCTTAGCACTGGATCTCCGCCAAGTTATTAGTACTACTTGCAATAGACTTATAGCATCTAGACAAAATCCATTTGTTGAACATTACACTTATATTGTAGATTTGTCAGAAGTGCGAATGCTCAGAGACAGACACAGAAACTAGTCGTGAAACCAGATGCTCATTTCAACAAGTAACGATACTAAAAAAGAATATCATTAACAGGACAGACCTGGACCTTTCCTGGAAGAGACTTGACCACAGAAATATTAACGGTACTACCATATTATGTGCTCAAAATAACAGTCTATTGCCTAAAAGAGGACATTTTAATTGAGACATTAATTAATCACTATGGTACCAAAATTGGTATTTCAAATTTGACATTTTAGAAATTTATAGTAAGAGTCATGCAATTGTGGAGGCAAGGTGTAATGGGAATGTGGGGCTGTTTTTAATGACTGTTAAGAAATTTGAGTTCGATTTTTGTATGAAAAGCACTTTATAAATAAAGTTTGATTTGATTTAAAGTTATCAGCTGAATATAAACCACTAATTCTAACGCAGACGTCGTTAAGGGACCCAACTACTGAAATTTGTATTACAACTTGAATATAATTCAATTGACAGATCAATATGCCGCCTGTTTGTTTTTTTACTGAACCGAACTGAGTAAAATCAAGGTATCACAAGGTATCAAGGTACTTCAAAAATGTCCACAGTGCTGAAAATGGTGAAATGCAGATTTGTTCAGTACTCTTAATAGAAAATTTTTAAGTAGAATATACTTTGTAAAGAGAGATTATATTTGAAACTCTATACAAGTGAAGGCATCTGGAGTGGTCTCAAACAGGGCTGGAGCATGGTTAGTGCAGACTGTGCTGTGAACCTGAGCTGACCTTAAACACCAGCCGAGGTGCGGAGATGTGACTGGAATGACATCAACAGCAAGGACCCAAATGGAAGTTGGCAAGGCAGAATTAATTACTGAGGTCCTGTGAACTGTGAACAGCTGTAACTTAGAAGGACGTGGAAACCTGGAGTGGCTCTTATTAAAAGTTCGCTACATGTTAAGACACAGCGAGTCTTTTTCGCAGAGTTTAATTATCTTTTGGATTGGATGATAAACCTGTTTGAGAAAATAGCAGAGGCCTTAAATTATGTTATTGTAGGCAACCAAAAAGAACGAGTCACGCCAGGACAATTGTAAACTTAAGTTGTACAAACAGGGCTGGGTCAGCTGATCGACATCAATGTTTATTAAAAAAAAACATCCAGTGAGATACACTGGGCATTTTTTTGTAAACAGTAGAGGATTTTCATTTCTAAAATTGTGTCTTTGTTCAAAAATGGCTCTGATATCTGATTGCACAGTGTGTGCAGTGTGTGGTACATGTGGTAACACACTGCCTGGCTCCAGCCTGTACACTCATAGCATTCATTGCAGAGGACCACTTCAAACTCTGTGTGTCCATCAGCAGCTCGCCTCATTGATTGTTCTAACAGGAAGTGTGTGTCCACAGAGGGCTGGGCCAATGGGGGAACATGACAGGCTCACATCTTATGTCTCCTTTTCCCACTATTGTTTTATATAAGCTTCACACCGGAAACAAATATGTTCAGGCGTCAACGCCCTGGACCCCAGAAGATGAAAAAGCTGAACTTTTGGCGTCAGACGTGCCACATCAACCAAACAGGGACGTCATTATAAGAAGAAGAAGAAAGAGAAAGACCCAGGAGCCACAAACACCATAACAAGAAATCTACGCCATGTCATCAGCAAAGTATAAATACATATACACCATAGCAGCCGAGCCGATCGCCTCCACTGGTGGGTTTTATGTAATAAATACACTAAAGCCACTCTGTCCACCAGGAAAGCAAGGCAGTCGCAGACCGCTGCGGGCGCCCTGGACGCGTGTCAAGTATTTTTCTCACGTTCGTCCACGGTGTCCAAGACGCACATCGGGGGTGTCTGAACTCAAATGCAAAGGCGTCTAACTAGAGGTGTCCAGCGCATTTTTTTATGCCGCGGTCTGAACACAGCTTAATACACACAGAGAAGTCACTTAGATGCACAACAAAACAATGATTAATTTATCATTTATTTAAGAACATTTCAAAATCACTTTTTAAGCACAGCACACTGGAGTGAACTGACGAGCTGCAACTGAAAATAGGATAGAAATCCTTGATGCATTTTTAAGGCCAGACACTGCTGGAGAGTAGGAAAAATCTTAAATTTAAAGATATCAATTTGAAACTTCTTCTGTAGTTTACTTCCATAAATGTAAAGAAAAAATTTATTACAAGTTTTCATCATGTAATGTTTTTGGTTAAAATTTGCATTTTATGTGTGAAAACTGCCAAAATGTACCATTCTTCTTCAGTTAGTCACATTAGATATTAGATTTTAGATTTCTTATTTAGTATTTGTGTAAACTGGCTCTGACTGAACATTTGCATTTCACAGTTAAAACTTGAATAAATCAGACTTGGCAAAATCCTTCAGTACATTTTCTCAAAATCTTGTTAAATACAGGATTGTAAAGGTTGGTGGAGGTAGGTGCTACTTTAAAAGGTGATCATTGTGTCCCTATGGGGGGATGATGCATTTTGAGATAACGGCCTTTGAAGTTACAATGGCCCATATAACATTATTGCTGCAATTTTGTTGTTTCCACATGGAAACTTGTATGCTAACTGACAAAAACACAAACAACTTTAGCTTTGCCTTTGTGGTCTCTCCTTAAATGTATTACTAAGATTATATTTCAAAGATCCATTGATACCTGTATGTTACAGTCTCCTAAAAGTCCCCAGTATGCTGATAAAACTCCTCCCTCCGCCCAGCCATACATTTATGCACTTGTACATCCACACTTGGCAGCTGGAAAGTGCTCTATAGCCTTTTATGGCTGGCCGCTCCTCTGGGTAAGTGCTTTGCTCAAGGGCAAAGTTGTGACAGCAGCTGGCAGATGTTCTCTAGTATTTTTTCTACTGTACATACATTAACAGTGCTCTTGACCAACACAATTTAAAAGTAACACCAACTCAGGTAAAGCTTCTGAAATGCTTTTGTAATTGTGTCTAGCCAGAAATTCCAGGTTAAGTGAAGAGTATATTTTTACAATGTTATGCAACCTAGAATTATAAACAATATTTGCAGAGTCTAACAGCGCTCAGGGCACAGTTAGCATTTCAGATCAATTGGACACGGTGCACCACTTGTTATTCTGTTTGTTTCCCCGCACCATGCTGTTCTGGGTCAGAGAAGGGCTAACTATTGATTAGCAATTAGGACAAAGAAGGGAAGAAACAGCCATTAACATTCATTTGTCTAATCTTTTCCAGCTTCCCTGTTGTATAAAAACAAACTTTACTGAAGGTTACACGAGCTACTTGATATGCGGCTGTGAGAAGCGACTGGGGCTGCTCAGGTGTTTGGTGTAAGATGATATTTGTGCATTTATTCGGCGTTGATCTTGGCTCTCTCAATGTGACACACAGGCTGCAGTGTCAGGCAGAGCGTGGGCTGGCCAACCACTGTCAGCTACAGTAGCACTCACAGCGAAGAGGAGAATACACATGCTCTGACTCGTGTAGGAGGCACTCAGAGAAAGGTGCTAAATAGACGCTAAAAAGCATCTAAATGAACTGGCCCTGTTTGATTGTTAGGGTTTCTAATGAGATGTTCCACGACAAGACTTTTGCAAATAGAAAAACAGAAATCACAAGTAAGGTGTCTCAAATTTTTGAGGAAGCAAATTTTTTTGATGATTTTTTAATTAAAAAATATAATAAGAAAAGCAAACTGCCTGACTGTGTATACTTGCTAAAAGCTAGCACATGATGAGGCCTTTGTAATTAGAACGTAAGAATGTAATTACTAATAGATCAGGTAAAATTACATTTAAAAAAATTACACAAAATTTTAAACATTTAAATTGCAATTAAATAAAAATTTTATTTAAATTGAATTTTAATTAAAAAAAAAATTAAATTAAATTAAAAAGTAAAGTTACACAAAAGTTATAAGCTTATTAATACAAAGAAGACACCGAATAAACATGGAGCTAAGATTTGAAGTGAAGCTGTGAGGTTTATAAATGATGCACTATTGTCCTGTAAACAAACTTTAAAGGTCCTATATTGTGCAAAATTGACTCTTGTGAGCTTTAAGCCATGTTAGAATGTTGTTACTTCCTCAAAGACATACCTCGAGCTGTGTTATGTTTGAGTAATTATTTATTATTAGTCTGCCTACATTTCCAAAGCTCAGAATGCTCTGTGCCACCTTGTGATGTCATGAAGCGGTAGTTTTCAAGTTATCAGCTACCTTTTACCTTTGTTCAGTAAAGAAGGACAAGTCCAGGGCTGAAACTGTCCAAATGATTCTTGTGACAGTGTAAGGAGTTTCCTGTATTGCTACATGACATCATACGGTGGAACAGAGTGTTTTCTGTTTAAGATCTTGGCCTAAATATGCAGGATTTTTTTTGTTAAACATGTGTGAATGAAACAATAAACAACTCCAGATATATTTGATGAGGAAACTACGTTACAACATGGATCAGAAAATAGTGTAATATGGGTTCTTGAAGGCTTGTGGATGGACATTTCTTCGCACAACAGCAGCACTAGATCTGTTGTTGCTGAGTGGATATTTGGTGTGGTTTCCATTTAAAAGCTTATATTGAGTGTCTCTTATTTCCAGAGAGGTGGTCAGCAGAGACCCTCCTCAGACTGTGAGTCTCCAGACAGTGCTGGGCTGCAGAGCCAAGCCCTGTGCATGACATCTGCTCCGCCGCTGATGAAATTATGGAAAATGGCAGTGAATCTCAGGAGGACTCCGGGTGCCTGGAGCCATGCATCTAAGTGCTGCTGGACAAACCCCCACTCCCCCTGCAGCTCCTGACATCCACTATCCTGACAGCCACCGATCAAAATAACACTTATTTATTTATGCACACTTCCTGGAATCACATCTGGCCATAAGAAGAGCACTTTCCTGGAAAAAAATCAGACAGACATCAGCCCTGCCTTTGTGACATTGAGTTTCTGGGCAAAGATCGTCTGAGCGTTGGATGCTGTAACTCAATAGCATTTGTTTCATATAATAGTTTCAAAAGAATGGGCTGAGGAAGACAAGGCATTGACTGCACCATATTAAATGGCCCTATTAGTCACCCAAACATTTGTTCAGATCTAGACACTGGAGTATATTTAGACAAATACAAATATCCAATCCTAGCACTGTACCGAACGCTTGTATTAAGTTATTCAGAGCGGGGACATATTTAATCAGACATGCATTTGAACAGCATTAAGCCTAAGAGTTGTTGTTGGCTTACTGCATTCAGAGTTATGGTGCCTATGTTTCAAGGCTTACTGCCATTAACAGTATATTAATGTTGATGTTGATCACAGTGAATAGTGTTTGGGTTAGCAATAGTAGTAGTGCACTGTGCATGTCCCCTACTCTGCTCTTTCCTATTGATTTATTGCTTAATGCATTTACAACCACAGAAAACCTGCCATCTACATAAAGAGTTGCAAGTCAAGAGAAGATAAAATACGACATACAGAAAAGTCAGTGTATTCTATCTACCAGTGTTTTTACTTTTACTGTAGCACTGCTCTTGCACTTTTGTAAATGTACTTATCAAATACCAGGTACTATTTGGACAGGTATACAGTACGTTTTACCTGTAGCACTGCACACAGTTGTAGATTTAACCACTGCTTCTTCCCACACAGCATAAAGTACGGAGCTGGAGGGATTATTATTTCTCATTTAAGGGTAACTAGGAGCCAGGATGGCCAGTGAAATGGAGAGGCAGAGCAGTCGCTTCGGTAATGAGTATACACTGGCTCCCACAGCAGAAGCTCGGTGCGGCGTGGTGGTCAAAGCAGTCACCAAGGGGCTAAGACAAGATCACACACTGCACAAGATCACCAAACAACCCTAACAATGCACTGTTTGGCTCTGAACTGCTGTTACAACTGTCAATCAACTGTGCAAGAAACCATGTTTGTCTAATCCAGCAACAGGGCCCTCCACTCCAAAGCATATTAATGAGATTTGTAACTCTGTCTCCTCTTGGGGATGGACAGCTACAGAACTACAAACAAGTGAGTCTTTTCAAATTAATTCATACAGTTTCTCCCATTTGATTTCCGTGGCATTTTACTTTAAAATGTTCAAAATTAAAACAAAAGAAAAGACAATTTAGTATGCTCGAAACGTTGAATGAAGAAAAGACTTACCGTCAAAGCGTTTGTGTCTGGAAACAAAGGTGCTCCTTAAATTGTGACTGATTTCATCCACTAAAGTCTCAAAGTCCTGTTTGCTCTGTTGGCCAAATTTGTCCTCCATTTCCACAGTGCAACATGTGTTCCCCTGCGGACACACCCGCAGATTTTCCCCTGCAAAACAAACAAAAAATACATACATGACTTTATTCACTGGTACAGTATTGTAGAACACAGTTTGTACACCAAGTAATACAAAGCGCTTTGCAGAACAAGAGGGTCAAAATCACAATACAAACAATTACAAACAAATAAAAACATAAATAATTGTAACAAAAATATTATTTTTGGCAGAAGACTGCAATCAAACATTTTGAGAGTATAGAGCAGAGTTACAGCTTGGTGCTAGGCCACAGAGGGAATATACCAGTCATTGACAAGAAAATTAATATAGTAAAAACAATAATGTGTAATGTGTGGGTATTTTATATTTATATTTATATTTATTTTTTTACAGCGATAATGAGCAGTCATATAAGGTGAAGTAGGCATTTCTCATCACTATAAATAATTATCTGAAATAAAAATGAACGGTAATAATTATGATTTTTGAGTTATTAACTGATGCCTGCTGAGCAGAGGAAGTCATTTGACTGGTGTTTCTCATTTAGCCTGACAATAAGAGATATTATTGACTAGGGCTTATGAAATTCAAATCAGGGGAGAGAATAGATAACACATTCATTTCAAATATTCTCTGTGCCCATTACATAATTGATGACATTGGGGAAATACCAAAGTGAATCAAAAGTTAATGGTCTACATCATTCCATTTTCCACAAGCAGTCACTTTAGAAGAGCATATGAAAGCACAGACTCAGTCCACAACAGCTTTTATTTCTTCATTTCACAGCCTAAACCCAATATGACCATGGGAGGTTGAGCACAACATTAAATGGAATGAGAATGCAATCCACAATGTACTGATCAGACAGTCACAGGGGCATCTGATGAAGGCAGCCCTGAGTGTCCAGAGAGTGATGGACATACAAGTCCAATGGAAATGACCTGACAGTGTGAGTGTGTGTGTGTGCGTGTGTATGTGTGGGTGTGTATGTGTGTGTGTTTGCTTGAACCAGCTGAGACCGACAGGAGCCCTGAGAGGAACCAGTGAGGAGTAACATGTGCAGGTGTCACTGACAACAGGAACACAGGCTCCTCTTTCTCCATTAGTGTTATTAAACATGTGTGTTATGGATGACTGAGTAACACTGAACAACTAGACAGCTGTTGTTTTATGTAGCTGCTTCTTATTGCTTTGTTTCTGTTCAGGTTGGGAGATATGGTCAAAAAATCTCAATTTTTTTGGCACATACTGAAGCAGGACTGCTCGTCTTTCAAACAGTGGAAGCTCTTCACGTTTTCATTCTTATCAGATACAATTATTTAAGAAATTGTAAACTGCCTTTAGTTAAATTTGTATAGATATCTCACTGTAATTGCACAATAACCCTGCTTTACAAAAAAGAAAGTCAGCAGTAAACTTGTTTCATAATAATCCTTGATTTCATGATTTTGCAATTTTTCTGGATTGGATTAATTGCCCAGCACTAGTTTCTGCCTCTAATTACATCTTTGTGCAACACAGATGTACTTTAACATGACTGTTCTTCAAAAGATGTTTTGATTTATTTTAACAATATGAAATTATTATGACTCAAACATCCTTCTACTGTGTTAATATTCATTTTGTTTGTTGGCTCCACTTACAGCTTTTAGAAACAAGAAATCACTCATATAAAAAGTGTACATTATTTATTACCTGAGGGTTATAGGCCATCTAAACCAGGGACTGCGTATGTCCTGGATGGGAGGAACATAACAATCAACAGCAACAAATACATGGCTAAAATCAATGCCGTAGACTCACAGAGGCCTTGACCTTTGACCCTCGATGTCATATTACAAAACAGTCCTTTTTAAGACTGAATTGATGTTTGCTACAAATGCAGCATTCACAGTTCTAGGCCTTGACCTTGAATGCCCAAAATGATTAGAGATTCTGCTTTTTAAGTTCTGACACAAATACTTGTCAGATGAATCAATTGGCAAAATAAAACATAATTGGAGCCCTGCTGGACACTGTCCCATTTTCTCTGCTCCTATTCTTATCAGGGGTCACTGTTATACAGGTGGGTGTCTCACACAAGGACAAAATGACAGTATGGGCTTCAGGCAACATTTGATTTGGTCCACAAGGCTGATTAATGACAGAAAATTAATAACTTATCCATGTCCACAAAGTTAAGCAGGTGACACCAACAGGTCAAGTTACAGGTCAGATCTATGGAGAGGCCCACTCACAGTAACAATGCATCCTTAAACAATAAAAAAATAAATAAAAAAAAATAAAAAAAAATAAATCTGATAGAATATTTGATATTTGGGCCATATTGTGGAACACTCCAGACAAAGCAATTATATTTCCATGGAGACAAGCAGGTGGCGGACCCTCCACGAAAAAAGTTACAGTTTTACAAGTCCTATATTACACAAACTTGACTCTTGTGAGTTTTAAGCCACGTTATAATGTTGTTACCTCATCAAAAACATACCTGGAGCTGTGTTTTGTTTCATTCACACACTCAAGTAATCGTTTATTAGTCTGTCCACATCTCCAAAGCCCAAAATGCTGTTCCACCTTGTGATGTAATGAAGCTGTAGTTTTGAAGTTAACAGCTACCTTTTACCTTTTTGTTTAGAAGAGACTGGCAATTCTAGGGCTGAAATTATCCAAATGATTCTAGTGAAGGTGTGTGAAGTTTAAAAACACACATAATACGGGCCCTTTAAATGAGAAAAAGAAAAAAAACTGTTTACTTCATTAATTCATTCATCTTTTCAATTATAAATATTTCTCCTGATGTGCATTGCCTATAGTGATTAGTCCTTTACAAAGACAGAAACAGCTGTAAACAGATGGAAGCTATAAAACCCACATGCAGCAGCAGACGAGAGGGAGCTGCTTTTAAATGAGAGTGCGCCGCGGTGGATTTGCAACACTTTGGTTTGTGCGTACGACAATTTTTGGCCACCGGGGTCTACAAATGGAGATGCAAGGTAGTATTTTGGCCTTGTAAACTTCAGCACCAGGAATTTATCACAAACATATCCACACTCCGCTAGCAGTATGGCTGTCTCCCTAAAAATACTACAGGCTAATTAACTTTCAGACTCTTTGGAATAGAAACATCTAATCTTATTCTTTCTTTATATAGCAAAACTGTTTCCATTGCTGCACAATACAGATATAAAATAATAGTAGTCCACTAGTCTGAATTAAGACAATAAAACTTCAAATAACAGCAAAAATACAAGGAGAATACAAGAATACAATAACAAAATGAAATAGATAGATAAATAGATAAAATCTCTAGGCCCATCACGATAATTACTATATCGATTTATCTGTTTGTAAAATCCCTCAGTGGTCCAGGTAGGATCCAAGGCAAAGGACAAATTCAATTCTGTCAACTGGACAAAAGTTTTTTAATCAAATACGTTTCGCAGCTCATCCAAGCTGCTTCTTCAGTTCAATACTTATCGTGAGCTTATTTTTCTTGGAATAGTGTGAAGGTTTCTGCTAGTTTTGTAATACATTAAGATCTGAGCTGTAGACAGACGAATAAGACACTTCTAGGACAAATTTTTTGTTAATTCTGCTATTTGTTGTAGCTTTTTGTAATGGTACTGTATTTTTGTTCTACTGGAATATTCCTGCTTTATTATTAATTGTATCAGTGGCGTAAAGTAGTTTCAATATTATCGTTTATCGTGATATTCTTCATGTATATGGTAGGGATGGGACCAGAGGCGGCGGTACCATTAGGCAAAAGTAGGCGGCTTCTTAGGGCCCCCAAACCCGGAGGAGCCCCCAACCAATTGCCCCTAAGTACCACTAATGGTCGAGTCCTCAGAGCAATTTCATTTGATTTCTCTCAATATAGCATTAAATGAGAGTAGTTTACTAATTATATTCATAAGTAATGGATGTAAACAAAAAAATATAATTGTACTAGCAAAAATGTGGTTATCTAGTAGGTGACCTAACTAATAAGACAAGTTTCCAATCCACCATAATTCAAATAAATAGAGATGTGCATGCATCAAGAATAATGGAGAAAAACAGACAATAAATATATTTAAGAAAAAAAAAAAAACAACTAATGGTGTACTATAGTAAGGGCCCCAAATTCAAGTTCGCCTAAGGCCCCCAAATTGCTAACTCCGCCACTGGATGGGATGAGCCACAATTTTCACGAGATGAGACACATGATCACAAGACTGGGTCCACAAGAATGAGACAAATCAAGATTTTGACATAGTTTACAATAAATAAATAGTTCAATCCATTTCACAATTCTGGTTTTACTATTTTTATTTATTTTATGTAAAACTTTAGCGGTCATTGTAGTATTGCTTTTTGGTACTACTGCTTCTCAAATTGCATAACTCACCAACTCTTAACTCTTTTTTTCTCCAAGCCAAATATAAATTCAGGGGAAAAAATCTCATGAGATCTTTTTGTCATGTGTGCACAGCAATTTCGTCTCGTGGGATCTTGAGGCATGAGATCTTGTCCCATCCCTAATATACGCCGTTTTGTCATTGTGACAGGTCGATATATCCTCCTGTTACTAACTGTTGACTAACTTCTTTTTCGACTGCTGCTCTGTAGTCTTCTCTAATACATGATTTAAGAACACCTCAAAGTCTTTATTAGATAATATAAGCCTGACTGGTGACCTAATGTTGACAGTTAGGTTGCAGCATTAGCATTTTAATTAGCAAGACATATTGCATGTAAGTGAATAGCGGAGAGCTTGTAACAAACTAAATTTCCAGTGTCTCTCACAGCTTATCCATAATTAGGCCTGTGATGATAATTACAAAATTGATTTTTCCAGTGGTGTAGTGGGGATTTTTTTAAGTGGGGGTACGCGATTCATGAAGTCATCCACCCCGACACACTCAACTTGACATGCTGAAATATACACAGGTGTCATATAGATTGTTCATTTATTTAAAAAAAACAAAAAACAAAACTCACTTTCAGTACAAACATAAAGGCTCCAGCCCAGTAAAAATCAGTAATATTAGAACCAGGAAAACTAAACGAGGACTGAACCAGGACTAAACCAGAACTAAAACAGCACTAAACCAAGAATGAAACAGGACTAAAACAGGACACGAAAACATGACAAAAACAGAACTAAACCAAGATTGAACCAGGACTAACACAGGAAACTAAAACAGGACAAAAATAGGACAAAAACAGGACTAAACCAGGACTAAAACAGGAT
This sequence comes from Boleophthalmus pectinirostris, assembly GCF_026225935.1. NCBI lineage: Eukaryota > Metazoa > Chordata > Actinopteri > Gobiiformes > Gobiidae > Boleophthalmus > Boleophthalmus pectinirostris. The sequence continues at coordinate 17,641,566 of NW_026570970.1, read as the reverse complement.
TAAACCAAGACTAAACCAAGACTAAAACAGGTCTAAACCAGGTCTAAACCAGGACTAAACCAGGACCAATCTCGGACTTAAGAGTGAGAGAGAAAACCCCAAGCATGATCACGCGATGGCTGTGCTTAGTTCCGTCCGGCGTGGAGCTGTATTTTATATTTGTTTGTTTTTTTATATGTCACATAATGAGAAGTGGGTGGAAAGTGTACCCCCGAGTACCACACCCATTACACCCCTGGATTTATCTTTCAATATATGAAAGCACGGGACAATACATTTTGGGGCTCACTATTTATCGTGTGTGCATTTTCTTTGTCAAAGTGGGGAGATTTGGGGGTATATATTTAAAAATGGTTTACTCGGGTTACCTCGCATTATTCTTATTGTGTCAGGGGCACAAAGTAGTTTCAGTGTTAACAATTATCAAAGTATATCTCTGTATATCTTGCTTTGTGTTTTGTGACAGGTCTATCCATACTAAGGAGAATGTTATAAGAGGAATCAGGACAGTGAACATTTGACCGTGTTTAGTAGGAAGCATAGGAGATCCTTTACAGAGCAACATTATGATAATTTTCAAGGGTATTTTCAAGAGAATAAAATGTCAAAAGAAAGAGTGTTGTGAAGTATGCTCTCACACACTAAACAATGACTACTGGAATTTTAAAATGGGATAAGTTTTTTAAAATAATTTTCACATTTTTGCCTTTACACGTCTTTAGAACCATAATTGCTTTGCTTTTGTCAAACCAAGGCAACTTGAAAAATGAGTGCGTGATTTTTTTAAGAAAAGTAATTTAAGAAAACTGTATCAAAAGAGCCAAAAACATTTCTGTTAAAATGTATGATTAATAGGTTCTTTACAGCAAGAAATTAAAACGTGAAATAATTTAGCTAGGTGCAGTGTGCGACTTTTCTGGTGAAGAGCCGTCTACTTACTTGTCTCCATGGAGATGTTATTGCTTTCCCTGGAATGTTCCATGGTATGACTCTAGCCAGGCTGGTGCCACCTATTGCATCCGCTCAATTTTATTTCTCTTCAGTGACTAGGTCAGGAATCAGAATACACTAAACAGTTCGCAAAAACCCCAGAAGTGCGAGTTCGGGCACCAGCTAATCAGCAAAGAGCCATACATTCTGTGTTGGCAACGATTCCCAAGATCGAGGACTTAAAGCCGGAACAAAGGGAATGTTTGGTGAATTTTATCAAGGTGAAAGACATTATTGCCCTTCTTCCTACAGGATTTGGGAAAAGCTTAATATACCAGGTAGCCCTGTGCATTATATACGTCACGACCAAATAGCAGAAATTGTTTAAATGAAAAAAAGTACCCACCTACCATCGAGTGAATGAATTCAAATGCTGCGAGGTCAGATGGTTTCCACAAAGTGAAACCGGCTAATGAATCAGACTAGGACGACTCTCCACAGATCTGAATTTTAATATAGTATAGTGCTGTGATCTGCGATTTCCCTTGTGATAGGTTTTGTCTATACTATAACATTTCCATGGTGATAAGCAGGTGGCGGCCCTCCACTAGAAATATCACGCAGTGCACCTTTAAGAGTAAGCATAAGAATGACAAGCAGGTGAGACAACGGCACCCTTAGCAAACAATAATTTAGAGCTTCTATTTAATATTGCATGGAGTTCTGTAATACTAATCAGCAAGCATGTTACTGGCAAATCCCACTGGGTCCATCTTCAAGTGTGGCCTTTTCATCAGATATGTCAGGGAGAGCCATGGAGGAAAAAAAAAATCAATTTTGACACGACAGCCCTTCTGTGCACTCCGGGAGTCTCAACAGAGCAAAACATCACTTAAAAATAAGCCTGCCATTCATCAACATATGGGAAGGGGCTTTCAGGGGACTCACCACTCAGCAAAGAGCCACGACCTCCTGAGCCAAGGTTAAAATAGCACCACATCATCTATCTCCGGCACCCACATAGGCAGAGCCAGGCCTGTCACACTAACACATTTTGAATTGCGGTATATATCCATAGCTAAGTAAATATAGAGGATAAATGATAACACTGAAACCAAACTATAAAGCAGAATTATTACCCCAAAAGTATTTTAAATGAACAATACTGTTAAAGGGCTCATATGATGCTATTTTCTCATCTATATTATAATGTTGTTTTTCCATCAAAAACATACCTGGAGCTGTGTTTTGTTTCATTCACACCTGTTTAATCCTACATATTTAGGCTGAGTTCTTCTCTAAAACAGAAAACACTCTGTTCCACCTTGTGATGTCATGTGGTAGGAAGTGCTCCACTGTGGTTTTAAACCAGATACACCTCCTTCTACTATCATTTGGATAATTTCAGCCCTGGAATTTCCCATCTCCACTGAACTAAAGATAAAGCTAGCTATTAACTTGAAAACTACCGCTTCATGACATCACAAGGTCGACCAGAGCATTTTAACCTTTGGAGATGCAGACAGCCAAATAATGTAGGATTACCCAAACATGTGATAAAATGAAACAAAACACAACTCCAGGTATGTTTCTGAGGAGGCAATGGCATTTAATATGGCTTGAAGCTCACAATAATGTGTTATGTGTAATATAGGACCTTTAAATATAAATTGCAATACGTAAATGGGAGAATGCAACACTAGATTGTATAGTTTTAGTTCATAATTTAACCTTCTACATTTAAAATACTATCATATTGCAGAAAAACATTTTTAAAAATTCCCACTAGTGCAAAAAAAGTACTCAGGATAAATACTGACCACAGAAAGATTTCAGTGCAAAATCACACTACCACATAATCAGGTTCATATTATTATCAAATTAAAGTGTAATTTTTGTTTAGTACACAAATCAACACTGAAGTGATTTGTGAAGAAGGTCAGTAGATTGGTTGTGTAACACAGGAAAAGACCAATCAAGTCTGCTGTGCTTCCATTGTAGGGAGTATTATAAGTGTTGATGACTTAGGTCGGATAACAAAAAGAAAAACTGGAGGTGTCTTTGATTCTGTATTGCGCAGTTTGTTTATGTGGAAGACTCCACCCATCCAGCACATGAACTTTTTATAGCTCTCCCATCAGGCAGAAGACTGCGCCACCTACGGGCTAGGACCAGATTTCGAAACAGTTATTACCCTGATGCCATCAGGCAAATCAATTCTGTCAGAAAGCCCTGAGACTAATGCACCGTACTAGATAGCACTGATTTGGAACGCACTTTAGAGAATGTGGGCGGGTGGAGGCTGTTTTAAAGGGGATATTTTCAAAGACTGTATTAGACATACAATATTTTAAACTATTTATTCCTATTAATATTTGTGCTTCTGTTGACCTGGACCTGAGTGCAGTGTTTTGTTTCTGTGTATTTTTAATACTGAAATGACAAATAAATTCTGATTCTGATTATATCATAATGTCATGTCAGAATTGAGTCCTGTGTGTGGTAAATATTTAAATTGTACTTGTACCATTTCTCTTTATTGAATTCAGGCTACTTTTGTCACAACTGTTACACTATTCTGTACTATTAGTTTGTAGCATTTCTGAGCATGATAAAGCATGTACCATGAAGTATAGTAAAAGAAAAAAACTGAGAAATATGAGGTAGAATTTGAAGACTTTGAACTAATGGCCCACATTGTTCCATTGTTTGAATTGTACTGGACTCAGCAATTACACACACTATACTCCTTGGTCAGGGAATTGTAATAGTCATTGCAACAATCTTTTAGCATGGCGGGTTTGTTAATTAAAGGCATTGTGCTTAACATTTATCAAAAAATGATGAAGAAATCTAGTGAATTTTAAGGTGCACTGTGTAACTTTCAGGTGGATGGTCCGCTACCTGCTTGCCTTCATAGAAACTGCATGAAAGACCTCTTCAAATTTGACCTGTAACTGGGTTTGCTGGCATAACATGTTTGTCTCCGTGGAGATAGATAAGCTTAATGCCATACTGTGGAGCATTCCAGACAGTTACACAGTGCACCTTTAAAGTGCAATAGTCATACCTCAATTTTCTACGTATTAAACATCTCAATTCTTCACTACAGCTAATCTGTTTGCAACACAAAACCCACCGGTATTACTTCAAGGTCTGTGATTTTAAAAGCTAATTATTACATGCAGACAGTACAGAGGTGAGACCTGACTTTGACTTCAAGAGTTCTCTTTACAACATGGTGAGTTATGCAAATTGAATTTTACATGTAACAACAAAAACGCCTGTTGATTTGTTTATCCAATTGGCAAGATAATTAAAAAGAGGCTGTGGTCTCGTCTTCCAATCTTTTTTTTTAATTCATAAAACACAAACCAACATGTGTCTCCTCTTTGCTGAGCCCAGTGCTGTGGTTCTGTTTATTTGTTACTTTTGGGGCACCACTGTGTTTTGTGAAAGCCTGACCAAGCACAATGGAAGAGTGATTTCCTCTCATAGCCCGGAAAAAAGAGCTGGTTTCTAGTGAGTTCTAACTAAATATCCATCCTGGGTTCACCTCTGTGGACTAATCTCAATCCTCTATTTGTCCAAGGCCAACTGCAGGAAGCATAGCATCAGCGCTCGGACGGTTGAACAAGTCAAACACGAATACAGAGTAGCGCATTAACATTCAAATGACAGAGAAAAAACAAGTGGACTTATCTAATGTCACTAACAAACTCCCCCCCCAAAAAAAGGCTCTAGAAAAAAGTTGAAAAGTTGTGTTTTAATGAGAAACATTTATGCATGCACACTGTAATTTATTAGCACCTATACAAGCAGCAGTCGTAAGTTGCAATTACTCTGTGTCACTCAAACCAATGTAATCAAATTGAAGTGTCAGTCAAATCAGGCGTTATTATCAGTGCTAATGAAGCTCTACAGACACATTCAAATGCGACCTCCTTCCTCTGAAGATGTGCTCTCATTGTGCTTTTCAGACGCTCCATTTGAGTATATTAGCATAACGTTTCAGGCATTCATCTTTTATTATTAGTTTTAAAAAATATTTATTAAGAACTGGCACTAATACTTTTAGAATCTTCATCACCGCTCTCTGACTTGGCTGTCATTGGCGATTGTATTTAGTTCTATGGTGGAATGTTGCATCGGTTGCCATGGTGAATAGGGCGATCAGATGTCCCTGTTTACATGGGACAGTTCCAGTTTTGAGGCCTGTATCTCCTGTCCTAGCAGATTTATCCAAAACCATTGATTTGTCCTAGTTTTATACAATAAATAACCCACGCGTCCCTATTACCCACCAACAGTAAAGAAGGGAATATATTGTCATTTGTCAGAACAGAAGTCCCTCAGATTATGACTGACCCACAAAGAAAGTTGTGAATGGACAATGTTACACGCTCTTTTTATTTATACCAACCATCCCAAACCGGGTGTGTCCCAGTTTTTTGAAAATCTGGTCGCCCTAATGGTGGCACAATGCACATATGGGCAATACCGAGCAAAAAAAGCTTTTAGATCTGTCTGAAAACTCAAGAAAAATGCTAACCAAATTTAAACAATATATTTTCAGGAGTCTGTGATGATCAGTACGAGTTCATGTTCAGTTCAGTGTTTCTGCTCAGTGTTCCTGTTTAGGTGAGAGTGAAAACTGTTGGCTAATGTTAGACTTGTTTAAGAGCACAATTCATCTCGCCTGTTGCAGTTCCAACCGAGTCAGCTCTTACTAGTCAAATTGTGTTAAAATAAAGCTCAGGTCAGGGCTCCTCGATTATGGAAAAAATCATTATCTCGATTATTTTGGTCAATACTGAAATCACGATTATTCAAATAATCCTTGTCCTGTAGATGATTTTACATCAACCTGCTGAGGGACTGAAGATGGAAATTTGCCACACTGGCTATAATCTTTACATATTTACATTTTTTATGTTCATTAATATGTGTTGTCCCTTTACAAATAAATAAAATAAGAAAAATAAGAAATAAGATTTTTTTTGTTACACGATGCATTTATTCAGCATTTCTATCTCTCTCTCAAAAAAACAAAAACAAAAAACACTTTCTTACTGATAATTTACGCAAAACTTTCAAATTGAAAATAAATATAGGCTACAAATATGTACCTCGTTTTTGCACAGTTTTGCGATGTATAAAACATAAAATGAATGAAATATATTTTGAACATGAAATAAGGCATAGAAAAACATAAGTGTATCCAAAATAAACTATATATCTAGCTGTTCTACAATCTTTGTATTAAAAAAAATAAAATAAATAAACTTATTTATATAAAAATATCCCAAAATAAAGTCAAATAAAGTAAAATTAGATTATTTGAGTTTGGAGATCATTTGACACACAAACTGAAATCGTTATCAAAATTCAATTAATTGCACAGTCTTAGCTCAGATTAAGTCTCAAGTTAGACTTAAATAAGTAAATGAGCTTCAAACAGAGTAGTGCTTCAATTAGCTTCACACCCCCAGAGAATGTTGATGCCATCGGCTGCAAAGATGTTCAAAGAGCTGGGCTTCAGATCACCTCACAACATTCTATAGACCTATAATATTTAAGACAGATGGAGAACATCTCAAGGTCACTGGTCACTGATATAAATGATCAGGTTCAAGATTTATGAATTTACCTTTTGGATATTTCATGGCAAAGTACAATGTTACCAATAGGAAAAACAGTCTCTTGCCCTTCATCTGTGAGTATGACGTCATAGCATCGGAAAATCGCCAATGAAATAGCATTAATAAATGTATGGAATTACCAAACAAAAACAGTTGGCATATGTTGCTGTGTGCTTTCAGTCAATAGGACAGTCTGGGTGTTTCTGTTTGGGAGATGAAAGTGTCAGTTGCTGGAGCGAAGGTAGGCCAACTCTCACAAGTATTCATCAGTGTACACCTGGCTAAAGAGACACACCGAGGCATATGTGCTCCACCATCTGCTCTGTCCCAACGCAAACTTTCAAACCTCCCTCATCCTGAAAAACCAACCGTCTGTGTCAACTCATGTCCTCATGGGTTCAGGCACAGAACTATTGAGGACTAGAAAATGTCAATTTATTTAAAAGATTTTTGCAGAGCTAGATGTTTTTATGTATGACACTGAATAGGAAGGATGTAGTAGGCATTTCTTGTCCGATGACAACATATGATTGATGGATGGGTAATGGCTTATGCTGTATGATGTACAGTGTATATTTTGTTATATATTGTGTTGTGTTGACATCTCCTATGGCTCACTTTTGGATTAGCCAACCAGTCAGTGGACAGAAGGTAAATATGGGAGTGGCACACAGAGAGAACCATGACCTGACGAAGAACCACTGATCGAAACATTGTCATTCATTAAATGCAGTTTGGAAGTAAGTGTGCAGGATTTGTCTCACTTTCTCAGTTCAGGTTCAGCCCCAGTTTAATCCCAGTTTTGATGTGCTGTGCATTTGTGCAAAGATGAATGCTCTGTGTTCTTTGTGTAGTTTAGAGTCTGATTAAAGAAAAAGAAAAAGAAAGAAACATATCTTTACATATGTTTTGTATATTAAAATACAGGGCTGTTGTCTAATTTACAATGATAAAGTACCAAAAACATTTAAATGAGTAATTCATGAGATGAGAGAGCCTATACACCTTGTTATAAAATAATGTGAGAACATACATAGGGACAGAAGGATAAAACCCTAACCTTTGCCAACATGAAGGTCATACCATTGATCTTCACACTGACTGACCATTGCCTTTGTGTGTGCAGAGAGACTGTTCTCCCTCTGATTCCATGGATTCTCCCTGCGCACAGTGTCTCCCTCTCTCTCTCTCTTTGCTAAGCTGAAGAGGATACTTGAAGATGCCTCGAATCATCATCCAGCCTCATGCTCTACCCTTAGATGTGATCATTTCAAACAAGGAGAAACTGAATATGATAAGCTTTCAATGTCAGCCTTGCACAGAGTATCTCCATTGAAAAGCAAACTATAGTCTTGGTTGTGTGTTGTTTCCCACTCTACACAATCATCTCAAAGGCATTTTTTTATTATTATTTTCCTTGCAGCAAATACACATTCATAAAGAATTGTACATGGACAACTGAATGACAGTAGAAAAGGCTGCAAATAACCATCCTCTGGGACATATATACAACAAACTCTTAACTGCTGTGCATGTCTGTGCTGTACAAACGTAATGAGTTAGATTATAGGATAATTGCGTAGAAGGCAAGGAGCTGTTCTATAAAAAGGAGGTTAGCTGGAGGTTACTGTAACTCACATCCTCATCATGTACGGATGAGTTGATCCGGGATGCTGTCAGAAGTCCATCACGCGTTATGTACGAAGGTATGGAGAACACATTGGCTCCAGGTCACATGATCACTGACTGACAGACATATGGGGCCATACAAGGAAATAGCATTATCTGCAAGAAGATCTGAAAAGACCATCAGCTGCAAATGAAACATAAGGATCTATAAATCTGTGTGTTCCTGGCAGGCTTTTTCTTTACACTTTTAATAACTTCTCCAGGGGATCATGATCCTTTATGCGCTCGCCGAAGTTAGATCCAACATCAGTCAAAATTGAAAGACACTATTTCTATCAGACTTAAGGTCATGTCACAAGTCATAATCAAAGGCTGATGTTTTATATACGAGGAGGTGGGATTGGGAGGGTGGGGGTGTGGGGGAGTGGATCCAGAGCGTGCATGTGTGTCCTTGGGTGAACGAGGACAGGTTCAAGTAGAAAACGAATTCTCAGCAACATAAAACACAACGCAATAAAAGCAACACAGTACAATGGTGTGATGGTACTCTTCATCCTCAGGAGAGTCGCCGTGAAGGGAAAAAGGACAAGAAGAAAGATGTTGAAATGGTTTCTGACTCCAAAAGTATGCGTCAGTTTTTTGGAATATGTCACAATATGCCATGCTGTACGCTGGGTTGACTCAACATTCTGCTGTTTCATGTGGAAATATTTTTAAATTAACTAAAAAAAATATAAGCTTTGAGGTAAAGGACTTAAATGCACAACGGCCCTCATTCATTGCATGGAAAATCTGCAGATAAGTAAAAGTAATTTTGTGAGGGAATTCAAAGTTGGAATAGCATCTTTTCATAAGTAGTATACATTTGTCTGAATTAGAGATCATTTTTTTCATGGCCAATGCCAATTGTTTAGAATTCTGAGAAACTGATCTCATTGCTGATATTTATGTAGGGTAAATTTTTATTATTTATTTTAATAAGTTAACTAACTAAAAACTCATGCACAGCTCTTTTTTTACCTCAAACTTAAAAGAGTGTAATGGTCACATGGTCACATTTTTATTTATTTTTTTCCTCCTTCAAAGCACTCAAAGCACTTCACAACAAGGAACCACTCACCCGTTCAAACACACATTCATATCCCAGTATACACAGACACTTGTGGGAGATGGGGGTTAAGTGTCTTGCCCAAGGGCATATCAACAGCATTCACCTATGGATGAGCGGATAGAATTGCACCACCAACCTGTGGGTCAGTGGATCTGATCACACAACCAATGATGTTTAGGTCGAGAGTGGTATTCGACTGCCAACCTTTAGATGAGCACCACTACCACACTCTACCAACTGAGCTACTGTTGCCCCTAATCTAGTCATATTTTGTGCAGGTTTCTCTTTGCATTGAAGTGTTCAAATAAAGCTTTATGTATATATTTAAGCAGCATGTCAGCCATAACAAAATATCAGCTTGGGCTGGAGATTTAAGGCCGATAGTCTTTAAGCAAAAAAGTGCAAATATCGGCCCGATATATCGAACAACCAATATATCAGTCTCTCCCTAGTTTGAATATGTTTTATCTTGTATTTGATAACATATTAATTAATCTGTTTGAGAATAACTAAATAATAATATTGTACCTTGGTGCATACAACACCTGGTCTCCAGCTGGAAAATGAAATACATACAGAATGATGCAATTCAACATAAAATTATGTGGGAACATTCAGTATAGGACTTGTTACTTTAGCCAAAAGGCTCTCCCCATTTCAGCCCACTGTGCTGCACTTGTAAATGTGACTTAACTTCCAATGAATGTGTAAATGTAATATAGGTCATTACAGAGTATGCGGTATGGCTAAAAGGGGTGCTTACACTTGTGGTAGCCAATTCTAACTGTCCCCAAAACTTTAAAGATTAGATCTGCATATTCTGGGCTATTTGAACAAAAGATGACTGCAATATTCTTTCAGTTATGCGTTAATTTGAGAAAGATAAATGCACGAATAAAAATCACAATATGCTTGACCTCTGGGGGATAATAACAGTGGAATATTCATGTGAAAATAACCTTCTGCAAGGTGCTACAGTATAATTACTGCCAAGATTAATGTATGGATTTCTGTAACATGGCGGCCATCTCATTTAGCAGTGACAAGCACAAACATAATCAACATATGTAGCACTATGCCTGGCTTGAATATTTATTGAGTAGCATGTAATAAAAAGCCCTGTGGAGGTATGAGAGTACCCAAGTGGATATTGGATACACATGAGCAGCACGTCTAGCAGCCCAGAGAAAGGCAAGGAGACTGGGCCAGCACACTCTCTCTCCAACGTCAACTGGTGAAGTGGAGCGTGGTAGAGCAGTGCCCAAGGTAACAGCTGGTGGTTGTGTAGGGACCACCAGAGTCCAGAGACCTGCACTGATCACTGGCTTTCACTCGGTTTAGTTTAAAGACAAGAGACATCATACTGACTGCGGTTCTTTTCACAGGTCCTCTGGTGGAGCAAGATAAAACAGGCAAGCAAATAAAGGAAGTATATGCTGGTCAAAATGATTCAGAATCAGATACTAATCGATACTAAAAATCTAGCTACTAGCAGGTATCAATTAGGGCCTGACCGATATATCAGTTGGGCAGTATGGGTACTTGGAGATATATCAGCTATTGGCCTAAATCTTGCCGATATGGGCCGATATTTCACGTGGGCATGTTATATCTCGTTATAAAGTTTAGACTCTCTATATTATGTCAATTTAATCCAATTTACAGACAGATAAATGTCCTAATATGTGGCGCCGGATCAATATTTATCTGAGGAGTATTTTGTCTGTGTCTGTGATGCTGTACTGCCCCTGAATGCACCCCCAGAGTCACTTCACTCAAGTGCGCTTGTTTACACCTTTGCGCAGCCATAGTGCGCAACACTGAGGCACTGGCTTCAAATGCTCTTAATCCATGATACTGACTATAAGTAAAAGTGTTTGCTCTTACATTAGCCAACTGTAAAGTGACTGTACACAGATTACTGGACCTGCATTAATATGTAAATGAGCAGTGATTAGAGGTGTGAGTGGTCTGCATTTACACATATAATTAATTACTGTGGCACACATGCATTTACCGCTAAAGGCTGATAGTGGTAGTTTACTTACCTTCTTTACAGGATAGAATGTCATGCAAAAATGCCCTTAGGTGGACCTACTATCTTTAAATATGCCAGTAAAGAGGCAAAATAACAGTGAATGTAGCCCAAACAAACCCAATGTAGCCCAGACAAACCCAACTGAAAATCCAGTAGAGCCAGACCTAAGTTTTATAATCAACTTAAGATTTACAGTGAATTTTTACATCACTAAATATATCGGCTTTTATATTGGTGGCTTCAACTCCCATATTACCGGCATCATATCTGCCTCAAAAAAATCCATATCGGTCGAGCCCTAATATCGATACTAAAAAGTCACATTAACAGGACTGAAATTAACCTTTCCTGAAGAGCTTTAGAATAATCTTGAGCTGTATCACGACAAGTATAAGAGCACCTAGACTAGTATACACCCACTGATCACTACGGAAGATATCAGGACAACTGAGGAATTACACAGGTACAAGGTAATACAAAATAAAGTACTATGATTTAATGTTGAAAATGACAATATATAGTCTAAAGAAAGATGTTTTTATTATCATTGTGGTACTAAACAAAATCAAGTTTGACATTTTAGTATCATGACAACACTAGTGTCTGCAAGTACTAGGCCAGGTTAAAATCTGATACAGCAGTAGTTATCATCCACATTTATGAGCTTACTTTATTGGCTACTTGTTTGGTCTTGCTGGCTTCTTCAACAGTTCAAATCAATGACGGAGCAAAGTTGAAATTCACATCAGACTTACATTCCCAGTCAGCACAGAAAGTCTCTTTAGCAGTGCAATCTCAGAGTTATAAAACAACAGATGTATTATTAGGGATGGGACAAAATCAAGAGGCAAGATTGCTACAAGATTGTGCACACATGAGAAAAAATATCTTGTGAGGTTTCTTTACCAGGTTTTTACATTTAAATTGGATACAGAATTTTTATTAATTACTAGCAAGTTATATTTTTTGAGAAGCTGTAGTCCCAAATAGCAGTGCTATACTGACAGCAGACATTTTAAATAAGGTAAATCAAAATGATGAGGCCAAAATTGGGAACTGGATCGCACAATTTATTTAGTATAAATAATGTCAAAATCTGGATCTGCAATTTATTTTTCTATCTGTCTCTTCATTTAGCAGAACCCAGTTTTTGGTTGCAGCATTTGTCAGACTTCAGATTGATGAATCTCAGGAACAAGCAACATCCATGATCAGCAGCAACAAAAGCAACAGCAAAACAGGATTGGTTGTAAAATAAACATGTTCAAACTGATTTTGACCTGTTTGTTCCAACTACTAAAGAAAAGAAAAAGTAAAATATGATGTCAGAGGGTTCCTTAAAAGTGCATTGTGTAACTTTTCTGGTAGGGGGGTCTGCCGCCTGCTTTTTTCCATGGAGATGTGATTGCTTTGTCTGGAATGTTTCACAGTATGGCATTAAACCTTTCTATCCTGGAGACAAAGCCAGGCCAAGTTACACATTAGATTAGGTCACACACATAAGGTAGAGCTGTTTAAAGTCATACTGTGGAACATTACAAGTTTTCTTCTTCCCACTCCTTTTTGGGCCATTTTTGTTGTTGTTGTTGTTGTTGTTGTTGTTGTTATTATTTCTGCTGTGATTTCAATAATGTTCCATTGTAAAAAAAATGTAAATTTCTTATTTGCCCAAAAGAAATAAATAAATAAATCTAAATCTAAAATTACAAACAGACCAATGATATATCCATAGAAACAGGCAGATAACAGCTCCCCAACCATAAAATTACACAGTGCACCTTTAAATAGACTAGAGTTGTCAAAAGTATTGAAAATCAGATACTAATCAATACTAAAAGTAGTAATGAAACTAGAAACTCATTTGAGTAGATATCAATGCCCACATTGGTATTTATCAATAAGTCACATTTACAGAATAGAAATGATCCTTTCCTGTATCACGACAAGTGTAAGACCACATAGACTAGTATACGCCCATGGATCACTATGGAACATACAGTACAAGGATTGAGGGATTACATACATGTAACACCACATGGTAATGCAAAAGAAAGTACTATTTTTATGTAGAAAATCACATTTGATTCTCTAAATAAAGAGTGTTTTCTATTCCTTAGTATAAAAATGAAGTAAAAAAACACTAAAATAGACTCCAAACTCCAAATCCAAAGTACTCCAAACTTACAAAACTAAACTCAACCATTTTCCAAATCCTGTAAAAGCCTGAAATCTCTCCAGTTGCACATCACGTCGAGTCAAACGCCGTCAACAAGACAGTAGTGGCAGATTCACAGCTAAAGATAGATCCAAAGACAGCGCCACGGCATTCAAGGAGCTTTGTTTCATGATGGTTAGGTTTTGACAGGCAGATGAGGTGTCGGGGTAAAAAGGCACCCGCCCAGAGCCAAAAGCTGATCCTGCCTTGTGTCAATGAACAAACTCCGGAAGCCCACGCAACCTTTGTGATCCTGCATGTTTCACTGGCAAAAATGATGATAAAATGTGTCGGGTTTTCTGGCAACAGTGCAAACAATAGAAATCAAAGAGGATAACTGACATAAGGACTGAGATATAGGTCAAACATGGATGAGAATTATATCAGATATCAAAATATATTCAGAGTAGAGCTGGGAATCGCAGGGTCCCTCATGATTCAAAACTTGATACATGGCTCACAATACGATATTATCAAGATATGGCGATACATGTGATAATCGACATATTGCACATGATAGTGTAAAATATATCACTAGTTTTAAGAACCAAATACATTTTAACAACAGTATTCGTTAAACCTATGCAAAGTAAATAAGGAATAAACTAATTATAATTATTTAAACAGTGAATATGTCAAATGTATTGCTTAAATAGGTTTCCTTCCTCTGAACAAACATCGAAACTGTAGCACTGTCACAAAATAATACAGTAAAATATACCAAAAAATACTCTTGCTGATATACTGATACAGCAGCCTACGCTAACAATACTGCCTCTAGGGCTGTCGCGGTTTGGGAATTTCTCCTGCGATGCAGTATAGCGGGTCAACAGCGCGGTATGCGGCGATATCACAACAGTCGCAATTAGTCTTGGGTTAGTCTGGTTAAGTCTTGGTTCAGTCCGTGGCGTGTTTTTTCTGCTCAGTAAATAATGCCTGTGAAGTGATGACAGTTGAGTTACGTCTTTGAATTTGTGTTTGTACTGAAGAAAGCGTAACTGTTTCATTTCATAGCCTGATTGTAATTCTTGAAGTCGTAACTTTTCAATTCGTATCCTGATGGATGCTTCATGGGCACGGGTGAGTAACGGGTGGAATGTTAACGGGTGCGGGCGGGTGTGGGTTTAACACTGATATAACCTAATCACGGGTTGTGGTGCTGTACTGTGCGGGGGCAGGCCGATGCAGGTCTCAAAAATGGACCCGTGCAGGACTCTGGGTAGGGTCACGTTGGTCACATGCGGTGATCGCGGTGGGCCAACATGCACTGCAGTGGGCCTCTTACTACTGCGGTGATTCATTTTTGCAGTTATTGTGACAGCCCTAACTGCATCACCAAATTTTGTATCATGATATATCGGTATTTCAATATTTTAGCACACTCGTAAATCAAAGCATAGAAAAAAACACAGCTACAATACATACGATTCCATTTTCATAACAAACAATGATGTTCCATAAGAGATAATGATTAAAATACAATCAGAGCAGATGTGTATTTGCGTCAAGTTCACAGCTGAGAATGGAGCGACCCTGTTCCAGCAGCTGTGGGTTAGGATTTAATTGGACAGTTGTTGACATGATGTGATAGATCAAAATAACATCTATTCAATCTTGTGCTGACAAGGGAGCGCAATCCCGTCAGATTTCAAATGATTTTTAAACCATTAAGCAGCGATTGTCGAGCCGCCTCCTGAGAATTGCCTCACTTCTGGTAATTCACGGAAGATTTATATCAGCCAAGCAATGGAAAAAAAAACATTCATTCATTCTCTGTGGTTCGGTCGTCTCGGTTACGTCAGACGCTCATCAGGAAAATAATCAAAAGGAGCTAGCTAAATATGAACTCTGGCATAGAGAGCAGTTAGGGGGGGTCCAAAGTTAGTAACTGAATGAAACCGCGGTAGCTGTCACATCAATAATACAGTAATTGCTTGGAATATATGGAGAATAGACAGTCATTGCCTCTGTACGTTGATACGTGAATTAAATAAACTTCAAAAGAGACTTTAAAGAATACATAAGCCAACTGCATACATCTATCAATCAATCTTTATATAAAGCCCTTTACAACACACAAGGCGACCAAAGTGCTTCTCAATAAAAGCAACAAAAACATTTCAAAATCTGAAGTCCAGGCACTAAATGTTGACTGAAAAGATGCTCTATGTAACTTTTCTGATTAATGGTCCACCACATTATTGTTTTACCTGGAATGTTCCACGGTATGACATTAAACTTGTTCAATCTCCCTTGCATTTATTCAATTACAGCTGCGTTTATTGCTAAAAAAAAAAAAAAAATAAAGGCTACAGTTACATATCAGCTCCCTCCAAAGATCTGATATGTAACTCACTTATCTCAGTGGAGTTTAAAGGAACAGTCCTGAATTTTGGACATAGGACCTCATTTCCTAGTGAGCCAGAGTGTTGGAGATGTGTGGAGACACTTTAAAAAAAAAATTCCATGCAGTCCTTGTATTTGCAGAGGTCGCTGGTGCTAGGCTAGTGCATGTCAATGGCCATAGTTAGCCTGCCACTAAAAACAGTCTTACCCACTCCACAAAGCACCCGAAACAAATCTATTAACATGCTAAACTGTCAATGTGAATGTCTTGTGTTGATAGAATAATTTTAGAAATAAAACCAACCTTGCATTTGAAGGATTTATGTCTGAGCAGCAGCAGTGAGTTGTACTTCCTGATAGAAAGCTTGGTGGCGGACTGATATCACCTAGCAAAACTCCACTGCTGCTGAGAAAACAGTCCCTCAACATGCAACGATTCATGCGATGCAAGGTTAGTTTTATTTAAAATATTATTCTATCAGCACAGACATTTACATCGACAGTCTGGAGTAATAAAAGATTTACTTTGTAGAGTAGGTAAGACTATTTTTAGTGGCAGGCTAACTCTTGCCATGCACTAGCCTAGCACCAGTGACCTCTAGAAATACAAGGACTGGATGGAATATTTTAAAAAGTGTCTCCACACGTCTCCAACACTCTGGCTGTCTAGGAAATGAGGTCTTATGTCCAAAATTCCAGACAGTCTCTTTAATGTAAGTTAAACGCCATACTGTGGAGCTTTTCCAAATCAACAACAAATCAAGTCTTCATTGAGACAAGCAGGCGAGTACCTTCCATCAGAAGTTATAGTACACCTTTAAGTGGTCAGATAAATAATTTAATATGATTCATTTGGATTAGTAGAGAATGAACTTCCTAAAGAGAATCTGATGTTCCATGTACATAAATAATAACATCTTTACTATGCACCAGAACAGCACTTAAATGTGCAGACTGTATCAAAGTTTTATCCCCAGAGTGTTATTGAACAGCAGAAAGTAGGATTTAAACCCTGCTCAAGGCTAAACACAGAATAAACAGAGAGCTTAGGTCACGTACAGCAGTGGGCTTTAGAAATATTATCCACAAAGTTAGTGCTATAAAAAGAACTAGACCCTCAAGATCTTTCACAGCCAAAATGAAATCTGAGCACATACACATTTACATCAGGGGATCTCCTTTGTGCTGTAGCTTATATACTACATGACACACAATTAGCAAACTGCCCCTTAAAACGAATGGACACAACATAATAAACACACAGGATTTCCATTATTCAATCTCTAAGTTTACAGCTAAGGTCAAACTCTCTGTCAATATTATCTATGGAATACATTTAAAGGCAGCTATAGCAGCCTAAGGCAACAAATACTACTTTTTATTATATTTGAAAAGGTGTGGAAAAGTACCAAGAAGGCGCTTGCAGTGGGAGAAAATATATTTCATAACTAAGCATTGATTTTGTTGAACGCTGTAATGGTTGCTTGGCGTGACTCTTAAAATGCAGTAGGTCAAAGGTTTTAGAAATGCTTAAAACTGACCTTCAGGCTTAAAGAACATAGACACAATGTAATATTCTTTCAGTATAGAATAGAAACAATACAAGCTCTTATCTAACTTTGAGACATTCATTATTATATGTCTGCTAGATTTTATTCAACTAAATTGTACATGACTTTATTAACTCTACATTATGATTAAGTGTGAATAAAGTCAAATCATATATAAAACTTACCTTGTCCTAGTTTTATATCTGATTTATATGATATTTCTTGGATTTGTTGTTCTGTGGAGGACTGGCTGTTTAATTCTTCTCTTGTGAGGTGGCGGTGTCTTACAAAATCTGTCAGAACTTAAATGGCGAAACATATTCACGAATAATGGTCCTGCTGACAGAATAAAACATTTTCGGTGTCAAGTCTACAATGTCTGCTATGTGTGCATTGTGAAATAATAACAATGCTGAAAATATAATAATAAATGCATGAAATCCCTTGTATGCACTTTTAAAAACAACTAACAAGATCTGAGCACCTGTTGCGGCATCCCATTGTACACCCATGCTCTGTACGCGTCCGTGTGTGGGAGGACAGGCTCTTTTGTTTACATCTCAGCTACATGTAAAACTGTGAAATGCTCAACTATTCAAGACACAGCTGCTTCATTAAAACTCCTGTCTGAAAGCATACTCCTTTGAAACTCAAAGTTACAAGAAATACCATAACTAGCACTAAGTAGCATAGTGCTCCAGGTTACGTTAAAGGTGCATTGTGTAGTTTTTTCTCCATGGAAATGTTATTGCTTTGTCTATAATGTCTCACAGTATGGTATTAAACCTTTCTACCTTCATGGAGACCAAGACCATGTGACACGTCAGATCTGTGGAGGGGCAACCCCACTCACATTCAGAATGCCTATTATTTTTCTAGATATTTTTGAGCTATAAAATCATCTGCAATTGAATAAATGTAAAACAGAGCCATTTAATGTTATACTGTGGAACATTCCAGACAGAGCAATGACATACCCATAGAAATAAGCAGGTGATGGACCCCCAAATGAAAAATACACCTGTGATGGAAATTTTATATTGTGGAAAGATTTCTCTCAATCTGCCTTTGTGTAAATGAACGTGATTTCTACCTGAGACCAGATCAGTCATTAACTTGTGTCAAAGGCTCAGCAGACACAACTGTCCCCATTCAGGAAGCCCTTTGTTGTCTTAGCTGTCCTCAAATGTATGTTAATTTATCACAAGCCTATGAAACAAAAATCACTCTGCTTTGATATGTATGTGACTTGTTTTTCTGTATAAATACTCAGAGCTCAGATGCTCTGGGGGAGATGCTCTGGGAGGTGATGCTCTGGGGGCAAATGTGGTAGGGACTTACTGCTGGAGAGGAGAGGCTGTTGGTCTGTGACCAGGGCAGGCTTAGGCCCTGTCCATATCTGCTGTAACAAGAATAAACCTTTGTCTGTATTCCAAAAACTCACAGGGCTTTGCAAATGGATTAATTATTTATCAAGAGCTATATAATTTTTTTCACAACACACCTTTACATAGGGATTAATGCTCTCCCACTAAATGTTTATGAATCTACAAATTAACCCTGGATTACAAACATTTTATTTTATTTTTCACTTTGCGAAAATAGAGAAAAGTGTAAACTATTTTTTAATGACTGATCATTACCGAAATGTTTTCAAAGTTACATTTTATTGTGTTAAAATCATGGATGAACTGCTACTAAGCCACAAAATCTAAAATCACCTCCATCAATGGTAGTAGAAAATATTCCTTAGTTTTACATGAGAGCGCACAGCAAAGGGTAAATGAACTGTAGAATGGGGATATCAAAGAGAGCCACTTCATTTCATAGCTTTTGATTTTCAACACTATTATTTTGTGATTTAGCCATAAGTAAGCAGTAATGAATAGGGCTGTTTGTATCTTTCTGATTAGCCTGGGTTGATTCCTACAGTTGTACTGCAGGCTTCAGTGCTCCAGACAGTGGCAGGACAGGCAGAGTGGAGGCAGCTCTCAGAGGAACACCCGGTGAGAAGGCCCATCACGAGGCCATTTTGGCATTCATGAGCGTGATTGATGACACCGAGATGGAGGCAGCGTTTGAGAAATCCCCTCCGCGCCTCAGGAGAAAAATGATGATTGTTTGGAATCTTCCCTGATAGTTCCCCCCTCTGCCTCTCTCCAGGACGTTACATTACATTAGAAATACTGCCGCAGACTGTACAAGGGCAATGCGTATGAAATGCAGTAATGCTGTAATATGTCAATTATTAGATTTAAGATATGGTAAATGAGTCATGACTCACAAAACAGAGGCTTGATTTAAAGCATGCAAAAGACTAAGAAATATGATTGTTTTGGATATATTTAGAAGATTTAATGGCTAATAAATGCACATATTTATGCAGTATCTTATACAGATTTAGTTTATGTAGTAATTGTTTAATTGATAGTTACAATCACAACCAACACTGTGATAATCTGATGTTGGTATAAAAGTAATTATAGCCTTAGCTAATTCACAGTCACTAGGGGTTTTTTGAGTTACCAGGTGTCACTAAATGCAATGTTAAATTGATAAGCAAAAATAAAAAAAAAGGGGCATAATAAACAGGCCTACAGTGAATGCGCCAAAAAGACCAAGCAGAGCACAGCAATTGCTTCCGGCTCCCAACAGCTCCAATTGACTTTATAGTGAGAAATTGTCATCCTCTCTCTGTAACTGCTGCAGTGAGCCTCGTCATTTTGGTATTAAAAAGTTCAGATTAACCCACTCTACATGATCCTGATGTTTTGCTATTTGTCTGTGAATAAATTCCTATTTCTATTATGGAACTCGGCCCAAATTCTCTCCTATAACTGTTAGCCTCGTGAGCTTCAATACTATGGATGAATGAATACAGTCTATGGTCCACACACACACACATTTACATTTACATATGATCACATGATTGAAGTTTTCGATTCAAAAGTCACTGAACTTAACTTTTAAAAAAAAACAAAAAGTTCGACCCACCACAAAACCCATGTAAGCCCTATATATGAGTGGCAGAAAGGTCACTGTGCTCTGACAATACATCACAGCTATACTGGCGTGTGCCGCGGGGGCTAACAAAGTCACCCAGCGCTCTCCTCAGTCAAAGGCATTCCCATTTAGCCCCTTTACAAGACAGTTAGAAGCACACGCGGCTCACCTGAACAAGATAGCGTCTGGGTGCTCGTGAAGCCAGCCAAGAATCGCATAAAACATCATCGTTATTTCTGTCCCATCTCCATCGTCTGACTGAAGTAAACAGAGCTGGGACTTCACACGACATGTTAGAAGTTACATGTAGCCGTCTGCCGAGTGACTCACTTTCCCTCTTCAGTCAGGGGAGACACAGCACGCAATGTGAACTTCAGCTGGAGGAATAGGATTTAACAGACAAAGTTAATTGGTTTGGAGGTAAGAATGAAGGTGTCCAGGGGAGGTATTTTAACACACTTGACAGATTTGCTATTTGGTGTATGATTTAGACTGACAAGCCAAAAGGAAGCTGATGCATGCTGAAAGTAGAATAAAAGTGGATTTACAATAGATCTTTCAGCAATTTAATGGGTGACAGGGTGAGATTTTGACTAGAACTGCAACACAGCTATTTCCTAGAGAAGTCATAAGAAGTGAGATATGTTGTTAGTGAGTGTATTGTCATAGAATTAAATTAAAGGTGCACTGTGGGGGTTCATGACCTCCTCCTCTCCATGGACATGTTCTTGCTTTGTCCAGAATGCGCCACAGAATTGCATTTAACATACCTATCTCCATGGAAACAAAAAAGTGACACCACCAAGCCACCAATTTACATGCCAAATCTGTGGAGAGGTGATCCTGCTCATGATTTTATAAGCAATACAAACACCTTGAAATTTTGAAAAAAAAATGCAAAGTAGACAGTCTGGAATTTTGGACATAAGACCTCATTTCCTAGTGAGCTAGTGTGTTGGAGACGTGTGGAAACACTTTTTAAAAAAATATTCCATCCAGTCCCTTGTATTTGCAGAGGTCGCTGGTGCTAGGTTAGTGCATGTCAATGGCCATAGTTATCCTGCCACAAAAAACAGTCTTACCCACTCCAGAAAACACCCGAAACAAATCTATTATTACGCCAGACTGTCAATGTGAATGTCTGTGTCGATAGAATCATTTTAGAAGTAAAACCAACCTTGAATTTGAAGGATTATGTCTGAGCAGCAGCAGTGAGTTGTACTTCCTGACAGAAAGCTTGGCAGCAGCGGACCGATATCACCTAGCACATATCTTTCCAGCAAAGTAAAATTCCGCTGCTGCTGAGAAAATAGTCCCTCAACATGTGACGATTCATGCGATGCAAGGTTACTTTTATTTCAAACATTATTCTATTAACACAGACATTCACATCGACTGTCTGGTGTAGTAATAGATTTGCTTCAGGTGCTTTGTGGAGTGGGTAAGACTGTTTGTTGTGGCAGGAAAACTATGGCCATTGACATGCGCTAGTCTAGCACCAACGACCTCTGCAAATACAAGGACCCGATGGAATATTTAAAAAAGTCTCTCCACACGTCTCCAACACTCTGGTTAACAAGGAAATTAGGTCCTATGTCCAAAATTCAGGACTGTCCCTTTAATGCTACTGTGGAACATTTCAGGCAAAGCAATAACATCTCCATGGAAAAAAAAAAAAAAAAAAAAAATCAGATGACAGACATTCCACCAGAAAAATTACACAATGCACATTTGAATTACCTAAAAAGAGACAGAAATGTGTAGTGTAATCTTGAGAACGAAGGGTATAAAAGCAGACATTACTAAATAACTATTACTATAAAGTGAAACTAAAGACATGTTCTGCCAATTCATTAGTCTACCATAAAGGGACAGGGCAAGAGCTTTCAAAACTGTTACATATCTGCGTATCTGACCCAACTGAATTGCGATTTTTCTGACAGATATTGCGATTTCGATTTCAAATCAAATTTCAGTGCACATGAACATCTGCAAACACCACAGAAACTTACATCATACCACAGTCCTGCACTGATTTGATGCATCGTGTTGTCTGAGATTGCGACTTTCGGTCAAAAACGATAGATCATTCAGCCAAACATACCAAAAAATAGCAAATCTTCAGTGAACTCACATATTCACTAACTTCTCCTTTCAGTGTACATAATTATTAATGTAAATAAAATATTAGACATTTTAACTGACTAAAACACTACTGACCAGTGAATAAACTAAATGGCTAAATGACCTACAGTCCTAGTATAAAGAGATATTTCTACAGTTTTGTGTAAAATTTTCCACTGTCCATTCATGTACTGTGCTAGATCTGAACCTCAACCAAGATATTAACAGGTACATTTCAGCACATTCCTTATGTATTGTTAAAATATCATCTGAACAGTATTATTGATAGAATGCAAAGAAATATTGAGAGACTAATTTTTGTCAGTATCGCCCACCCATTATTCTCAGCATTAAGGTCTGGTCATTGCCAGAATCTATAAAAAAAACATTGGCTAAAGCTGTTAAAAAATATTCTAACACAGATACTATACTCAGCATTTCTGGTTAAGGTTCTGCCTCTGTCTCCATGGATATGCCATTGCTTTGCTTAGAATGTTCCACAGTAGGAAGCGTCAAAGCTGCGTTTTTTTGCAGCGCCCCTAAAGCCCAATTTTACAAGCGAAGTATAGTTCTATGTTGACTCAACACACACTGCCGCTGCCATTTTTGATTTATGGGTTTGCGTCAAGGTCTATGCGCTGTTAAGTAATTCACCACCACAATACTAAGTGGCAAAGATTTAAATCTGGCGTTCTTTTAAAGTTGAACAAACATGAACCATCTCCAACGTGATAGAAGCACAGAACAAGACTCAGCAACAGCAGCACATCCTCTGTCACAGAAAGAACACACATATTCCACTGAGTTGTGTCCTTTAGTCCGACAGAAGCTGACCGCATCAGGGCACAAGGAGCGAGCTATTTTTCTAGCGTTTATAGTTTATGCAAATTAGCCATATGTTTTTAAGTTTTGTTTCTGTAAAACGTGAACAAAAGTGTGCAAACGGTCAAGCATCAAATCGTTGATGCAAGACTCTGGTATGATGTAAGTTTCTGTGATGTTTGCAAATGTTCATGTGCACTAAAACTTGATTTGAAAAAAAAAAAAAAATCTATTCCACAGTATAGATTAAGCCTATATATCATGAGGAAGACGAGCTCCATTACATTTCAGGTCTGAAGAGACTTGGTCCTATTTACAGAAGGAATAATTGTATTTTTAAGCAATAGAAACACCCGTAATGAATAAATGGAGACAAGTAGTGAGCAGACCCTCCACAAGAAAAGTTAAGTCAATCACCATCAAGTGTCTACCTCCCCCAGAAAAAGAGGATAGACAGAAAATCAAAATCTTGCTCCCTTCTTGCTGTAAGCCAGATACCCATCGGCTATTGAGCAATGTATTTTGAGATTACAACTGGACATATGATCTGATCTCTGACACTGCCTTCATACACTCACCATGGAGAGACTGTTTACTCACAGATACCACATATTGCATCAATAATAAATAATGAACTGTAAAGATGTATGCTGTTGTGAACACTGAAAAACTTCCAGCACCCTTCTGAGGTCCACAGTAGCAGACAGCTCACGATCACAATCACGATCAGGGATGTAATGATATCCAAATCTCTCAGTACGATATTTTCACGATATGCATCTCATGGTTCGATCAACATTATGAATATGAGACTTTTTACTTTTAAAATGCAGCCTTTGGTTCTGTCATAAAATAACTAATATTTGAAAGTGCTTAAAAACACTTATTTCTTCATGTAATCTGCACTGAATTAAGCAAAGGATCATTGTGTATATGTAGTTCCCCTTGTTTTTGTTTTTTTAGCTATTGCTGCACGATAACTATTAATTTAAGCAGAAACTTGTAATTTAATATATTGTGATGTCCGACGATATTATTGTGAGACTTTTGACGATACGATCACGATATTTCCGTTATTATTACATTTTAAAAAAAAAAAAAAACTGAATATATATTTTGCTAAAGAGATAGTAATGAAACTCCTTTATGCCACTGACACAAAGCAGGATAATCTTAGCACATTTTGAAAAGAGTAGAGTATCATTAAAAAGCCTGAGCTGCAAAAAATAAGTGGCAGAATGAGTTGATAATTACCCATAGCAATTATTTATTCTATCCTCTACAGCTCAAATGTTATGGTATTACATAAATGTGACTAAAATCTCCCCACTACTGCAAAGAAATATACCCGCTATAAATACTGAGCCCCAACACACTGTATATCGCTCCAGCTTTCATATATTGAACAATTTTGTAATTATCATGACAGGCTTACTCCAGTGTGACCTGGTCTCTGGAGCTACTGTGCCAATGATGTTTGTAAACCCTGAGTTGTTACAGGATCTCTGCCAATATCACCCTCTCTATTGCTGTCATTCCACCTGACCTGAAGCTTTCTGTTTGACCACACACACAAACACAAACTGAGATCTGCGCTGTCGGTACAGTGATGCACTTGGGCTTGCACATTCATGGTAATTTCTGGTATTCAGAAGGGAAATCAGGTGGAAAGTCCCCCTGAATTGTACCCTTTATGAAACTAAGTTAGTTAATCTATGTACACATAAAAGAAAAAAAAAAGTTTTCATTATATATTGTATTAATTACACATGCAAGGTGCAATATATCTCAACACATTTGTTCATACATACAAACAAAACATGCAAAAATGATGTGGTCTCAAACACACACTGTAGCTTTCTAAGTTTCTTGTGCTGTGCTGCTTACAAATTATGTTCGTGGCAAACAGGTAAGGAAATACTTAATATTTCTTCCCAAATCAACAGTTACAGATGCTATAGGACATGGGAACAAGAAAAAAATATTTTAAATATGATTTCATAGTAAACTTCTGCAAGCAAATGAGGATTACACTGCTATTACATACTGGAAAAATGTGTGCTGCTTCAGGAAGATCGGTGAAATGACATAAACAAGGTCAGACAATCATCATTCACATTTCATTTTATTATGATATTGAATGCACATTTTCTAACATCTCTAATACATGAAAGTGCGTGACGTGGCCTACTAAAGGTCGGTGAAAACATCCTCCCTCTCCCGGGCACAGCAGTTACCCGTGTGCTGCCCAAGAGAAGGGGAGGGGGACGTTCCCACCAAGAGAATGGGCTGCTCAAGCTGAGACTTTCAAGCCAGGGGAAAACTTGAGCTTGTATTCTTCAGATGATGTCACAATGTTCTATAAGTCAATAATATTTAATACATATGGGGGCAGCTAAAATTTATATTGCTAAAATGCAGGTGTCTGTTCCAATCATAGATTGTATAAAGAAGTGGACTAAAACGAGTGTGACGTCACCCACAGTGTTCGGCTCCACTCATATGAAGCTTGTGATGCAAGTGGTTACAGGGGCGAATCTGGAGCCAAGAGTGATATTATGAAAAAGAATTATTTAATAGGCAAAGTAGAGGAAAAAACACCAGGATCACGTACAGCGGGTTAATACGAACATTTTTAGACCAAAATGACAAGGCTCCCTGCAGCAGTTGCAGAGAGAGGGGCCACAATATTCTAACGTAAGTCAATGGGAGCCAGGATCAGAAGGAGTCGGAAGAGCCGGCATATAAACTAGTGTGTAAGGTATGTCCATTTATATATGCAGTCGAGGATTTCAGTATAGTGAGTTCCAGGGTCTAGTCATTAATAGAAATGTTAAATATTAGTGAATTTACCTCTTAGATATTTCAATGGAAAGTTCAACATTATCAATAGGAAAATCTGTCTCTTGCCCCTTATCTGGGAGCATGACATCACCACATTTTAGAGTTTGAAAACCACCAATAAAACGAGCGACTGTCCCGGCTGAGTGCTTGTCTCGAGGGCGTTTAACAACTTCACATTAAAATCAAACATCAATCTGTCATCATCTGATCCAACCTCCCATTTATGAAGGAATTCAAGATCCAACAAATAGCAGCCATTTAACACCCATAGCCATTAAGCAGAGGTGGACTACTAAGATGAAGAATGACATTTCCAAATCATCAGTGAGCAGCTGTAAGGCAAGGCAGAACAATAAGCTCTACACAGACACTTGTGCGAACCACTCCCACAAGAACCAAATCATCTCAATGCTGGAATATTAGCTCCCTGCTAATGTCATCTCCATCAGCCACACATGTTCGGCTCCCACTAGGCCAATCTCAGCTCGTGGCAATATGCAGACCTCATGAGAGGGATATGCTTGGTAATCTATCAATAAAATCACAAATTCCCAGACACGACACAAAATTCAATCATAATTTTTCATCAGTTTAATTTCATTCAGCATTTTGGCCCAAGGGATTTTCAATAAAACCCTAGGGTTATGAAAAATAATTCTCAAATTAATACTTTCAAGTAAAAATGTGCTATATCATTCCCCAAAGCATGTTTTCATTTCAGTAGGTCTGTCTCGATAACTAATGTTGAAGTACGATACATTGCTGAAGTAAATATAGATAAATGATAATATTGAAACCAAAATATAAAACAAAATTATCCCCCAAAAAGTATTGTGTAATATTGGTTTAAAATATGAGCCGCAGTACATAAATAGCAGATTTACTTTAGTTTTAGTTCATAATTCAACCTTCTACAGCTCTAAAATGTTATTATATTGCAGAAAAAATAACCAAAAATCCCCAATAGTCCAAAGAAAAAAAGTACTCAAGCTAAATATTGACTCCCAAAAATTCAATCTTTCATGTTTAGAATAAGAAGTCGATGCAGTAATTATAGTGACAGACGTACATTTCACTCACTCATTTTAGGTGGCTTGAATACTCCTTTAACTATAGGCACCATTTTATTAGTATTCAGCTGAAGGACAAGACCATCGCAGTGTGAATCTGCTGAGGTGTTGATAATGGCTTGTGTCTCTGTCAGACCTATAAGGTTATGACTCATTCACGTCTCTGATCAAATAGACAGTTATTCAGAATGGCATCATGGGGGGATGAGAGAGAATTGAATTTTTTCCCTCATTTGGGAGATTAGTGATGATGTCAGGGATGCAGCTCCAAAGGGTTTAATCAGATGGTTATTCAAGCCGCCTCTGAACAGGTGCGCCTGTTATCAAATATGCAGCCTTTACGTGTGCCAGCTTCACCCTTTTATAGAGGAATCAGTGGCTCTGAAGAATAACAATGAGGTCCAGGGGAGAGACGGGGAGAGCACTTTGCATAGTTTGCATACTTTGCCTTGAATCTAAAAGTGAAATAACAAAGTAAAATGTTTCATATTGGTAAAGAGAGGCAGACTTTTTAACAAATATTCACTAGAATGTTGTTTTTAGTATCTGAATGATCAAGTCATTCAGTCTTCAGTCTGTGAAAAAAAATGTGTGATAAGAGTAAAGCAGCATACCAAACTTTACAACCATAATAGGTTCTGAGACCTTTATGCATTCTTTTCATTGTTCATTGGTAGTAATGTTTTTTCAGTGCAGTTTTCAGTTAATCTATGCCATGTTAAAAAGTTAAATGAAAGGAAAAATTTTCGAATTTCCATAACAGTGCCTGATGTTATTCACCAAACTAGTGAATAAGTGGTTTAAAAGGGCCATATTACACTATTTTCTGAGCTATGTTTTCTCCTCAAAAACATACCTGGAGTTGTGTTTTGTTTTACTCACACATGTTTAACACACAAACCCTGCATATTTAGACTGAGTTCTTCTTTCAGATAGAAAACACTCACCTTGTCCCACTTTGTGATGTCACGTGGTAATACAGGAAGTGCTCCACTGTGGTTTTAAAGTCCATACACCTTCACTAGAATCATCTGGATTACTGTATTTCAGTGCTGAAATTGAGAATTTCTATTGAACAAAAGATACCTGTTCACTTGAAAATGATAACTACATGACATTGCAAGGTGCATCTGAGCATTTAGAGTTTTGAAGATGTAGAAAGGCTAATAATAAAGGGCTACTCAAACATGTGTGAATGAAATAAAACACAACTCCATATTATGTTTTTGAGGACGTAGCAGCATTATAATGTGGCTTAAAGTGCACACAACTCAATTTTTAAATCTTTATAGCTGCCTCTTTTAAATCCACATCACAGTTCATATCAATACTGCATTCCAGACTTGCCTCAATATGACATTTTTAAATTCCCCTAAATCTTGAAAAATATAAACATTTAGTTAGATTTGTGGTCATACATTTCCCAACTCCAAACTGCTGCAAAGATGCCACACTCCACTCGAACACACCTTATCACCTCATTTTCCATTTTGTCTGGGCAGAAGTTAATCTGCAGAGCTGACCGTTCATTATCTCTGCTTGGTTAGCACAGTGAGGGACCTCTGCTGGACAAGGAGCATTTAGCTGCAGCTGTGGCTAAGAGACTTCCATTCACACATGCTATCGACGCTCACAGCTCACATAATGGGCTGTATGTTAGGCCTCCTGACAATACTCTGCTATCAGAGCTGGCTAATTACACTGGGGCTACCTCTTTATTGAACTAAAGCTAATTTATTGTGCTAGGGAGGTCCATTGTGTAAATTATGTTGTTTGTGTCTCATAGGTGCAGGAAGGTTACACATTGTAAGGAGAACTCTACTGCAAAGGCGGATAATGATAATGTACTTATATTAGACACACAATATAACATTTATAACTACTTCTTAGGGTAAATACAAAGTAAAGTCTGTGTATATGTTTGTCAATAGGTTGGATGAATCATAAAATTAAAATTCAAACTATGAATATATGAATAGTGATCAAATGTCATTTTTGCATAGTGTTGAGTGTGACTGACAGGAAGAATGGTTACAGTTATCCAGATACATATATGGTAATTATGTGGGTATTATAAAAGTTTGAAAATACCATATATATCATATTTAAACTTGTAAACTTACATGTTGAAAAAGTGACAGGTGGCAGAGTAGCTGATTTGATGGTGTTATTTCCTATATCATTATAACGCAGCTGAGGTTTCTAAACCTCTTTATGGAGCTGTTGTAAAAAGGCTTCTGCTCAGTGATTTGGCGTCCTTTTTTTACCCATAATGCCATATCTGCTTTATAACTTTTCCACCCAGAGCCATTATCCTTTATGACGCACGCGCTGCCAAGCGTCTACCCGAAATGCCCGTTATGGGCGAGCGTTTGGCAGGTGGACAGGGCGATTAAGCGCTCAGACAATGTCCTCTCTCCTTACCTGGGACCTCCTGAAGAGGGACGTATCCAAAGCTGAAGCCTCTGCTTGCACATGCCTCCCGCACCTCGCTGCAGTTACGTGCTTTCAAATCTGCCCTCGCTGCAACAGACAGCAAAAAAGTGCAAAAAATAGTCTCTAGTCGGACCATTGTTGACTTGTTCAGAGATCCGTATTGATTGCGCTTCTCTGTAGTGTCTCGCTTGCTGGTTACAAGTCCCTCCACAGATCAACTGCAAGGACTTGATAAAGCGGTTATTGGTTAAAACTTCACTAGTGGTGGTTTACCAAGACATGTCTTCAAGTCAATACGGTTCGTGTCCGGAGCCAAGATTAATTAATAAAAGAAGTCCAGAGGCACGGTACAAAAGCCGAGAGAGCGCGTGCAGGTGCCACATGAATCCGCGCAGCTCCTTTCACTCAACTTGGCGGCGGAGTAGACGAAGCCCTGCGCTGCTGCTGTGTTCCAGTCAAATGCAGTGTGCAGAGGGAGCGCTCCGTGTTCACATCTGATGCACCGCGAGGCGAAGGAGGGCGGAAAACATGGCGCGGACACACTGGAACGGGCTGTGCGCACCGCGGTAGACACTAGCCGAAAATTCAACGCCCACTGGTATTTTTAATGTTCAGAGCACACTTACATATATCTGTTATATTCATGAGGAAAATGCCGGAATAAAGTCAGAATAATCGCCTGGGTAGCATCATGTTTCTTTATCCACGTTCAGACTCCTTGGAGGTTCAAATGAAAAAGTCGTTCAACTCCAAATTGCGCGCGTTTTAGTGCAAATTCTTATTTGCACTTCAACTAAAGGAGCAATCTGTATGAATATATGGGCTGTAAAGTTATGATGGTAGGCTAATTGTATAGCATAAATAAAATGGCATATCTCTTTGTCAAGCTAACGTAACATAGTTTATCTTGATTCAAAAAGATGGAAAAATTGCTCCGAGTTCCATGTGTTGAACTTCCTTATGTCATATTTCTTTATACTGACCCCATCTGCTTCGCACCAGGATTCCTCTCTCATGTGGATTAGTCATTGGAAGCCACAGACCTATAAAGTACTCTATTAGCTCTAAATATTATCTGCAGGAAAAATGCATTTAATCGCCCATATCAAAGCTTAATACAGCATGATCAATATAATAGGCTAATTACAATAATCTATTCACCATTTTATCAACAAAATCTTGCTTATATAGGCCTATGTATTGACGTCATAAATGTAAATGATGGGTTCTATATTTTCCAGTTCATTCAATATCAAAGCACAAGCCTGAGCTGAGGGGAATCAAACATGATTAACTGAGACGATACAATGGATGTGATGAGGAGGGCCAGGAGGCAAGGCTTTCATGGCTTTATTGATTTTGGAAGACCGGGATCCTTCGGTAGATCAACACTGGATTAACACGGATGCCACTGCCGACAGAAGACATTCCTATTGGTATGAAGAACCACATTTTATAGGGCACTGCATTTCATGGTGTGACAGTGGAGGATTTCAACAACAAAATCCACAGGTGGAGGTTTAGGGGCGAAACAGGCAGCGGAAGAAATCCTTTTATTAGGGGACAATGTGGGATATGGAGTGTTACTATAGGCGTATATATATATATATATATATATTATATATATATATATATATATATATATATATATAGAGAGAGAGAGAGAGAGAGAGAGAGAGAGAGAGAGAGAGAGAGAGAGAGAGAGATACTATGCTGTGAGACCATAGTATTTGCCACTTGAGTATCAAAGAAGGAACTGGGCATAACTTTGATGAAAATATCAACAGAGTCATTCTGATCATTTCAATGCTCGATTGTCCTACACTAAAATCAAACTATACTTCGAAGGAACTATATTTTTTAGTCTATTATGAACTGCTTTAGGCCAACTCTTTAGTGCAAGTCAAAAAACCCTGTGTCCATTGTCTTTTGTTTATGTTGCAATATTATTATATATCACATATGGCATAATTTCCTTTGCCATTTTTCAAGGTTTTTGGGAAAATGCAAAAATAAACTGCCTCTGAAATACAATGACTGGATGGTTTGGGGTTTTTTTGGCTGTAAAAATCTTGGTCGAGGACGGAGCCAATCACACGGACAGATGCAGCAGGGTCTGAAGAGTAGAATGAAACTGAAGATTCATTTGGGTCAAAAATATTACTTGTGCAGTTTTCTATGAGGCTGGGGATATGTGAAATACCAACTCCAAGGTGTCCACATTCTAAGTTGGACAAATAAATCCAAAAAGGCCACATTGCTAGCATTTTTGTAGTTTTAGAATCTATTATTTTGTGGGTCAAGGGACAATTTTAAGTGGCATTTACAACTGTTTGGTTAAAGGTACACTATGTAACTTTTATAGTGGAGTGTTCACTAATTGCTTGTCTCATGGAGATGTTAGTACATTGTCTAGAATGTTTCATAGTATGGCTGTAAACATTTAGATACTATAGTATTTATATTTATGTGTTTATATTTCTGAAAAATACTTACTTTTCACTGTGGTTACAGTCTACTTTCTACAGATCTGACAGTAAAGCTTATGATTAATATTCTAGACATCTCCATGACGGCAATCAGGTGGCAGACCTTCAAGTAGAAAAGTCACATAGTGCACCTTGAATATTTTAAATTTTGGAATGTAACGAGCTATATTTATTTTAAGATTTAAACATAACTAAGAGTCTGGAGAATCTGTTTTCATATTAAAGAAGAACTGCCAAAATGACAGTAAAAAGAAATGTGCTAAAGCCATTTCCACCTCAGTCGTGTGATTGCAGCTCAGACAGATCCCACTATCTTTAATCAGCACCTTGGACAGAGGCGCTCACACTGTCTCATGTGCATGTGCTTCATTTCACTCAGGTGTTCTAAATATAGACTCAACAATGATAACAACATAACATGAGCTAATCGCTCTCCTCCAGGGCTCGTGTTATACTTGACATTATATTAATAAAACAATTAGTGCCATAAATCTGAAAAGAGCTCTAATCAAATAAAGGGCCTCCCAGAGGAAACTCCACAGCAGATGCAGAATCAGAATGTATAGGGCATTACTGTGTTAAGACTTTCACATTGTATTCTGTTTATGAGGCAAACAAGGCATCATTTATCTCCCAATGCTGCTTTTAATGAGTCATCCAGTTGGCAAAGATATTATACTCAAGGCAAGTGGATTGCAGTATAAAGGCGATCACAGAAAGCCCCCATTTCTGTTTAAATAATAATGTTTTGAGCATTGATTTTTCACAGGTAACCATGACTTTAACACATCTTCACAGATTTGTGAAAAGTAAAATTACCTCCAAAATATCAATTAATCTTTTGAAGACTGTCAGTGCTAATAGCTTTTTAAGCACCAGCTGAAGCATCACTTTGTAAGCAACTAATCACTCTATATTTATTCTCCTTATTCACTTGTGATTTCTGCCCCCTCTTTTTGATGAGATGATAACATTAAAGGGCCCATATTACATTATTTTCTGATCTATATTATAATGTTGTTTCCCCATCTAAAACATACTCAGACTTTTGTTTTCATTCACACACGTTTAACACACAAATCCGGCATATTTAGGCTGTGTTCTTCTCTCAAACAAAAAAACAGTCTGTTCCACCTTGTGATGTCACGTGGTGATAGGAAGTGCCCCACTGTGTTTGTGAACTCCATTCACCTTCATTGAAATCATTTGGTTAATGTTGGCCCAGGAATTGCCCATCTCTGCTTAACAGAAAGTAAACAGTAGCTGTTAAATATCACTCACAAAGTGGAATGGAGCATTTTGAGCTTTGGAGATGTAAACAGACTAATAATAAAAGGTTACTCAAACATGTATGAATGAAACAAAACACAACTCTGGGTATGTTTTTGGAGGAAGTAACAGTATTATAACACAGATAAAAACTCACAAGAATCCATTTTGTGTAATATGTGACCTTTAAAATGTATAATGGTCAAGGTAATTTTTATGATCTGAAAGTTTTAAGTTATGTTAGTGTGAATACTTTCTACTTTTTAAATCTGTTGCAGGAAATACACAGGATAAAAAAGTCAGACAAGTTACAAAGTGCCAGAAAATATGTTCTGTTTGAATGCAGCAGAAAAATGGCCTGTAATTTAGAGATAAAAGTGAGCTTATCCTCACATAGCAGAGTATCTATTCCAGGTACATACTGTCAAATTGCTATGATGATATTGCCCCATCATATTTATACCCTGCCTCATATAAGACCATCTGGATTGCATTAACAACATGGGCTTTTGGAGGAAGGACTTTGATGTTTTGTTTTCACTCTGAATGTCTTTGAAGCAAATGCATGCATTCAAAAATGTCAGCCGGGTAATATTAGTTCTGCTTTTTAGTGCTTTTGGTTTCATTATTGATTTTGGCATTTACAAGTTACCCCATACACTCTGATGTTACTAAGGGGACCTATTATGCGATTCTTAGATATTTTAAGCATACTATAATTATTTTTTCTTCTCATTTACCCACTCAAAGTTATATTTGTGATTCATGCATGTATGAGTAATATTTATTCTCTTGTATTGAAGGCATCATTTCTCCAATTTACCCGTTTTCACTGCCACCACCACCAATACTCGCCCACTGCTTCATTCTTCATTCTCCAATTTTACTTTCTTAAATAGTGATGCTTATGAGATTCCGCAGCATTGAGTAGAACTTTCAGCACAAATTAAAAAAAATAAAATCTGGTTCTCATTACCGTGATTTGCAGGTATTCGTCAGAGGGGCTGACAGCATACAGCACTTTTCTTTGTGATGACGTTTCCTGCGATGTACCTCAAATGAGTGGGTAGAAATAGACTCCCTGGGCTCTGTAATTTTCCAACATGGAAGTCCGCAAAGTTGTGTTCTTTTATTAATTTCACCTTCTTATTTCTATGTAAATGCCCTTGCTCTGCTTCAAATGTTCCACAGTATGACATTAAACAGATCTATCTTGCATTTATTCAGGTAAAGGTGGTTTTATAGCTCAAAAATACCTTGAAAAACAGGCATTCTGACGGTGACTTGGTCTGGTTTGGTCTCTATTAAGGTAGAAATGCCATTCTGTGAAACATTCCAGGCAAAGCAATGGAGAAAAGCACTTGACAGACCCTGGATAGACCCTCCACCAGTCACGTTAAATGCTAAATGTCACCATTTAGCATTTAAGTTTTGATTAACATTGCGATTTAAAATGTCCAAAATATAACATAATGATCCTCAGATGTCACAGATTATAACTATAAAGCAAACAAATGCATGATATATCTTTTTTGCTTTCTGGTTGCTTTCCTGTGAGCGCTGTCTGAACCTTAAATATATGTTCACCATAATCTCCACTGCCATAATAACTTCAGGAAAAGACATGGACAACAGTTTATAAATTGGTGAACTATTAAATGTGTTTACTAATTATGCATTTTGCCTATTGTGAAAAAGTGTATAAATAAAATCAGAATCATAACCTATTATCTTGAGCTTCAAACTGGCCCTCATTCAAATGCAAATAAATAAGCCTGTTTTTTATTTATTTATGTTTTCCTGATGTCTCAATAGTTTGATGCTGTTTATACTCTGCATAATTTGGCATAGATATATTGAAACACATCCTGGAGGAGTTTATCTGTTGTCAACCTTGAAGTTGAAGAAAAACATTCCTGCTTGACTACAGCTCAGCTCTGGGGAATAGGCAAAGACAATGGCTGAACTCCTAACCCACTCCCAGAGAAACGATCGCGATTCCTCTGATCAAGAAATGAGCTAAAATACAAATAGTCCCTGTTAAACCGCTAATCAGCACAATTAGGCTAAATGAGAAGTAGATATAGTACCCAGTTCTTCATTATACAAACAAGGGGGCTTGAATGGGCACTGTTAAGGTTGAATAGACACAGCCCGGCCCACCTGAGACCACTCTAACAGAGACTACGAGACACCTGGACTCAGTATAAGGTTCACGCACCAAAGACGACCTGAAAAGCAAGTCAGATTGCTGGAAGAAATAACAAGGAAGAGGTTAATACAAGAGAATAAAAACAGGAGGACTTGGGGACTGTGAGATGCTGATGTTAGGAGACATGTTATACACCTTGTGGGAAAATGTATCTCAGGTCTGTACCAAATAATACTGCTCATTTTGGAGTTATGTACGAATATTCCAACCAAAGAGAAAACTAACAGCAGGCTAAGATAAGGTTTAAGTGTCTTTTTAGGTTGAAAATGCCAAATGTGTGGAAAAGATTGGTGTACATGATTTGTCAATATTAAGTATGATTAAATATGATTAAGTAGGCAAAAATAAACTAATCCATGACCTTCAGAGTGATGAAAAATACAGGTTGTTACCATAGCAATAACAATTCAAAATATCTATCTTTAATGTGATATCTTTTCATTGTTTAAAAGTTCTCAGAATAACACAGCAATAACAGGAAGACGAAATCGAGTGCTATAGTTCTACAGCTATAAGACAA
The DNA here is from genome assembly GCF_026225935.1 of Boleophthalmus pectinirostris. Lineage (NCBI taxonomy): Eukaryota > Metazoa > Chordata > Actinopteri > Gobiiformes > Gobiidae > Boleophthalmus > Boleophthalmus pectinirostris. The sequence continues at coordinate 17,605,316 of NW_026570970.1, read as the reverse complement.
CATATTTAACATTGTTAGATTAGTAAGCGTACTTCTTGTGTAATTTGGTATTTACCATTTCTTTTTAATTTTAACAGATTTTCTCCAATTGTGCTACACTAATATAATTCCATTAAGAGATTCCCTTTTCACAAGTACATACTACACTTAAATCTCATACATAAAAGCATGGATGAAGGACTCTGAAGGAAAGTGTCTAAGAATATCAAGGACACAGAGTGAGTGGGCTGCACAAAGCACAATGTAACGTTCCCCATAGCTGTGAAAGGTAATACCTGTCTGGGCTTATCCTGCGCTCTCCTCTGCCTCAGCGCTCACACCACAGATTACACTAGTCTGCAGTTTGGATTATATTCTACAAGAAGTGAGATACAATATACTCAGTAACTCAGTTTGCAGTGAGAGGCAGTGGATTTTATATTTTTTAGTGTAACTGGGTGTCATATATGAGAATATTTTTCACTAGAATTTATAAAATGGATTCAGCTATCCAGATACATTTGAAATATTGTGCAGCTTGTTGTAACTACATGTACTGTATTTTTCAGACTATAAATCACTCTGAAGTTGCACCAGCCAAAAATGCATAATGAAGAAGAAAAAACATACAGTATTTTTGTGGGAATTTTATTTTATAAAATCAGAGACCAGGAACTGACATTTCATCTTGAAAGGCCAGATATAGTAATAACAATAAAACAGAGAACAACAGACTGTTAACATCACATATGAACAGTTCTTTGGATAACTATAGCATAAAAAACAGAACATAACACGTTTACCAAACTCTCCATCTCCAAATCACTATATCCATTGAACTCTTCATCCTCGGTGTCACTTCTGAGCAACTCCGTGACCTCTGGAGTTAAATGGAGCGTTGCTTCCTCTTCTGCGTAGCTGTCGTCAGACTCAGCATCAGTTGCAGTTAGAATTATTCCGGTCTTTCTGAATCCCAACAGGATGGTTTTAGTTGTCTTTATGTTTGTTAAAATTTTTGTTGTTTAAATGGTGTTATCAACTGACAGATACAGACAGGACAGAGGCTCTTTCTGCAGGAGACATGCGCAGTAAAACCAAGTGACAGTGGTACAGGAGTAATAGTAGTAGCAGATACTGACACACAAACCTAGAGCGCCCTCTCATGGCTGTCAGTGTGACATTTTTTTATATATAAGTTGCACCGGAGTATAAGACACAGGACCACCCAAACCATGAAAAAAAGTGCTACTTATAGTCCGAAAAATACGGTAGTCATTTTTTAAGAGCAAGGGGGGGGGGGGGCTCATATTGTTTCCTCATCAAAAACATACCTGGAGTTGTGTTTTGTTTTATTTAAAAATGTTTTACACACAAACATGTAGAGTCACTTTTGCCTGATAGAAAACCTTTACTTTGAGAGAGTTTGCTTGTCCACAGCTCTGACCTGTAACTTGGCCTGCTTCTCTCCCTGTGAAAAAATAGTGTGTTTAATGCTATACGGTCAAATTCCAGGCAAAGACTTTTTTTTTTCATTATTAAACTGATTACACTTGTTGAATGAAGTACACATAATAGTTAGTAACGATTATCTATTATGTAACTTACAAACCCACCCCTTTTGTTATCTGACCTGAAGAGACACTAATGCAGTCGGTGTCCACACTCCGCAGCACGGACAGCTCCCAGTCCATGTCCAGGTGAGGTGATGAAAATGTCTGTATGCACCACTCAGAGTCAGACCTGTGAATGTGTCCAGAGAGCTTCACCGTGCAGGACCCTGAGGGGAGAGGAGACTTTACACTCCTCCAGTACCCAGTCCCTCTGCACCAACCGTCCAATGTGTTGGAAACAAACATGACTGCGAGGCATGTCCCGGGCTCTGCTTGAGAAGTGAATCATTATACGGTGAATAATATGAAGTAGTGCCTCTGTTTAAGTATACCACACAACTCTTCAGTCAGGAGCCAGTGTGGGAGGTGTTTGACAGTTCAGGTGCATCCATCAATAAACTGAAGACTGCTGGATTAGAACAGTTTGAAATGAGGAGATTGGAATGAAACAATCTGTTGAAATGCAGCAATATTAGCAACGTACAGTCTTACCAAAATCTGAATGACAGTTTTGAGCAGTTTTATTAACATGATTCCATACAGAACAAGACTCAATGTATTTATTTTTATTTTTTCAAAAGTTATCAACTGAACACCTTTGACTAAAAGGATCTTCAAGACCCCTCTTTATAAGTCAGATGTGTGTGTGTGTACAGGATAGTTTATTACTATTTATTTTAGTTTATTACTATTAAAGAAAAGTTTGTTTGTTGAGCGAATCCTTGTACCAAAGGCCATGACCAGAGAACAGACCAGGTTCGCATAAAGAAGGGAGGCTTCCCTCCAGTAGGAGCCTAAGTACAACAGGTTATATTTAACATACAATACATAATACATTAGAAAAAGGGACACAATATAAACCACGATGACATACCGAGCTAACTTCAATGAGGCATGCCATCACCCAAACACGCCCAGCGCTGAGCCATGGACGCTAAAAACACAACCCACGTTAGCCTCACACTGGAGCCAACAGAGCCAACAAGACTATTTCCCACTTCCACCCACGATGTCCGCACACTCTCCACAACCACTAGGCTTGGCGCCTTGTAGCAGTTAGTGCACCTAATCGTGGTCCACTCGAGGCCCAGCCATAGAACCATAATAAAATCTGGAGGATGAATCCAAGATGGCGTCATATTGTTTTCAATGGCCTGTGCTCAACGGTGCATTACGCCAAAAAGATCTTTACTCCCGAGTTACTTCCTGAATAATGGCCCTACACCACAAAATGTGTGACATCAGAAACTTACAGTTCTGACCAGTCAGAACTGTATTAGTTAGTTGTTAACCTAAAAACTACCACTACATGACATCACAAGGAGAAACATTTTGAGGTTTGGAGAAGTAGACTAATAATAAAGGGTTGCACAAACACAAAACTTTCGGTATGTTTTTGATGAGGTAACAACATATTAACATGGCTTAAAGCTCATAAGAGTCAATTTAAGTGTGATCTAGTCTGCAGGGGGAAAAAGTTGGTTTAACATGGACTACTAACTGGTTAGTTGCACATAACAATAATGTGCATGACAATGAGTGCACAGAGCTTCACACAAATGCGCCTCAATTGACTTGACAATTGATGATACTTAGTCTAATTAGCACCAAAGGGAAACACAAATGAAACACAACACTAATTTGCCTCATGCCTTGGAACAGTTAGTCCTAAATGTTGACAGTCTCCAGAGAAAGTCTGCTCCCTTTGCACTCACAGTCGGAGCAGAGTGCAGATCTGCCCATGGCCACATAAAGAGAAGTGGCCTGTCATTATAGCTGACCATTGCTCTGATTCATGAGCTGTCTGATGGCCTTGGCTGCACACTCCAGTCTGGCCCTTTTTATGGGTGTGGCATTTAAAGACCATACTTTGTTTTAACTTCTCAGACTAAGTTGCTAATAATTAAAAAGGTGTCACTGGGTTGCAGCAGATTTCTGAGTTATTATCCTCTGCTCTTAATTAAATCCAACACGGTGAAAATAGATAGGGCTGCTGTAGTTGTACTCTTCTCATTTTGAAGTATTAACCTGTATTTCCTAACCTTTCTTACTTATAGGGGAGGTTCAAGGCTTCCATTTTTCCTCCCTGCCAACTTAATTGAAGACTAGGCATATAGCACGTGGCTTGTTATTTTATATCTGTGTTTGGATCTTCACTGGATTTCTTCATTCCACTGATGTACGAAGAGACACGTTTAATATGCAGCGCACTCCTTCAAGCTCTGGCCCTTCCCTCCTCCCGGGGCATCTGAGGCACTATAATGAATCAGTGGCACATACGCTCACATGAAGCCTATAAGTCAGAATCAGGGCTGTGCGTGTGTGCGACAAGCAGAGAGAGAAAACATGGAGTCGCGATTGATGCTGCTGCTCGTTGTGAATGTCAGGGAAATTAACAGTTATGGAGACAGACAAATTGCAAAATGTCAATTTAATAAATGTCTAAAATGTCGTATGTGGATTATTGGGTCTTTACTCAAGTGGTGCGCAAATGTCGGGCCAGTGCACACAACAGGAAATCAATGACGCTCTGCTGTAATTCTAAATGTTCATCTACATTGGGTAAATCAGTTTTTCATTTTGTGTGTATTCTGCCTATAGGATTATTACACATTTTTCGTACCCTGAATATGAACTATTGAGCGGAGGGAGGAGGGACAGAGTGTCACTGAGCTGACATAATAGAATAATAGCACTCTTGTATACAGGTTTCAGTGAAGCTATTGAAGGGCCCATATTAGGCTATTCTACATGTATCTGTATTGGTGTAGTTCAGACAAAAAAGTTTGACCATAGTCTGAAAACTCAAGAAAGGCATTTTCAGAAGCCTGTGATCAATATGAACACTCATGGTCCTGTTCAAATGTGTGATTTTCCACAAAAAGGTGAGCGTGACTAACTGCAAAACTGTTGACTAACTGTTGCCTTGTTACTGTAATTTTATGTGTGAGAGGCTTGTTTAAGCCCACAAATCATCCCACCTGTTGTGGTTCCACCCAAATCTTTTTCCTGCTCAGATTGTTAAAATAAAGCTCAGATTAACAGCTTGTAAAAGAGTAGTGTTTTCAGCTAGCGTCACACCCCCAGGAAATGTTGATGACAGCTGCAAAGTATCAATAACAAGCATGGAGAAAGCAGGTGACAGACTCTCTGTCAGAAAAGTTACATAGTGTGTGGCCATACTTGCTTGTCAGTACCCAATCTCATCAGATCTTGGAGGCTAAGCAAGACCAGGCCTGATTACTGCTGAGACCACATGGAATACCAGGTTCCATAATGGGGCAACAGTGGCTCTAGTGCAAACTGTTGTGTCTTTACTTCACCTTGCCAGACCAGCCAGTCCCTTCTGCAATACACAGCAAATTCAGAAGTGTAAATCCAAACGTTAATTTGAACACTTTTACCATGTCATAGGGGTCGACACTAAAATGTGTTAAAACTACACTTTCTAAAGTCTAGAAAGCTCAGTACTGGTAAAGTGATGTAACCACACTCCTCATAGTTGAATTTGACACTGACTAAGATTTTTTTTTTTTTTACACTAGTGTCTAGTGAAAAACTAATAACTCTATACTGATATGTTTTAACACTTTATGAAGTAGAAATAGTGTAGAGTGTTCGTCATGTTACACTATTCAATGGTAACTCTTTCTTCACTAGATACTGTCAATACTGTGGTCATTCTAGTTCATAATCCCTTTTACAAATGTAAAGTAATGAAAACCACCATACAATTCCATTTCAACTTAACTTGTATTAAAATAATGCACATCATACAATCATACAAGACATTTCATAAGTTATAACTCATGTCTCCTTATATGTGCCCCGCTCCCGGTGCAGTCCAGTGAAATGGCTGCCTTCTGTAGCTCTCCCACTGAAAACGTTACAAAAAACCAACGCTGACATTGTGTAAGATTCAAAACACACACTTTGTAAGTGTTTGACGTCAACACTGTGGATCAACAACTTCTCATTTTACTGTTGAAATAACTCTTGACTATGTTGAAACATATCTGGATTTTCTTCACTTTACTCACAACAACAACACCGTGAATTTAACACTTTTGAATTTGCTGTGTAAAGGACAATAGAAGGTGAAAATCGTTCATCCAAACTTGAGACGATCCAACTACAGCTGCTCATGTGTTTTTCAAATGCAGAGGACATCTCCTCTTAAAAATTCTGATTCTGAGTTAGATGCTTTGATTGTTGATTCTGTAAAAACTGAGTTGCCTCTCAGTGCTTTACATGTAAGCAGCCATACTTGATTGGTTAATCCTCCTGTCACACAAACTAAAATCAGGGAGACAGGATACAGCTCCAGATCCACATGTCTTTGTAAAGTTTTGTCAAAGCGTGTGGTTTTGGTTGGTCAGGTAATACTTCACCCATATCGACACACTGACATTGCATGAAAGTGATGATGTGTAACTTACCACCTCTGAGTTTATGGAGTGAATGAATAAAAGAGTGTAAAGCGGCTTGCTCATCTTAAAAGCCACTCTATAACTCCAACGCATTATTACAGTGCACCTTTAAGAACCATCTCTTTAAATCCCACAGGGGCACTCAACAATCACAGGAGTCAACCTTTTGTGGGTCACCTTTTATATATATTTTTTTCATTTAGTGCGTGGGGACTGACATTCATCATGGAGGTGGTGTCATGGCCGCGGAACAACCCCGATCGATGAGACACAATTAGAAGCACACTATCTGCTCAATCTATTCTGGCTCAATTCTGGAGCGTCTGACTACTAGACAATGCACTAATACAAGGAGCGGTTGTTCAAGTGACACCGCTTCTGTGACTCTTTCATTGTTACAGCCTTACGCAATCAATTTTAATTTGTGGTCAATCTCTACCCGAAGTGAATGCACAGGGGTAGGCAGATGGGTAGTAAGGTTTTGGCAATGTTTTGGGGGCATGTAAAACACAACAGCTGGGGTAAACAAGCCAACATTTTCACCGTTTTTGGCTCTTTCATATTTTGTTTCTCCTCTGGCAACATCTAGTGCCAGGAATTTAATGATTTGGACCATTCAGACAGGTCTTGGGACATGTGCTACACGTGTTATAAGTGTACAGTGATGTTTGGTTACCTGTGGGATTTGGCCAGATTCACGTGACGGTCCACAACAGTAGTTAAAAAGTATTCTATGATTTGATGTGCTTGGAAAGTTATTTAGAATAACTGTGGTGGTAGGCGACATTTTGGAAAATAATTAAGTGTGAATTAAGTAGATTTCTACAACCACAAAGCCCTAAGCAAAACAACACACCATTTTGCAGTTGGTAAAAAGAAAGAAAAAAAAAGAAGTATTATATAATTTGGTCATGTATTCCCTTTTTGTCAACCATCTGATTAAGTGAAACTGTCAAGCTCCTGGGCAGAAACAGGAAGCTATAACAGTTAAGTTAATATTAGAGACTCACTTATAATACAGCCTGATGTGTCACAAATGTCGCCTTAAACACAGCCCTGCGCTCACCTCTCACAGATGCAAATCAAAACGACATCTGAAAAAAACGTCCTGTACTTCCCTGAAGCGGAGCAGTTCCAGAACAGGCTCATGTTCCTCTGCACGTGTGTAATAGTGGTGATAATTCAAAACTGTTTAATTATACTTTTGACATGCAATGATTTTAGATTTTATTGGGCAATCACTGCTTGCCTTGATTGGCTTGTCCACATGCCACTGTCCTTTATTATTAGTCTGTGTAGTGACTATTTGTCAACAAAAACTAACAAAAGTGGTGAGCAAACTTAGAACTAAACATAACTCAAATAATCACCTTTGGGCACCATGGGTTTGTGGTTTGCGCAAAGTGAAACAAAATCAATGTCCATATCCAGAGCTGCAAGATTTATTCCAGTTTGAACAGGCAAACAACAAGGGTACATGAGCAAAGCCTACTTGATGCCTCTTCTGCTGACTGGTAAAAACCATAAGCCCACCCAGGTGCACTCTGGTCCTGCCGTACCACCCTCTTTTATCCCGTAGGTGTCCCACGGATTAAACCAAAACAGAAAAGGTGCTAAGTAGGGGTGTAACAATAACCGAAATATCACAAGTTCCTTTGCATAAATGCATGGTTTTAAAGTAGCAACAGCTTATAAACATAGCGAACTACATATCCCATGATTCTTTTCAGCGCAGACAACATGAAGAGCTATGTTTTTGACTTGAATTCTTGGGATTATGACAGTAATAATTTACACCAAAATCATGTCAAGGTATTTTAAAAGCAAACAAGTGTCCCATCTACAGTTATATTAGCCTCTTCAAAATATCTCAATAAATATTGCACCTTGAGATGCATATCGTGATAATATCGTACCAACAGATTTGGATATTGTTACATCCTAGTGTCAAAGCAAATAAGGCAAATTAGACTAAACTAATTCTAATATAATATTAACACAGCAAAAATGTATTATACAAATTAAGAAAACTAAATCAGTAAAGTAAATGACAAACAAAAATAATACACTAATCTTAGAATAAACAAAATAAGCTCCTACAAGCTGTCTACATCTCCAGATCTCAAAATGCACTTTTCCACATTGTGATGACATGTAGTAGTAGTTTTCAAGTTAATACCTGCCTTTTACCTTTAGTTCAGTAGGGACTGGAAATTCCAGGTCTGAAATCATCCAAATGATTCTAATGAAGGTTTATGGAGTTGAAAAACACACTTAAATATGCAGGATTTGTGTGTTAAATATGTGTGAAAGAAACAAAACACTGCTCCAGGTATGTTTGTGATAAGGAAACAACATTATAACATAGATCAGCAAATAATATGGTCACTTTGAAATATTACTCAAGTACCAGTAAAAGGTGGGGTTATAGCAATACTACCACTTACTGTTCCATTGCCGCCGACTGAATGGATTAAAATATCAAAACACCCAGAATAGAAAAATAGACTTTTTTCTTTTTTTTAATCTAATTGAGCCAAACAGGGGACCATTTGCACATGCTTTACATAATTAAATCAAGCAGAATTTCCTCAAGAATTAACATTTCATATGATAATTGGCATCCAGTGTAGCCTGAAGGGAGACTGGCATGCTTGGCTCTTCAGGATGCTGCAGGCTAAGTGGCATATTCAGTCCTATGTTAAGCACTGTTCATTTAGTTTACTCCAGTAGGTCACATCCACACTGTGTATGAAGACATTTAGCACACCCCTTTATTTAAAATTACATTAGTTTTAATGAGAATCGGTTCATCATCCTAATACAACTGTCTGTGATTGCAGAAATGAATAAAATGGCTGATTGGAAAAGTATCACGGAAAGTTGGCTCATGGATTCAAAGGGTCAAATAAAAGTTTTACATATATTTTTAATTAGAATTGAATTGCAGTTTTAAAGGCCTCTTATTTGTGTCATGTTATGGCCATAGACTGTATAAAGAAGTGGACTAAGGGAGTGTGACGTCACCCATAGCTCCAGTCAAATGAAGCTCACGATGCAAGTGGCTATGGGGCGAATTTTAAGTCAAGTTCCATATTAGGAATAGGAATTTACTTATGGAAAGAAATACGAACATTAATACGAACATTCTAAGACCAAAATGCCAAGATTTACTGCTGCAGTTACACAGAGACTTTCAAATGTTCAAAATGAACCCCATGTTCAATTCCTGTTGGGGATGAGGCGGTAGTGGGTTGTTGTGGTTTTGGACTCAGCATTTGATGGACCCTCCATCAGAAAAGTTACACAATGCGTCTTTTAAGCAACATCTAAAACTGTGCCTGACTTCTACCGCATCTTCACTTTTCCATCTTGATCTTGGTTCACGTTACTTCAAAGCTCGAAGGATTCACTGGGGAGGCTATCATGAGATGGTAATACATGTTATACACTTCCCATATCAAATTCCCTTCCCAAGATGCCAATGTGTGGTGCATTCTCAAACATGACGGAAGGCCAAACAACATCTGATATAGGTCAAATTGTTGCTACCATCTCGTACAGACTACAAACACATCCAGAAGCACTGAACAGGTCCAAAGGGGGTTGTGAATTTTCCTCTGATTAAAGTGAAATTTCCATCAAGGAAGTGGCACGCTCTGAGGATTCGGCAGCGTCTCTGGTCTGGGCACCTTTGGGACCCAGGGTCTAATTTGCCTCGGACAGATAATAGTGCCTGATCTGACAGCCCATCCAATTCCCAGCTTCCCTCATCAAGAATATTCGATTTCAACCATCAGACTACTCCCTACAAAAATCAGATGATATGAATGAGTGAAGGCTACGTGTGGAGGTGGAAGGGAAACATTTCTTACACATTTGACAAGTTGGAGCTATTATGAACAGCTCATGACGTGTACAAAAAGAAACAAACACATTGATTAAAATGCACTGATTTATTTAATGCAGTCTGTACAAATAAAACAAATTTAAAGGTATGTTATGCAAAATTCACTCTTATGAGCTTTAAGCCATGTTATAATTCTTTATTATTAGTCTGTCTATGTCTCCAGAGCTCAAAATGCTCTGTTCCACCTTGTGATGTCATGTAGTGGTAATTAAAAGCTACCTTTTACCTTTAATTCAGTAGAGATTGGCAACTGCAGGACTGACATTAACCAAATGATTATAGAGAAGGTGTATGGATTTTAAAAAACACATGGAGCACTTCCTGTATTACTACAAGACATCACAAAGTGGAACACAAGGTGGAGTGGGTTCAGTGTGTTTTGTTTCAATCATATATCTTTAATACACTACCCCTGCATATTTAGCTTTCTGCAAATTTAGTTCTTCTCTCGAACAGAAAACCACCTGGAGAGGGCAAGCCACCTTTTTCCGGTCAAGAACCATGGCCTCGGATTTGGAGGAGCTGATCTTCATCCCAACCGCTTCATACTCGGCTGCAAACTCAAATCATTAAGATGATTTCAGCCCTGGAATTGACTGAACTTAGACTAAGACTTAGACAAACTTCATTGATCCACAAGGGAAATTACTTGGACAAAGTACCTCACACATCACAATATATTATAATAACAAAGAGCAAAAAATATGAATGGTAATAATCAATACATATATACAATACATAAGTTAAAATAAAATAGAAAAATATATATATATCTCAGCTATATACAAGAGGTTGTAACAAAAAAAACCACAAAAATAATATGATGATTGACAGGACATATAGGGTTATCTGTTACATAAGGGTGAGCTGTTGTACAGCTGTACGGAGTATGATATGTAGTCCTGAATCTCTCACTGTTTGAGCAAAGCAAGATAAAGATAAAAGCTATCAACTTGAAAATCTACCACTATATGACATCACAAGGTGGAACAGAGCATTTTGAGCTTTGACAATAGACAGACTTGTAATAAAGGATTACTCAAACATGAATGTATGGATGAAACAAAACACAACTCCAGATGTGTTTTTGATGAGGTAACAACATTATAACATGACTTAAAGCTCACAACAGTTCATTTTGCTTAATATACAGTAATACCTGTAACACAATTCAACACAGTTGCCAGTTCCTATTCAATTCTAAAACGTCTGCCTATGTTTTTATTTAACTGTGCGTTATTACATTGTGTTTGAAACTTCTGGTCCTCACGGGTTTTTGATGTATTTCTTCATTACTCTGTGGTTTAATATAGCATGGCGCCTTTCTGCGTACTGTTTTGATTGTAGGTCTTAAAGTAAATTCACTCGAAATCCTTTTTAATATCCTCTTTATTACGGGAAATTGGCAGTTGATCTTTCGGAGTGCTGCTAAATGAGCATGTCCTCCCTCCTAATATGCTCTGAGAATAAGGTTAGCTATGTCATCTTGTCTGTCATTTTACAGCTTCATGGTTTAAGACCCATTTTATTTGATGATAAGAAAACTGAAATATATTATATCTCTGCAGGTTAACGTACACTTCCAGAAAAACTTCAACATGATGAGATAATAAGAACAATACAGTTATTCAAGGTCAAAATTTCTTTCTATGTCCTAGTCACTTAAAAACATACCTTATGTTGTGTTTTGTTTTACTGATACACATTTAACACATAGGAGTGTAACGATATCCAAGTCTCACAATACTATATGAAGTAGGAACTTCACGGTACAATATTTATTGCGATATCGTGGGAAAGCTCACAATATGGTGGGGAGGCTCATGATTAAAGATGTAACAATATCCAAATCTCTCAGTATGAGATATACATCTCATGGTGCGATATTTATTGTGATATTTTGTGAAAACTGTTAATTTACTACTTTTTCCTCTTAAAATGCCTTGACAAGACTTAATCCAAAGAACTAAGACTTAAAAGTGCTTAGAACTGTTATTTTTTCTTGTAGTCTACACTGAAATAAAGCAAAAGATCATGGTCTATGTAGTTCCTTCTTTCTTTTTTGCTGCACCATAACTCTTAATTTAAGCAAAAAGACTTGTAATTCGATATATTGTGAGGATCCATGGTATTATTTTGAGAACTCTGACGATACGATGTTACGATATTTCTGTTATTGTTGCACCCCTACTTATTACTGTCATAATCCTAAGAATTCAAGTACAAAACATATTTCTTCATATTGTCTGCGCTGAAATTAATCATGGGATATGTAGTTCCCGATGTTTATTAGCTATTGGTACTATAAAACCGTGCATTTAAGCAAAGGATTTTGTGATTCGATATATTGTGACAGCTCACAGTATTATTGTGCAACTTTTAAAGATACAATATCACGATAATTTGGTTATTGTTACATCTCTATTTAACACACAAAACCTGCATATTTAAGATGACTTGTCTCTCAAATGGAAACACTCTGTTTGACCATGTGAAAATTAGCAGTTTGTATCCAGTTGTGTTTCCTATATGACATAACGTAAGAAAAAAAATGGGTTAACAAGGTGCAAATGAGTTTTGAATCCGATCTGTTCAATACTGTACATTGCATGCTTCACACTGTAACAAAACAAAATTATGCTTCTCCTTTGACGTGAGGCATTCTAATGGATTCGACGATTACTAGAATTTGCATAAGAAACATGTTGGAATGCAAGGCAGAGTTTCACTGAATCAGACCATTATGCAGGAAACAAGAAGGGTTTAGATACTTTGAATGCGATCCACCCACTAATTCATCAATACGTTCTAAGCCTGTTCTAATCCGAGGTCTCTCTCTTGTGGAAAATGCTCTTTGATTCTCTTCTTCTGTGGGATGATGTGACGCTATAGGAGAATTCTGTGTTCATTCAACAAAATATAATATACATCACACCATCCGAGTCGAGTGAGTAAGCACGATTTGAAAGTCTGGCCTCTTTGGGATTGCCTTGTCTCCAGTGAGATACAATCGCATATGTCTACCCAAAAATTGCAGTAGCTCTCAACTTTTCTGTCCTCACTGTCCTTAAAACATAAATCTCCATCTTCACTAAGTCCCTTCTGGATTACATTAAAAGACTTGATTTCTTATGTGTTGTGTGTCTTTGGCAGAGGTGGAAGAAGTATTAAATTTTGTTACTTAAAGGAGTACTGTGTAACTTCTAAGGTGGAGGGTCGGCTACTTGCTTGTCTCCATGGAGATGTAATTTCTTTGCCTTAAATGTTCCACAGTAGGGCATTAAACATTAGCCAGGCTGGCGACGACCAAATAGCAACGATTTGTTAAACGAAAAAAAGTACCCTTCTATCGTCAAGCAAACGAATTCTTACACTGTGAGGTCAGACAGTTTCCATGAAATGAAAACTGTCTGATGAATCCGGCTAATTAAACATATCCCCGCTCGCAGTTGTTCAATTGCAGGTGTTTTGTTGGTCAAAAATCCCTCAAAAACATGAATACTTACCATGTGCAGGCTTGCTTCTCCATTGATCTGACTCCATTGTCTCCATTGTAATACAAAGTTTATTTCCATACTGTGAAATAATCAAGGCAAAACAGCAATATCTCCATAGAGACAAGCAGGCGGTGAACCCTCCACTACAAAAGTTACACAATGCACCTTTAAGCAAAAGTAAAGATATCAGAGCAAAAAAATACTCAAGTACAGGTATCACATGAAAAAATCTACTTGAGTAAAAGTATTAAAGTACAAGTTTAAAAATGTTTTTAAAGATTAAAATGTAAAAGTATTTTATTTCGGGCAGATTTTGAGGTCTAATAAATATTAAAAAATAACCCTCAGCTCTTTCAGCAGGTCTCACAATACCCCACACAATATCACACAATAATAAAAAAAAGTACTTTTACTTTTCAATCTTGTTAAAAATTCTAGTGGAGTAGAAAGTGCAGATACCTGCTCTCAAATGTAGTAAAGTAAACATAAAACGTACATAAAATACAAACACCTAAAATCTCTACTTAAGTACAGTACTTTACAACTTTTACTTTATTACGTTCCTCCACTTGTCTATGCGTGCATTTCTTATCTCTGTACAAGTACATCTGCCTCACAGCCATTTGAATAACTTGTACAAGAAAGAGAGAGAGCCATAGCTGGGGGAAGAATTCGTTTATTTCTGGAAAACGGCACATCTTTAGCAGCAGTCGCAATGTGTGTCACGAAAAGACTTGGCCCTATCTGACATTGCCTGGAGAAATTCCTGGTGTCGAGTTGAATTCCCACACAGATACGGGGTCAAAGTGTCTACTCTCCCTACTCAGGATGCTGACAGATATTCGCCGGCAGCTTGAAAAGTTTTGTAGTGCGTTTTGGGGGAGAATTATGCTAATTTGAAAGTGAGTAATTAGACATAGTGATCTAATAGTAGCTCAGAGGGGCAAACCGCTGTGATGGATTTCCTCATTCATTTGTCATAGCAGAATGGTGTTCTCAAAGTAAGAAGTGCTTTATTCTATGTGTTTATGTGGGTTTGATGGGGCACACGCAGGCAACAATTTTGTGCTTGTCACCATAAAGAAAGTTGAGTAAAATATGACATAAGTAGGCCTGCATGCCATTTTGGAATGAAGTGATTTCTGGGTATAAATCAGTTGGTATAAATGAGGCAAGGCAAGTGTATTTGTCAACTGGACAAATGTTTTTTTTGAGTGACGAAGTTTCACAGTTCATCCAAGTGACTTCTTCAGTTGTGATACAAATTCAAAGTGCTTTACAGAAAAATCACAATACAAACAAACCAAAACATACATAATGATCATAAAATTTAGATTTAAAGAGAAGAGTGCATAATAAAAACATTTGTCATGAGCACAGCTAAACAGAACAATTCTGAGCCTGGATTTAAACATATAGTCAGAGTAAAGGTCTGTCTCACATGTTCAAAAAGACCTGGAATAACTCAAAACATAGTGCTTAAAATGAATCTCTTATAGTGTAATTGCCTGGGAATTCCTGGTGTACATAACTAAGCATTACTGCTTTTAGTAAGACTGTCAGCAAAGCAATGAAGTCCACAAAAAACTGGACAAGCATAGGAAGAAGAGCCCAATCCTTGGAGAGCAAGCACTCCCAGTGAGGAGGAACAAGGTCCAAACACTGGAGATGTTGTGAGAGAACCACTGGAGAGAACAGCTGGCTCTTAAGGTCAGGTGAGGGCTGCACCAATCAACTTAAAGGTGAGCATCACGCCACAAGTGGGAGACCAAGAGTGCACAGTGCAGTGTTATGCCAGACTCAGGTGCACAACAAAGACCAGAGACATCACGGAGAAAAGATATTCAAAAGTATATTTGATTTACAAAAGGGAGATTAGAAGTAATATTTGTGAAAGGTATGATTCCTCTCCTCGAATCTGCAGGAAATGGGTGAGGAAGTCCCGCCCACAGAGAAGACACTGCGAGGAGAGAGGATATAAACTCCTCACTAAGACCAATAAAGTCTGATTATTTGATCTGATGTCTACCTCCTGAAGCCTCCCTGATGTTTACTCCTTCATTTGGTGGTTTTCTTTGGGAGACTACTTATATGACACATTTGATTGCCAGCTGAAAAATGGAGGATTGAGAAGCGAGGAAAGAGAATTGAGAGGTGGCCCAGGGGAGAAGGAGAGAGGGCAGCAGAGGGGGCAACAGGACACATACCCCCCTAAGATCACATAGGCCTGAGCCGTAAAAGCATTCATTAAAAATATTTTAGAAAATTTGTACTTTTGTCTTTACATTGCCCATAGCGCTCATGGTGTCTATGGTTCTTCTAATGAGCTGTGCAGATCGACCATGGAGCTCCATCAGAATGCAGGATAACCATTTTAACACATAAATCTGCCTTTCGTCCTTTCTCATTTTCATCTACAGTGCTGAAAAATAAAAGCCCCAGTATACAGCTTTTATTTTGGTTTTAATTAGGATTTTACATCAAAGAATCAATTTAATTTTCCACAGAATTTATTGAAAGAAGGCGCTTGTTTGTTTCGGCTGGATCCATCAGCTGCCTCTGAAAACACTGAGTCGTGTTTGTTCTGGAAACACAGTCTGCTTCCTGTTTAGGTTTCCACAGTAATCCATTGGACTCTCACAGAAACCCAATCTGCTCCAAAAGTACAATTCAACCAAAGCTTACTCAAATGAGACACACTTTTAAAAGTTGGGTTTAATTAAACATTTTGAATTTATTGAGGAATTAACCAAAGCTCTCCACGTTTATTTTGTGTTATAAAATGTATGGTGGAAAATGATGTGGAAATTGGAAGACAGCAATGTAGGCGGTGTTTCATTATGGCCTAACCTGAACCCTTCTGAAATTTTAAATTATAATGTGTCAGATATTTTCTACTTCTTTTATGCCAAAACATACTTGGACTTTTTTTTCCCCCTTCTACATCTAGTTGTGTTATAAAGGTTATTGTAGAAAATGATGTGGAATTGAAGGAGAGCTCTTTAGGCAGTGTTTCATTATAATCTGTTCCAAGTCCATTTTATTTGAAGATATGAGTTTAAATAATTTACTCTGTGTTAAATCTTTCTACCTGTTTTCCTTTTATCGTACTTGGACTTGTGCTTGTGTATTGTAATATTCTCTTCCTCAGGGTGTTCACTTCCCCAAACCCACTATCTCTTCAGAAATGACTTATGAATCAAGAAGCCCTCTGCATCTGTAGTCTGTTTTCATAAGTCCCCATTGACAAGTCATCAGAGAGAAGTCCTTCACTCAAACTTGACTTGAAGTTAAGGTCATCTCTGCAGAAAAACATCATCTTTTTACAAAATGAGAATTGTCTGTTGATTTGCCTTTGTTCATGGCGTGATTGTGGCACACAGATGGAGCATTCAGGGTTGTTTGGTTCATACAACACCAAAGCAATTCACGCAGATGTTTAAACTCCAATAATCCAGTCGAAAAGTAAAATTAGGTAACTATGGCGATGGCTTTAACAATGCATTTGACAAGATCCAACTGTCATTTACCAGAGCCGACATCTGCACCCCTCAAACATTTCTCACTAAAAACGTCCCCTTAACGTTTTTAAACAGACAGCAGACGTGTTCAAGCCACAGGGAAGTCTGATTCTCCAAAGGCAAGAGTGAAAGGCAGCCGACAGTAAAGGTGACTGGAAAATAGGACAGATTGGTGTAGCTCTGAGCTTACATGGCTCTCGTCTGGACCATTATGTGTAATTGAGTTGCCAAATATAATACAGAAATTTCAGGATAATAGCCAGATGTTTAAAATAGACCTTGTTAAAACTAAAAGTGAAAATAGAGGCCTACATACCCAGCCAGCCACAAATAAATACTTTTGAAAGTAGCCTCTTATGTTGCCTCAAACACATAAATAATTACTGAATGCCAAGCGAGTTATAGGGGCATATTGATTTCTGAGTTTCCGTATGCTTGAATACGTTATGATTGGCACATGTTGCATAAGACATCAGTGTTTTGCAAAATACTGAAGGGACTGAACAAAATAATCAAGTTAGCTATGCTCAAAGTCCCTTTACAATTTTGTGTATTATTCATTCACTCCATACTCAGTGGTGTAGCCAAAGCTGCCCTGGGGTAGACTGACAGAAGTGAGGCTGTCAATGTGTGCAGTTGGCTCCTCTGACCACCACTAACACTCACTCAAACACAATATTCATACTAAGCTATGTGGGTGAAGTGTTTTGCCTAAAGACATGACAAGATTTTTGCCGCTGGCGCCCCACTGTGACACCAGGTATTCCCAGTGGTCTCCCATCCAAATACTTACCAAGCACAGCCTTGCTTCGATTCTGAGATGGGACAGATCAGACTTTGAGGAGGTTTGCCCATTCCAATAACTGTAAGACAAACAATATGTTAGAAATGCAGATTTAAAGGGACAGTCCGAAATTTTGTACATAGGACCTCATTTCCTAGTGAGCCAGAGTGTTGGAGACGTGTGGAGACACTTTTTTAAATATTCCATCCAGTCCTTGTATTTGCAGAGGTCGCTGGTGCTAGACTAGCACATGTCAATGGCCATAGTTAGTCTTACCCACTCCACAAAGCACAAATTTATTAACTATTGTTACGCCAGACTGTCGATGTAACAGAATGTCTGTGTTAACAGAATAATGTTTGAAATAAAACTAACATTGCATCGCATGAATAGTTGCATGATCAGGGACTATTTTTTCAGCATCAGCAGAAATTTACTTTGCCAGTATCATAGGTGTGAGGTGATATCAGTCCACCACTGCCAAGCTTTCTATCAGGAAGTACAACTTGCTGCTGCTCAGACATGAATTCTTCAAATGCAAAGTTGGTTTTACTTCTAAAATTATTCTATCGACACAGACATTCACATCAATGGTTTGGTGTAATAATAGATTTGTTTTGGGTGCTTTGTGGAGTGGGTAAGACTGTTTTTAGTGGCAGGCTAACTATGGCCACTGACATGCGCTAGCCTAGCACCAAAGACCTCTGCAAATACAAGAACTGAATGGAATATTTTAAAAAGTGTCTCCACACGTCTCCAACACTCTGGCTAACTAGGAAATGAGGTCCTATGTCCAAAATTCTGGACTGTCCCTTTAATACATTTGAGTAATTGAAAGTAAATATTTACAATGTGAGCATGTGGCATTAGTCTTGCCACTTGTGTTGGATGAGAGGTTTTCACAAGCAACAATGAGCACTTTATCCACTTATTAGGAATGTATTATAGTTCATCCAGCTCCAATTACGACGAGGGCCCTCCTTGACATCATAACAGATCAAGTGTGTGTACAGTATATTAAGCAGGTAGGAGACACTTCACAGTATTCTCTAATGTGGACGCACTTTGAATTCTGTCCATGCACCGCTTCACAGGTCCACATAGTCAGCAAGTGCTCCTGGCGGCTGGCACCAAAAAAAGATCATGATTAAGCTTCCTCGCAAAACTTTTCATCTGAACCTGCTCGGAAAATTAATTGTTTTTCATCGCTAATTTGGAAGCGCATTAGCATACATTGACAGGAGCGGAGTGCCCATCTGCATGCATAAGGGGCCATGTGGGTTCACTCCGAGGTTGGTCACGGCCAAGAGATGGAGCGCGCTTAGACTGGAGGAGGGCGGACGTAGGATGGGAGACATCATTTTGCAGTGGGTGGGGGTAGGGTAGGGGTGAGGTGGGTTGAAGGGTGCAGGGGTGAAGTGCAGTCTCAGCACAGCGGTTGACATGGGGGCCGTGGTGGGCAGGTCTGTTAGCAGAATGAAGCAATCCCCCAGGACACAACATCAACACAAGGTACCTCCTGAATATTCAGTTCAGAGCAACAAAAGCCCTCTAAACTAAAGGGAGTCGTACAAGGTGAGAACGAAATTGAAATGTAGACACAACAAAAAGCTCATCTGCATAGTTATTGAAAGCCTGAGGATGTGTGTTGATGTTTGATAATACTGAGTGACTTTTTTTAAAGGAATATACACACTTTTTCTATACTATGTTGCTTGTGTTTATTGCAAAAAAAAAAAAAAAAAAGAAAAAAAAAAAAGAAAACTATTTAAAAACAACATGCATCCATAGTCAGAGCAGGCTTGTATCTCCATAAACCTCTGACCTTGAGCTGAGGGAGGGCCTCCTCCTCTTTATTCTATGGAAATGTTTCTTTGGCTTTAATATTCCACAAACTTGTCTATCTCCATGGAGAACTTCCAAGTATTGCTTTAACTTTCAATTTTCAGTTCAACAGCACAGTTCAAAAGCCCATATTATGCCATTTTCTAATCTATGTTATAATGTTTTATTTTCATCAAAAACATACCTGAAGTTGTGTTTTGTTTCATTCATTCATGTTTAACACACAAACCCTGCATAGTTAGGCTGAGTTCTTCTCTAAAACAGAAAACATACATTCCACCTTCACCGAAATCATTTGTTTAAAGGGACAGTCCGGAATTTTAGACATAGGACCTTATTTCCTACTTAGCCAGAGTGTTGGAGACGTGTGGAGACACTTTTTAAAATATTCCATCCAGTCCTTGTATTTGCAGAGGTCGCAGGTGCTAGGCTACTGCATGTCAATGGCCATAGTTATCCTGCCACTAAACAATCTTACCCACTCCACAAAGTACCCGAAAGCAAATCTGTTATAACACCAGACTGTCAATGTGAATGTCTGTGTCAATAGAATCATTTTAGAAGTAAAAACAATCTTACATTTGAAGGATTTATGTCTGAGCAGCAGTGAGCTGTACTTCTTGATACAAAGGTTGGCAGCAGCGGACTGATATCACCTAGCACCTACCTTACAGACAAAGTAAAATTCCGTTGCTGCTGAGAAAATACTCCCTGATCATGCAACGATTCATGTGATGTAATGTTAGTTTTATTTCAGACATTATTCTATCAACACAGACATTCACATCGACAGTCTAACGTAATAGATTTGTTTTGGGTGCTTTGTGGAGTGGGTAAGACTGTTTTTAGTGGCAGGCTAACTACGGCCATTGACATGCGCTAGCCTAGCACCAGCGACCTCTGCAAATACAAGGACTGAATGGAATATTTAAAAAAATGTCTCCACACGTCTCCAACACTCTGGCTAACTAGGAAATGAGGTCCTATGTCCAAAATTCAGGTCTATCCCTTTAATTTCAGCCCTGAAATTGACAATCTCAATTGAACTCTATTGAAGGTAAAAGGTAGCTCTTAACTTGAAAACTACTACTACATGACATAAAGGATTATTCAAACATGTGTAAATGAAACAAAACACAACTTCAGGTATGTTTTTGATGAGATTATTATACACATATTAGCCATGTATTATTATAACATGGCTTAAAGCTCACAAGAGTCAAACATTGCATTGCATTATATAAGATCTACCCTCATGCTTTACTTGGGGTCACATAGACCCGAAGAAACATTTTTTTTCCTTCCTGCTCTCTTAGTGCGGGTCAATCAGACCCAAAAATTTATTTTCTCACCTGGCGAGAATTTATTTGAAAATAAACTTTTGGGTTTGATTGACCCGCCCCAAGAGAGCGGGAAGGGGGAAAAAATTCTTCGGGCCAATGTGACCCCGAGGGGAGCGTGAGGGTTTAACTACCTTTACCTCGCAATGGTACAGCTAAGAGTATGTATTTTACTGCGTGATTATGAGATACAGCTATAATTTCTACAAAGAGCTGAAGAAGGTTGTAAATAATAATACCTTTTAATTTTCACTAGAAAGATGAACTAAACAACAGCCTTATGAATTGATAAGGACTGAGGTGCACTTGAGGTCTTGACAAATAGATCTTGTTTCAGTGCAGTTCTTAAATATTTGCAGTAACACCCACAGCGGCCGTCTCCTCAAGGAATCAACGCATATCGATTTGTTTTCGACCTGTGTCTAATTTTGGTTGCAGTAGTGAGATCACGTTCAGTCCAAGCCTCGAATAAGCTGTTAATTTGGATGTTTTGCCCTGGTCTGTCTCTAATCCAAATGCAGTCACAGTCTGTATGGTGGGGTCAGTTTGGGATAATCTGAAAAAAGACCAACTGGGATTACTGTAAAAAGTAAATATTTTCAAGATGAAATTGAAAAACTGGAGGACACAGAGGTCAAACTGAATAACATTTCAAGTGGAGTGAGCAATGGGCACAATTAAGTTCAATAAATTCAAGCCTAGAGAATAGTCCTTTTGTGCAGTGACAATTGTGTTTTAATCAGGCTGACTGACTTCAACAACCATCCTCTGGAAACACAGCAGTGCAGATTCCCTGCGGTCGTATTACCTTCGAGAGCACAAAACTGAACCAGAAATCACATTTAGAATTAGTACATGCAGTATCATTATTAAATAAATTGTTATTAAAATAAACTGGAATGATCTGATAGTGTAAAAAAATATGTGCAAAACTGACCCTTGTGAGCTTTAAACCATGTTATGACATTGCCTCATTACCTCATCAAAAACATATGTGGAGTTCCTTTATTAGTCTGTCCTCATCTCCAAAGATCTACAAGCTCTGTTCCACCTTGTGATGTCATGAAGTGGTAGTTTTCATGTTAATAGCTACCTTTTACCTTTAGTTCAGTAGAGATTGCAAATTCTAGGATGAAATTATCCAAATGATTCTAGTGAAGGTGTATAACGTTTAAAAAGACAGCGGAGCACTTACCACATGACATCACAAAGTGGAAAGAAGTGATTTCTGTTTGAGAGAGGAACTCATCCTAAATATTCAGGGTTTGTGTCTTAATGTGTGAATGAAACAAAACACAACTCCGGGTATGTTTCTGACATTATAACATAGATCAGAAAATAGCGTAATATTGGCCCTTTAACAACTACAACATAAACAAGCATCTTTTATCATATTCCTGGTGCATTGGCATAGTATTGTCTAAACAGAGTAACATAATGTGAATCTTTATTGGTACAATTCACTCACAGTCTCTTTACCTGCTGCTTATTTGATCTGTCCATATGTTACACTGTAGATAATCCATAGTTATTGCCACTTATTGTACAAATACTATAACAACTGACGTCTCTTTAACTGCGATTTATTCTGGGCCATATGCTGCACTGTACATAACCACAGAGCCTCTCATTCTAAGTTCTGTAGCCTTATAGCTTTACTCTGCTGACAGTGTTATGTTTTTTGTCTTGTAAATTTTTATAAAACATAAAGCAGGTGAACCAACACTTCTGTTTGATGGAAAAAAGTTATAAAGCCAAGGGATTACAGAGCCTATGCTGATATAAAATTCATATGGGCTATTCTCACAATAGGCTAGACTTCACATTTTAAAATACTGGAGTCAGTGGGAAGAACTCAATTGATATAAAAATACATATAAAAAACAAAACCCAGCAAATGTTTCATATGAAAATGTGTACCAAAATGTACATTACCCAGATTGAGAACTATAGGCCAGTGTAGTGACCTTGATAAACACTTCTGATTTGATCAAGATAATTAATTTCTTAATTTTGCAGTAGTAATTATTTGTGTTTGCTTAAAGTTGGGAAGCAAAAACCTATTCACTATCACCATGAACGTGCAGGGAAATCTCTTCAGTCATTGCAGTAAGCTGTGTAGTAAATTTACTGTTCAGTCCATGTGAAAATGTAATGCAGTATAAAGTTCAAATAAGGCACTCTCAGAAGGAAAGGGAAATCTAACCACTGTAAAATGCAGGCTGCTTGTAAGTAGAAGCTGCACTCTCAAACAATCCACGCAATTGTGTAGATGGGCTACATAGATAATAGGCTACAAAAAAGCCTACCTCGTTACTTTGATTGGTGCTGACCTGCATGCTATAGGCAGCTTTGACAAAATACCCATCCACGTTGAAGTAAATCAAGTGCATTCTTCAATCGTAACAAATTAGATATTGAAGAGGCTAGAGACAGGACACCGGGTATGATGGAGCAATTGTCACGTCGGACTGAAAGAGTCTTTGAGGTCAAGTCCTTTTCTGTATGCGCCCCGTTTATCTTGATCGTCAGTAAAAAGGACTTGATAATGAAAATATGAACATTTGAGTGAGGCTGTTTCACCAGACATTTACCAGCCCACTATCTGAGAAACACATTCGTGGTCAGAACCTAGGGTAAAAGAAACAGCCTGTAATCTGCTGTACGTGTTACAATTTTAGTACTTTAGAACTTTTCTTTGAAATTTTCATTATCCATAATTTACAAAAATCTTTGCAAGGAAAGCTGGCTTGTGTGAAATTGTCGACGTTCAAACTGAACAGGTGGCACCCTCTGGTGGACGCTTGTCATCACTACAAAACAAGCACGATACTCGCTCCACAGGTGCACACACAGATCCGTTAACACATGCAAAATATTTTCAGTTATGCACGTTACACATTGACTAGAAATAGCAATAGTTTAGTTCTTACTGTTTGCACATTGAGTACATGTCTAATTTCAGTGGGCCGGGCAGAGGCAAATTCGTGAATAATCCTGCTATCGTTCTCTTAATCTCATTACCCTACAGCCTATATAAGAACCATACAAAATGAAGAGCTTCATTTACTGGACCACATATTTAATTAGTGAAAGAACACAGCAGTAAAACTTTGAACAACAAAAGACAAATTCACAATAATGAGTGCAATATTTGCCATAGACCACAGCAGAACAATGCCTGATCATTCACAGGCCGGGACAAGTGCAATACCACACATGCACAAAGCATTGCTACCTCTCCCAACCTGCAAATAATGGACACCACACACACATTAGAATCATTTCAGTTCCATGATCAGTTTTGCATGGATTTGCACAGCATTTTAGTTGAAAGCTGAAAGCAAACCAGCAAAACTGACCAGAGACCCATGAACGCAAAGTACCCCAGCCACTGTGTGAGGCGATAAAAGTCTAGAAGTACTTTAAGTGCTCATACTGCAGTAGAACAATTCAAACTACCTGCACTATAAGCACTTTAATACCACTGAAACCTTGTCTAAAGCTCAAGATTATGCCAGTAATGATGAAAATACAGGCCACTGTCAGTTTTGCATAGATTTGCACAACTGTCTTTCTTGCAGCGCAACTAGGCAAAACTAACAGTGATCCGTCTGATTTTAACAATAAATGCATGAACATAAAAAGAAGAGACTTCCAGTCCCTTATGCCAGAAGGAGCACTTAGGGCAGTAGGTGCTAGTCTACTTCACTATCTGCACTAGATGCACCTTAGCATAAGCGCTAGCAGAATTTTTAAAAATCTGAATAAGAGAATATGCACTGTCAAATACTAACTCAAACAATTGGATAAAGAATTTGTAGTTGAGAGTTCATCTTCTATATTTAAAATCTGTAGGGGAGTTGTTGAAAAGAGCAGACACCCAGGCGTTGTGTGCGCCCCAGTGAAGAGCAGCGTATTCAAGGCAGTGCTCCTACAATTTCTCTCATCACAATAGTGCTGAAAGTGCCTCCACTGCAGTAGATTATACAAGACTACCTGCACTGTAAGCACTTTGACACTACAGTGACTTTTAAATGTCAGAGGTAGGGGATTTTATTCACATCAAATTGCCTTCAAGTCCACAATGAAGAGGTCTCCAGGAGAGATGCTCCATAGAATTGGCCTGTAAGCACAAACAAGACACAATGATGTTATAAAGGAAAACCTAATCTTTTCAAAAGTAAAACACACACACATTGCTACATTTTACAAAGTCATCAGTCAACAGTGTGAAACATTCAATTCAGAATAGTTTAGTGTAGTAAACCAATTTAGATGACAAAATTCAAGCCTTCTAAAAGTTAGTTATATAACATTTATTTTATCTTTAAACAAACAAAGCAACAGAAACAAGTGTAGGCTACTTTAACAATAAGTTGACCCAAATTTGGCATACCCAACACATGTGACAATAGCTTATCAAATCAAATATAGGTTGGATTTTTTCCATCACACTAAACAAAACAATCTTACTACCTCTAAACTTTAAACAAAAACAAATGACCAATAGGCATCTGAAACAGAGCTGGACCCATTGGACCTGAGAGACACATAAGAGTAGTAGTCACATTGTCCACCCCTCCCCCATACGGCAACATGGCGCCTACAAGTCCGCAATTGACCGTTTTATAAACATGCTCACCAATATGGACTCTACAGTGTTAACTCGTTTGATACCAACTTCAGATCTACTGAAATCAAAATTTGATCAGGTGCATATGATGCGTACGCACAGACGCGCGCACGCACCGCGCGTAGTGCCACTGCAAAGTTAACTCCGAGTAGAGTCAAACACGACCAGCGAGTAGCGCACGAAGGAGTCACCAAAACACGGCACGATGAAGCATGCGCTAGCCACAAGCTAACGCGTGTGAACCGCGACAGCGCCAAACTTTTACCCCAGAGTACATTATAACCCAGATTAACCACCCATGTGTTTGGCAAAGCTCGTAGTGTACACTTTGAGATGTTTAGACACAAAAACAGAAACCATATAAAAGACCAATGTGTTAGCAGGCTAATATTGATAGGCTAACATCGCGTGTCGGCGCTTTCCTGTAGAACACAATGCAATTACAAGTACACGCAGACGAGCTGCCATCTATAAAGTAAATTAAACAACATATTCTTGAAGTTCATAAAGATCATGACAAATTTATTTAAGATATACTGTATACTGAGGAGCGTTAGCACATGCTAACGAGGCCTACACCAGCCCCATGTGCTGCCGCTTTGTTCTGTAGTACTTTTAAGAGGCACAGCAGCGCAGAAACACACGGGACACACTACTCCTTCTGTTTATATACTTAAAAAAACGCATGCGCGTCAACAGAACTTGACATTTTAATGTATGCATTAAATGCATATTTTCTAAGGCGAGAACCACTTCTCCAAGCTACAACTTGAGGTGCAGCAACACATGTTTTTCAAATCTCCCTCATTCTCCAGCGCTGGAGAAGAGGTTGCCATGCGCTCAGTACAACATCGCTTTCAGATGCGGAAACTGACGATTAAACGTGTTTTTTCTAACGTGATCGACAAATCTACTCATGTTGTCGCATACGATTCTCAGCATATGACTTTATTGACGCAACTCCAGAAAAGGCTAACAACAGGTCTCCTGCCAATAACATGCGCGTAACAAGACACTAGCTTAAAAATCCACCATCTTCACTCACTTGTTCAGACTTACCGTTTACTCACTGTTTTAGCATTATTTGACGAAGAGAGCAAAGAAAATACTTCTCAAAGTAAACCACGCCGGCGACTACAATCCCAAAAAACACAACCATGTGGTACTATTGCGATTTGTTTGGAGTTTGGGAAGCGTAGTAAGATTGCGAAAGTGGCGCGAGTAGACTCGGTTTAACCATGTGGTGAATGAAGGGCGGCTCCCAGCAGCAGCTCAACTCCTCTT
The DNA here is from genome assembly GCF_026225935.1 of Boleophthalmus pectinirostris. Classification (NCBI taxonomy): domain Eukaryota; kingdom Metazoa; phylum Chordata; class Actinopteri; order Gobiiformes; family Gobiidae; genus Boleophthalmus; species Boleophthalmus pectinirostris. The sequence goes on along the minus strand of NW_026570970.1, from coordinate 17,578,480 downwards.
CATTAGCATAAAGCAAGTACTTCCTCTCAAAGAAAGTGCCTCTCAGCTTTCAACATACACGTTATCTCCTTTTAACAAAACACAATTATGAAATCTTCATAGTATGACAGCATATTTCAGTTTCTTCAGACAACGTTTCTTAATCAGCTTAGGCTGTATCATCAAATTATCTTATTATTATCTTATTTTATCATCATTCGAGAAAAAACGGCAACTTAACATATTTTACATTAGAATGACTTTAAATATTACGTTTTGTTAAATGTCATACATTATCTTAAGTTGTGACATTTTTATTTGGGCTTCTCTGAATTTGAAATCTTTGCAAAAAATATAAATAAATAATTAAATATAAAAATTAAATCGGGTCAAAATATGTAGACTAATAGACTCATATCGTATGATATCCTAAGACATTTTATAAATTTGTTATAGAAAACAATACACAAAGTAAATAAAACCAAGTAAATCGCTAGCTTTTCTGTTCGCTAATTTTGAACCTTTGCGGCTACCGTAGGTCATATGTTGGTCAGTCATGGCGGATTCCAGGGTGCACGAAACTGTACTAAATTTGTCATCTGGCTTGTACTCACTTTGTGTGAACTGCTGAAGCGACGTGTTAGTACAACGTTTGCATACGGTATGTATTCATTTGTGTATCGTTTATAGCTTTATGCCAAAGGGGCGCATAAATGTTATTGTGGAGGTCAATAACCGAATACCGGTGTCATCGTAGCCATGTGCTTGAGGAACTGATGCTCAGCAAACAAAAGGTAATGTATGCTATAAAACTTTATTAGGGTGTAAGCTGCTCTAAAGATTGCATCAATGTAGATTCTACAGTCGTCCCATTATTCAAAATGTTAAATCGCTTTGCATTAAATGACACTCTGACCATTTCTGTCTTTTATTTCACTCTGCACAGATTGATGGCTACCTCTGTATTCTGTCAACGTATCCTGAAGCTACATCACCTCTCAAGATTCCAAAGAGGCTTGATCTGGGTACGTAGTCAGCACAGCACAGCAGAGCAGGATGTTGATGATCCGGGTGAGACCGATGAAGCATTACAGCCTGGGGAAGAAGGACCTCAACTTGCATACAAACTTTTCTATAAACCATCTTCATATTGCCACATCAGACACTTGCAAACCGCTCTGAGCCAAAGAGACAATGAAGAGGATGAACCATGTCTGCCTATTCTTACACCTTGTTTCTGGCAACAAGGTAACACATATAGTGTGAGTTCTTCCCGACATCTTTCCAGCACAAAAAACACTCTGCTTGACTTAGCGTTTAACAAAAGCCCTGAAACACAATCACAGGGACGTAGACAACCGATCCCACCAGATGTTAGATTTGACACACGTGCCTTCCTCAAATGCAGACCGGAATATTCATATGTGTCTCTGGATACTACCCAACGACCTTCGTCTACTCCATTTGACAAAGCATGGGCACTCTTAAAAAAAGTCTCTGTGCTAAAAGCTGCTATGAAACCATCTGATGTCTCCAGTATCCTTTGGGAGCTGAGCTGTGTGGACCCCGACAAGACTACGCTAGTGAGGAGTGACTTGCGTTTTGTCATGCTACTTAGATATTCAGTAGAAAACCTGCAGCTGTATTCTTTATCTCAACTATTGGAAGTGTTGCAGGCATTTGTGTGGCTGGAAATGCCCTCAGCTCACAGTGTACTAGACCTGTACGAATCAGAGCTGAGCTGTAGAGCTGATCAAATGACTCTACATCAGTTGCTGTTCACTGCAGATTTGTGGCGCTGCATTGGAAAGCAGGTACCCCAGTATTTGAAAAAAGTTTATGGATCTGTTCCTTTATATGTAGGCCAGATAGGGACTCCGGAGCTGGTACAACTCCTCTACATCCTGGGAGAAGGCAGGCATTGCCCTAAAGACTTGGTTCAACCTTTGGAACAGCTGTTGATGCGCCATTTACACGAGCTACAACCAGAAGAGGTGGGCACTGTATGCTTGGGTCTTTTTAAATCCCAAACTTCGTTATCAGAAGGAGCTGTGATGCGTATTGTGGACAAGGCGTACCTTTTTGTGGAGGACATGAGCGACTTTGGACTAGTGAATGTGATGAAGTATTTGCGGTTTAGCTATCTGTATCACAAGGAGTGGCTGGAGGCTATGGGGAAGGAGGTACCGAGGCGTGCGCACAGGATGGGCATACAGGGGCTCATGCACATGGCACTGGCCTGTTCTGCTCTGCATTATCGCAATGATAATATACTTACGGGAATAGCAGAAAGAGTTCCCTTGCTAGTACCACATTGTAGGAGTAAAGACTCAAGTAAGCTTTTGTGGGCATACGGGACATTAGGCTTTCTTCCTGTTAAAAGTCCAAATCTGTATCCTAGTCTCACAGAGGGACTAAGGCTACGTAAAGCTGAATTTTATCGCTACCCAGAACATCTCCTCACTGGACTTTTAGGGCTCGCCTTCGTCTCTTCTTTCCCTGAGGATTTAATATCATTAGCACTTAGCCCAGAGTTTGTTAACTTAGCACTCAAATCATCACAACTGGATCTAAAGAAAGATTTGTACACTTTAAATGGTGCTGTGGAGCTGGAGTTGCCACGACCGGACCATGGCTGAGCTCCGAACTAAAAGAAGAGGTGGCAGACATGCTTTGTAATTTCGCAGAGTCAGATATTTGCCAAAAACTAGAAGTTGTGCAAGCAGAGTTATGTTTAAAGGATTTGCTTGGAGGAGAGAAGTTTGTGTGTAAGAGGATGATACTGCCGCACACGCGCTCCATCGATCTAGAAGTGCATTTGGATTCAAAGGGACAGCCCATTCCAGTGACGTCACTATGCAATAACACACCAGAAAAAACATCTTCCAAAAGTGAAAATTTCTATAACTGGAACAAAACGAACATTGGCGTTAAAGTGACAGATGATCTCGTTGCTCAGTTATTAAATACCAAAAACAAAAATACTCCATTAAAAAAAGTTAAACCCACACAACTTCATAGGGTAGAGCCTGATGAGAGGGAAACATTTGATACTGGCTTGTTCCTGACCAATGAGTTAACAGACATGTTAACCAAAAGTTCAAAGCTTAAGGAAAATAAAGGGCCAATGAAACTTGCTATACAGGTATCCAATAGAAATCATTACTGCTACCATTCCGAGCAGCTGTTGGGACTCCATGCCATGAAGAGGAGGCACTTGAAGCTGGCAGGGTATAAGGTTGTGGAACTGCACTATCAGGAATGGTTTCCCCTGCTGAGGAAAAGCAGAACAGAGAAGCTAGCATACCTTCACTGCAAGGTTTTCAATCAATAAAAATAAAACTGACTTGGATTCATGATGCACTAGTATAAACTCTAGCAGTTCTAAAACAAAACAAAAAAGTTAACAAATGAATGTTATCTGTAAAATTCTATGCATTTTTTTGTTTACAATAAAGGAAATTATATGTATTTGTTGTAAATGAGTCTTAATGTAAAGACAGTAATTATACTAGCTAATTGCAAATAAATATTTCTATTGCTTCAGGAAAGATGAACACTACAACAGCAGGTTCATGTCACACTTAAAAGAGGTTCAGTATTTAAATTGACTTTTTTTTTTTTTTTTTATTTTTTTTTAATTCAAACACATATCAAACACAGGAATGATTCTAATTCTTTATTATTATTATACATATTTTTACCACCAAGGAAAATTGCACCTTTATCAAAATAATTAACCCTTTATATGGCATAATAAATTACATTATTACTGTTTACAAGTCCATATCATACACAAAAGTAATATGAAAATACAGTTTCAGTTTTTTCTTTCTTTCTTTTCTTTTTTTTATCTGAGCAGTCAAGCCCAACAAGACGTGACACGAGAGCTCATCTTTTTGTGTGGTAGGTTTTACTTGTACAATGGGCACATTCTCATAATGACCGCATCAGGGCAGACTTGCGTGGCAGAGACAGTGATAGACAATTCACTCTCAATCATTGACTAAGGTTCACTGATTTACTAATGTGCTTTTCCATGCTTGTTTGAACAGGGTGGGAGTGTGGGTGAGACTGCTATTGAACAGACAAAAACCTGTAACCTGTAACCTTTAGCTCTACGTCAGAAGCTCACCTCTATTGCACCATAAACTCTTCAGGTTGCTATAATGTCTCATCAAAATAAGTAAATAGATTAAACAGATTAAAATGAGCCCATGGGCAGACAAGGACTTGCTAAGGAAAGTGCAGATGTTACCTTGGGTATTATTTTGGGTATTTTTCTGAAACAACATAACTTTAATTATGTCATAACTGAACAAAACAAACCACAAAATACCATAAAAGTGAGTTTTCGATACAATTCATAAAATGTAATTTGTTTATTTGTGGATGCCACCCAGATATTGATGATCCCATTGTTTTAGAATGTCAACATGTCAACACTTACTTTCTGATCTCTGTTATAATGTTGTCTCTTCATCGAAAACATACCCAGAGTTGGCAATCAAATCAACCAAAACACAACACTGGGTGTGTTTATGATGATGCAACAGCATTCCTACATGACTTAAAGCTCACCAGAATCAATTTTGTGTAATATAGGACCTTTAAACATTAACATAACTATATTTGTTATTTAGTCCAAATTTTGCAGTAGGAAGCAACTAGCCTATACTGTGTTCAGATGCATGTCTTAAGAAATTATGCATGAGTCAAATACCAAACAGAGACAGGCCATAGCCCATTGACTTTGCTGTGGGATAATTTTGTACATTTTGGTGTCTGCTAAAGGCTGCACTTGAGGCTGTTATGTGTTGACTTCTCTGGAGGCCTCTCATCTTTTTCCTCCCTCCCTTCCTCTTTCCTTCTGTCCCTCCTTCCTTCCTTCTCTCTCTCATCCCTCCCTCCCCTCCTCTCTCTCTCTGTCCCTGTGCCCCCCCCTTCTTCCTTCCTCCCTCGCTGCGCCCAGGGGCTGAAAAGGTTTACACATATCACAGGCCATATCACATTTAATTGGATGCTCGAGGCTATTTGTCTGTCACTGGTGATTCAAGTTATGGCGTGATGTCTATAGGGTCACATTAAAACAGAATATTTCTTCTTGGATTTGTGTGGGAGGCTACAGCAGGCCTTGGCATAAACACTTCTTAACTGTTTTATTCATTGGCTTTTATGGAGAAATGAATTATGAGTCAGACAAAAAGTGCTGGTTTTGGAGAGGAGACAGGGTTATTTTTGACACTGATGTAAAGGCCGGGGGGATGTGGGGACGCCATACAGATTACAGGTGCGGCGGTTTCCCTTTAAAAACGTCTATTTTCTCTCAACATCCCCTTTCGCCGTGACCCAGAAAGGCTGTCAGTGCTTTCATCTGGTAAAAAAAAATAAAACATGGCGCCCAGTGAGGAAGCTTTGTCTGGAAGAAAGGTGAAATATCCACTTTTGAAGACAACCTTATATAACACCTGTTTCAAAACACTGATACTGGAGCCAAATGTTTGTGTCATTAGCATTCATTAAATTCCAAATTACAGTAGGCCTAATTATAAGAAAATGTTTGTAATTTACAGTCATTTAGATAACAAAGGCTACACTAATACAGACATGCTTACTACTGTTTACATCTAGTTTTAGGAAATGGAATAGTCTATAATCTTAAAGGTCCTATATTATACACAACTGACTTGTGAACTTTAAGCCATATTAGAATGTCGTTACCTCCTCAAAAATAGACCTGGAGTTGTTTTTTGTTTCATTTACACATGTTTGAGTGATCCTTTAGTATTAGTCTGTTTACATCCCCAAAGCTCAGTATGCTCTGTTCCACCTTGTGATGTCATGTAGTGGTAGTTTTCAAGTTAACAGCTACCTTTTGCCTTTAGTTGAGGAAAGACTGGCAATTCTAGGGCTGAAATGATCAAAAAAATATTCTAGAGAAGGTATCTTAATTTAAAAACACAGCTTTCTGCATTACCACATGATATCTTTCTTTTTGAGAAAATGATAGACCCTATGCTGGATTTGTGTGTTAAACGTGTGAAGGAAACAAAACAGAACTTCAGGTACGCTTGTGATGAGAAAACATTATAATTAAATCAGAAAATAACATAAAAAGGGCCACTTAAAGCATTTGACAGTAAATCCAGATTGAGCCTACAAACCAGTGTGAGTTTACACATGCCATAGCACATCTACATGATTTAATACAGTTTAATACAATAATTCATTTTAACTGTTTTTTGACTGAAGCGTTATTTATAGTAGATGATTCCATTGCTGCATATCTCAAAACGTGACACTGACAGTGGTTTAATGACACCATGAATCCATATACAATATAGAATTTATCTAAAATATTACCAGGCACTATTTAAAAGTAGACAATTTAGTCCAATGCATTTTAATTGAAAATAGTCATATTCACGTTTTGCCAGCAGATGTCAGTCTATACACTTGTTCAAACTTGCCATTTCTCACTGACCATGCATGGTAAATAGCTTTTAAGCATTATCTTAACGTATCCATTGAACAATTAAATGCCATGCAAGAATACAAAATGTCGTTTATTCAAGAGATAAAACACAACTGAGAAAAAACCTCCGCAACTAATTTGTCTCAGAAGCTGTTTAATATTATTTTCACTAAAAACAATTCATGAATTTGTGATTGCTCGTCTTTGAAAGTAAATAGTTTTTCTTTATGTCCGAAGATTTCAAAAGTATTAAAAGGAATTCGCATTTGGACACTTTCAAGTCAGCGCTAACCCCGCAGCTACTAATTTCACACTTGTGGGTGTGCAAGAAGCCCATGCGTTTGAAGTTCGAATGATTCACTTCTTCTCATTTAGAGCCATTTTCTTTGCATTGGACGCATCGGGTTACCAAGAAGATGCCTGTGTAAAGGAGAAAAAAAGGCATGCGTTTGATTCAGTCTCTGTCTGCACAATAACAAGGCAAACGTGGAGGAGAGAAAAGCTCAGTGTGTAGAGCTGCAATTTTAGACCATTCAGACCAAGTACTTATTGGCAGGGCTGTAGCACCAAATTCTGTGCCCTGGGTGCAAATCATTTTCTTGGGCCCACACTATATATTGTCTAATGGAAAATGCCCATTACAGAATTTGTGAAGGGCTCCTCCCGGCCCTGGGGAAGCAGTACCCTGTACCCCCAGTCCAATAACCCTGGTAATTGAGATCTAAAAGATTGGCACTCATAAACCAAGGCTAAACAAGAACAAAACACACACATATATACTCACATTTAAAAAACTAAACCAGGGCAAAAACTGTCCAGAACCAAGACTAACCCACATCTGAACTAGGATCTCAAAGCCAAGAGGACCATGTCCCAGACTAACCCAGACAAAGCTAAAAGGAGACTTCTAAAGCTAAACTAAAAGCTAAACTAGAAGTAGACTTCTTCAGAATAGACTTGTCTAGCTGTATTCTACTAATACAACCTGTAGCACACTGTGAGAATGACTGAACCAGAGCGTGGAGCTAAATCACAACATTGTTAGATTGTGTTGTGCATCAAACGCTTGTCAAGGTGCTGAACTCTGTTACAATGATGACAGATGTAAGCAACAGCACAAGTAAACAGTGGGTAATTAAAGGTCTTTGGCATTGCAGCCATGTTTGAACGCTTAATAGGAGAATGAATGCTCTCTCAGTAATCCCCATCTTATTTGCATTTCAATTCGTTTTGGCCTCAAAGTTAATCCAATGCACACCAAATGAAAGCTTATGTTTCTTTAAGGAACATGCTACTTACAGCCCTAATGCTTTCATTTGGCTTTTGTTGTGCTTGTCAAACTGTTTCACACAGACATTTTGAAGTGATGCTGTTGAATCTCTTGAGGTCTCACTTTCTGTCTATATAAAGTTTGATCCAGAGAGAGTTTTGAGTTTAGAGTACTGCTTCAACGTGGTTTAGACTTTATTTTGTCCTATTTTAGATCTTGATTTGTAGTTCTAGTTTAGACCAGCTCTCATGTTTTATATGAATCCAGGTATTATGTTAATTCAGACAAACAGCCATAATTCTTGTTTAGACCTAGTTGAGTCCTGTCCTGTATTTAATCCATTTTTAATCCATCAAAACCAATTTAGCCCTCATGTAGTCTATCTTTAGTTCTGAGTTTAGTCCCAGTTCTGCTGCGGTGTGTACCCAAGAGTGAACTTCCCTAAGCTTGGCGTCTTCTCCTGAAAACAGTACAGTTAGTGCAAGACATGTGACAGTGGCAGATGGGTTTGTCTGATATACGATGTGAGCTGGCCTGGAGAAACGCTCTTTTCCGGTTGACGACAGAGAATCGCCATGTGTCTGTGCCGATGGCTCACTATCTTTCGCACTTCTCCTTGGCCACTTGTCGCTTTGTAAACCCTTCAGTGGCGCTCAATACTGTGGCCCACGTTTAGCATTCAGGACACACTCGCGGGGCTAAAAGAGAACTGCTGCAGGGACTGATAGGGGAGAGTTTGCATTCAGCTCCGGTCTCGTCCATTGATAGACCTTTATTAACTTAACCAAGTCCTGGATTTGCCACTTGGTTCCTCATTTATCATGGGGTAAGCCTGCTTCACCTGGAAACACAAGGGATTTAACACGGGCTTGGATTATGATTGATGTACTTTGCGGAATTAGCCAGAAAAAGTAAAAGTGTCTGTGGAAAGGGACATTCAATATTTAATGTTGTGACATAACCCAAGAGCTACAGTGCGCTGCCAATTGTCAACAAATCTAGGCCGTGTGCCAGAGGGACCTTATGTAGCCTCACTCAGATCTTGTTTTCAGGGCTGTTTATTGTTTTTCTGATATGAAAAACAATCAGAAAAGAATAGCAACTGTCTCTCTTCATAATTTTAGTGATTTGAGGTAGTACATGTCTATTTGTGGCAGGGAGGTTACTGCTCTTGTCTGTATGATTGGACTTTATTATAATGTGGGTTCTTATAGGGACGCACCGACACTGTTCAACACTGTTATCGGATCAGCACTGATACTGAAAAATTTGCTGGACCCGATATCGGCTTCCAAATATTAGATGGATATACTAATCAGTGTAATTAGACTATTAGCTGGTCATTCTCAGCTCAGAAAGTCTCATAATGTTTGAATTTCTATTTATACAATGTTGTTCTCTCGTTACTTGAGACATAATTAACACATTTGGATCAGTTTTGTCTTATTATATTTTTGTGTAAAGGAAAATAATGCTGTTTTCAATCTCAATACATAAAGCTGTAGTATTGAGATCGTTATTGGAAACGAAAAAGCAGGATCATTGCATCCCTCAGTGGCGTGTGGTTAGGGCGATCAAGGCAAGCAGTGGTTGCCCAATACGATCTAAAATCATAAAAGTTTTGAATTATCTCCAAATATTCCCATTTTCCCTTCACTTCTATCTGTTTGAAACATGTTTGTTGTCATGATGTCCTTTACTACACTCTTCTGGTCACCAAGCAGACTGCAACAACCACAGTTCGATTGCTGCAGTCTGCTCAGTGGTCCGGTTCGTACGTCTCATTGACTTGTGTTGTTTTGCCCTTCTACAGAGGCCTGGAGGCACATGTTCAGAGCGTGGCTTTCTACATGCTCTCTTACAACTATGGAGGCCAGCCGGATGTTTTAGAGGTTTGTGCATGCGTACTGAGGACCACAGCCTGCTCAAACAGCACTGAATAAACCAATATCATCCATGGGAATCAGATATGTGGAGCGATTCCAAGTAAGTGCACATGTACAGCAGGAGACAACAACAGCAGTGCCAACTTTTAACACAAGTGCCTAAAAATAAATCGCTTTTAGCAACAAGTCATTGTTTGTGGTTTCACATTTGTAATAATTAAATGTTAGTCAGAAATACAGGCCGTCATTTAATCAAACAGTGAGCTAGTTTCAGGGCTAGTTTGTGTGAAATGGAGGATCTGGATGGAGCAGTGGAGTTAGAGCGACTGGGGCAGGGTGGAGCCCGCCTCATCTGTGTGTTTATGAATGAACGACAGTGTCAGTGGAATATCAACACTATTAAACACAAGTGAAGGAACATGTGTCTGTTCTGGACCTGCTCCGCTTCAAAGAAATACAGGACATTACTTCAGACATGGTTTTGATTTGCATTTGAGAAGGGAGTGTGAACGAGCTGTTCTAACGCAGGGCTGTGTTTAAGGAAACATTTGTGACACATCAGGCTGTATTGTAAGTGCATCTTTCTGACAGTGCACTGATGTTAGTCTCTTCATGAATGTACATTCTGTGTAGAGCTGTCATGTATCTCTCTGGTTTCTAGATGCATAATAATAATTACATAGACAACAACAGTAGTGAAGGCTGAGCTGAATAAACAAATGGCCCACAAAAAGGCCTGTTTGTACCAAGAGGGTGTCAAATACAGTCCAATATATACAAATAGAAACAAACTATGTAGGTCTAGGTCTCTAATTTGACTCTAAAATTGCTCAGTATATATGCATTTAATATGTCAGTAAAATAAATATTTGCAATGTAGTGTGTATAAAAAGTGGCATTATTAAATTGTAATCGAGTAAATATTAATGGACACCCCAAATTTTCTAACCTATCCTGGCATTGGCACTGGCATTCCCAGCTTTGATAGGCAAATTTCCACTCAAACAAATGCATCCCTCTTTCCCCCTCTGCAAAAAAAGTTGTCATTGAGTACAGATACAGAAGTACTACAGAACAACTATTTAGGTAAAGACCTTACAATGGATGTAAAAATCTGATATTGGTTAGAATGGTTATCTATTGTAAAACATCACAAAGATTTAAGGCATTAGAGTAGAATGATATATTTCTTCTGGGGTTGAAACTCAGATAGTAATCAATACTTTAATCATACTATCGAAAATACCAGTGTAGAACCACAGGGAATACTATTAATTTATTCAGAAATTTACATCCTATTGTCTGTTTTTATTTTCTTCATCACTGTGGTATCCAAATTTGTACTGAGTATTCCATTTTTTCCTTAGTATCAAAATCAAGTTTGAAATTTTCATATTTTAACAACAATAATTCCATAAAATAAAGGTTTAGTCATGAAGTCTAAATTTCAGAATGTTTTCAATTATCCACTTTGAGATCCTAACCTGCCAGGTGGTTTAATCCTTGAAGCGCAGAATACCTGGAATCCTTGAAGTTTCACAGATCCAGTTAGTAAGAAATACACATTAACAACGAAAAAGATTTACTCAATTAAAGCTTTTAATCCTCTGATCTGACTGCATGCTACTCTGCTGTGCTATTAATATCATCCTCCATGCAGAAGGCGTGGGTATCGCAGAAAAACAGAGGCACGTTTAAATGCTCATTACCGTTATGTGTTCTTTTTCCCTTTTGAGACGAGTTCAAGATGACAGTAGCAAATTAGTCCAGCTACATTACATAACTGCTGCTCCTCAGTCATAGTTATCTCGCCGATTATTTCAGCTCAGAGCACCGCTGATGTAAGATCGGCTCAGTGGGACAGCGTTGGGCCGGGACAGATAAGCACATCCACGAAGCTGAAAGTAAATCAAAGGGTCAAATTCTGTAAGCATGTTTCAGTGGAAGACATATTGGATACAGTTGGTATGAATTTATGCCCTATTTTTTAAAGTTGTACTATGTTTATTCAATTACAGGTAATTTTCTAGCTCAAAAATACCTAGAAAAACAAGTGTTCTTACAGTGAGCAAAATCCGTGTATCATTCGTTCATTAGTTTTTTCAAAATAAAACCAAAAATAAGAAAATGAAAAAACAGCTATTTTCTTCATTATTTGTCTCCAAAACCAAAATGAAAAAATGGATAACAGCCGTTTCATGTTTCCGTGACTTAAACTGCAATGCTGGACTTTTGCGTCCCAGGACTGAGACCAGGACTGAACCAGGACTGAACCAGGACCGAGACCAGGACTGAGACCAGGACTGAGACTGGGACCAGACCAGACCAAAACAAGATCAGGACTGAGACCAGGACTGAGACCAGGACTGAGACCAGGACTGAGATCAGGACTGAGATCAGGACCAGACCGGGATCAGACTGGGACCAGACCAGGACTGAGACCAGGACCAGACCGGAACAAGATCAGGCCTGAGACCGGGACTGAGACCAGGATCAGACCAGGGCTGAGACCAGGGCTGAGACCAGCACTGAGACCGGGACTGAGACTGGGACTGAAGACTGGGACTGAGACTGGGACTGAAACCTGGGACCAGACCGGGACTGAGACTGGTTTAGTCCTGGTTAAGTCCTGGTTTAGTCCTGGTTCAGTCTGGCATCTCAGTTTAAGTCACGTAAACAGGAAACGGCCGTTATCAATTTTTTCCATTATTCATTTCACACAAAATCAAGAACTGAAAATACAAATCGTTATCCATTTTTTCATTTTGGTTTTGGAGACAAATAATGAAGAAAATTGTTTTTTTTTTTTTTTTTTTTTCATTTTCTTATTTTTGGTTTTATTTTGAAAAACAACTGAATGAATGATGCACGGATTGAGCAGCGTTGCCACTTCACAGATCTGACCAGTAACTTGGTGTGGTTTGCTATGAAGATAAAAAGGTTTAATGCCATACTGTGAAACATTCCAGACAAGTGTATAACATCTCCATAGAGAAAAGCATTTGACGAACCCTCCATCAGAAAAGTTACACAATGCACCTTTAATGTGTAAAATATTGTTCACATCAAAATCAAAATCTCCTCTTTGACAGATCTGAGCACACTTTGTCTTGCCAGTGCCCCGCAGAGTTAGGACAGACCATGAATATGTATTTCCAGCAGAAAATTAATGATGGTGACGTTCATTAAAATAATATTTAAAATCCACGGGGGAACGTCTTTGACAATGTTAATTACAGATGAGTCACAAGACAGGCTTAACTTTTAACACAGAAAACCCTTTGACTATGTAGGTGGACTTGTCCTTGAGTTTCTCCCATAGCTGCAAAGAATACAAGAGCAATTCAAGAGCAGCAGGCGACTGTCATTCACAAAAAAAAGGTGTGAGTGTAAGTCATGAGTAATTTTGATGCAAGCTTTTCATGGTATGGGTAAGATTATTTGGTAACACATTATTTTAGGGTACACTTATTAACATCTAACTACCTGCTAATTAACATAGTTGTAAATTATTAATTTGTCATTAATTAGTATTTAGTCAGCCTTTATTAATGTCTAATTCCCCATAAGCTTATTCTGCTATTATTTAGACATTTATTGACACTTTCCTATTAATACACTTCTTATTATTGCTTATTAATATGATACTAGGCCATTTTTGTCCATGAATTATGATTCTAATAAGCTTTTGGTGCAAATAAGTGAAAACTACATTTCTTGTGCTACTAGTCCTTAACAACATCAGCTTATTAGAATCATAATTCATATACAAAAATTGCCTAGTATCATATTAATAAGCAGTAATAAGGACTGTATTAATAGGAAAGCGTAAATGTCTAACTAATAGCAGAATAAGCCTATGTGGAATTAGACATTAATAAGGACTGAATAAATAGTAATTAATGCCAAAATTAAATTACAGATTTTTCATATTAGCCACATATTATTTAGAGTTAGACAAACTTTATTGGTCCACAAGGGAAATTATTTGATCAAAATAGTGCGCACATCACAATATATTATAATAACAAAGAGTGACAATATAAATGGTGATAATGAATTCAAAATAAGTAAATCAGTTTTTGTTCATACATTACTTATTCTGTCTTTAAAGGGGCAGTTTGGAATTTTGGACATAGGGCCTCATTTCCTAGTGTTGGAGACACTTTTTTAAAAATATTCCATCCAGTCCTTGTATTTGCAGAGGTCGCTGGTGCTAAGATAGTGCATGTCAATGGCCATAGTTATCCTGCCACTAAAAACAGTCTTACCCACTCCACAAATCACCCAAAGCAAATCTGTTATTACGCCAGACTGTCAGTGTAAATGTTTGTGTTGATAGAATAATTTTAGAATCCAAAAACCAACCTTGCACTTGAAGGATTCATGTCTGAGCAGCAGCAGCAAGTTGTACTTCCTGATAGAAAATTTGGCATCAGCGGACTGATATATGAGAAAATAGTCCTTCAACATGCAGTGATACAAGGTTAGTTTTATTTCAAACATTATTCTGTTGACGCAGACATTCACATCGACAGTCTGGTGTAATAATAAATTTGCTTCGGGTGCTTTGTGGAGTGGGTAAGACTGTTTTTTAGTTTTTAGTGGGAGGCTAACTATGGCCCATTGACATGCACTAGCCTAGCACCAGTGACCTCTGCAAATACAAGGACTGGATGGAATATTTTAAAAAGGGTCTCCACACGTCTCCAACACTCTGGCTCACTAGGAAATGAGGTCCTATGTTTAAAATTCCGAGCTGTCCCTTTAACAGTTAAGTGTGAGTGAGTGTGTGTGCATGGTTGTGTTGATTTTATTGTTTTTTTTTTAATCTGTTTTATTTTTAATTTATGTAGCCTCCTGTCTGCTCTACTGTATCTGTATTTTTTGTTATAATGATTTTGAGGACCCGCTTGACAATGACATTGCAGATCATCTCAAATACATTTAAATTTAAGTAGGAAAAATAGCTTTACATACTTTCTCAGTATTTGTTTATGTTTATAGGACACATAAAAGTATTTTAATGGCCTATATTTAATCACATCCGGCGGTTCCTTGCTTGAAACTTGGACATTACATAACATAACTACACCAAGTGGTCTCCTCATTAATGCTCATTTTGCATGGTGTTTTTAAATGATTTCAAGGGGATATTTAAAACTATGTGCAGAGCAATTAATGTCAAATAGAGCAGAAAATACTGCAATGCACAGAACAAACCTTATCTATTAAAATGGACCGACATACTTTGAGCAGTCTATTATGAGATAATGCTATCAGCGTCCACTAGCCTATTTCAAAGGGGCCTGGCTTAAGTGCACACTGTGATTGTGTGTTAATAGAAGTTCACATGGAGCCTGTAATTAGACTGGAATTACCCTGTTCGACAAATATGAAGTGATGTGCTAACGCTTTCATAAAGATTAATTACATTATCAGGTATCAAGATGTACTAAGATGCTAATTACAGACAACAAATCTCCAATACACTACGGCGTTGCTCTAGACAACTACAATACCCCCCTGTATTTTCCACACAGAGCCATGTTGGAGGAGACAGCTGATCAAAGAGCGGGAGGAATTTTAAAATCATTCCAGTGTTCTGACTTCCTTGTGTATTAATAATGGATGCTTTTTACAGTGCATTCACATTGGTCTGACACTGCAAAACACAGTGCTCTGCTACGCATCGCTATTGAACATTTCCTCCCATGAGCAGAGGGAGAAGCTGAGTGGAGTCATGTAGTGCTTTAGCTGTTTGAAGAAAATTCATTCAAAGTATTTATACACAGTTTGGGCTTGACTTAAAGGTCCTATATTATGCACAATGACTCTTGAGAGCTTTTAGCCATGTAAGAATGTTGTTAGCGCATTATAAAGACCTTCTTTTTGTATGTTTGATTTTATGAACTATAACATCAACCTGCCCAGGGACTACAGGTGGAAATTAGCACTGGTGCTATAACCTGGTACAGTGCATCTCCCCTGTTAAGGTTAATGTATATTGTGCACTGTCCCTGTCTCATTAAATAAATACACTAAACTAAATCAAAAACAGACTTGGAGTTGTGTTTTGTTTCATTCACACATTTGAGTAATCCTGTATTTTTAGTCTGTATACATCTGCAAAACTCAAAATGCGGTTCCACCTTGTAAAAACACAAAACACAACTCCAAGTTTGTTTTTGATGAGGAAACAAGACTATAACAGACTAGAAAATAGCGTAATATGGGCCCTTTAATGTAGTCACAATTGTAATTTTTGATTTGTCTATAATAATGTGTTTGTGACTTTAGGTAGTTGTATGCCTAAATCCCCAATGTGTGCACAAAAATAAGATAGCCATAAAATTATCACTATAAACACACTGAACTGCTCAAAAAATGTACACAAAAAAGCATTTTACAGATGCACAAATCTGTTTTACACACAACACTAGTTTCACATTTACAGATCTATAGTTTAGCGTGCACAAATCTCCAGTTATCAAGTCTATGGTGGGCTATGCGTCACAGACACAGTTTCCTCTGAAATTAGAGATTGCTAGTTTAGTGAGACATGCTATTACTATATTACTATCCATCTATCTCTGCTCAAGCAGCGAGAGTCGCAGGACTACATTCATATCATACTCTAGACAAGTGTGCAACAACTCATGCAGCAAAACTTAAAACGTGGATGAAGAATTTACCACATTTACACAAAGCATTTATTACAATCTGAACTAAAATAAATGCATAACAAATAAATTCTAACCCCCTTGGCCTAGAAAACAGACTCCCATCTTTCCAACCCTTGTTAAAATGTAATATAAGCATTTTTCTCAGCAAAATTCTATGCAGAGAATGATTTATTAATAGTGTAAATTGTGCAGATGTGCTGTTTTCTTTTCCCATTCTTGACTCTTCTGCTGTAGCGTCAGTGCGGCTCTCTAAGGCTGACAGAGGTCCATCTTTAATGTATTGTCTGAGGAAAGCTCCACTGGCTGACCTCATTCTCTGCTCCTCACACGGCGTGGGACTCCTGATCAGAAAAGAACTCTTTAATAATTCCTGTCTTTGTGGCTTAATGCTTATCGCCCCATCCTGTCTCTGATTAGACTCGTGCCTTTCCTAATCCGGACAACTTAATTATACAGGAGATGTCAGACTTCCAAGGACGCCCCTCTCTGAGAACAGGAAAAGCCAAGTGTGAATATTTGATGGTGTCTCGTGTGACACACAAAGTCATCTCCCCTGGGCACAGCGGGGCCATACATGTAGTATGTCTGATGTGTCCATGCATGCGTGACTGTTTGTTTAAACATTCATAATGCCTGATCATAATTACACTACAGGCTGCTGGGGAAGTTTACCGTCCATAAACCCAAGGTGCTCTGCCACCTGCATCAGCAGCAGGTGTTGGTGCTCTATTGAGAGGCACTTAACTTGATTAATGAAGGTAATATGCTCCTGTCCTAATAATAAGACTATACACAGCGTTTCTATGGTAACTGGGCCTTCAGTGTCGAACTCTTTTCTGTTACTTTGATGTGTTAGCCAGTAGCTAGGTGTGCACTAACTGTGCTGTAACCAGTGGGAGACAGCGCCCATGGGAGAAGAAAACACTGAAATTGCAATCAACTCTTTGATTAAAGGGAAGGAAATGTGTTCTGAACACTGCAATTTGTCCTGCTTTGATTGCATCGATCAAACTGAAGTGAAAGTTCAGCCCATTAGTCTTTATGGACTGCTGAGGCAAAGGTTACAAAGCCATATGAGAGGATTGAATTTGGAAGAATAGAAAACACTAACACACTGGACTTAGTCATCTCTACTGCCTGTTGAAACCGCATGTTTATAAATAGTCTGTTTTATTTTTATTTTTTATACCAGCACACATTATGATTTTATGCATCTTGAGCATACCCTGCGCTGTGCTCACCTCTCATCATTTTGAGATTCCCACGAGCCTGTGCTCTTTTTGGACTTTTATATTTTTTTTATATACTGTTGGTGGATCCCCTCAAACTCAGGTACTGCAGGTTCAAAAATGCAGGATAGACCATGAATTATTAACCAACATTGTGAACTCTAAAATAGTATATCTGAATAATTAATCCTGCATCCTTATGAGTTTTGTGCTTTAAATCTATGTGGACATCATTTACAACATGTTAAGTGAATGCATTAATATTCAGAGTATACACTAGTTAGCAGATAATGTTGAAATAAAGTGCGTCACATGGGGGCACACTGCTCACTTGGCTGTAGCAGGTGACTATGGAGCGATAAGAAAATGCAAATGTATTTTTTCCACGCTGGTGATTGCTGAGTTTTCTGCTGAACGTGTCACCAGAGGAATCCTTATCCAGCCGTGTGAAGCGTGTGCCGGAGGGGGAGAGCTGACACTGGTTACACGAGCGCCACAGGTAAATAAACAAGCAACTATCCTAAAAATCATTGTACCCCTCCACACAGAGCTGTAGTGGGAATAGTACTGTAGAGGCACTGCATTATGACCACTGAATACAGATGATCTCAACATGGCACTTGTCAATGTGGTGAGTAAACTAGTAGCAAATAGAAAACACACACACAAAAAAACATGTAAGTGTGAGGATTACTGGGCCTGGTACTGTTTTGAATAATAAAAAATTCAAGGCAGGATTAAACTATCAGGAGAATGTGAAGTGGGCAAATCTTCTTCACTTGTGGGTAAGTACTTAGTAGATTATTTTCATATCCTGGGGCATGACAAAACTTATCTGGAAGAAAAAATATAATAATAAATCAAGAAACCTTAAAATTACACAAAACTTTTAAACCTTTTTTTTTTTATGGTAAAATTGTAATATTTGGGGATTTTGCCAAAATAACAAGCTCAGCTTGTGCGGTTCAAAGAAGCTAACTATACTAGCCAGCTAACTCTAAAATGCTGCATTTTACACCAATAAACTTTACACCAAGTATTAAAGACCTTCCAGAGGAACTATCCAGAGAATGGTCTATTTTCACCCACCTTAACCACAGAGCAAAGTGAGAGTTAGGCTTAAAAGAGGCTTTTCCTGTCTCTAGAGTTCCCCTGGCTCCCCCTGGAGGCTGCTGTGATGCTGCAGGACATAGAGGAGGAACACTTTTGTCCTGGAGGCTGTTACTCACCTTGCCCTGACAGTGGATCTGATGACCCTACCTGTTGAGACTTTTGTTTGAGCTTTTCTATTATAGTTTTATTTTACTGCTCCATGTGCTTAAATTGTCCCTCAGGGACAAATGAAGTGATATTGTTTGATTGCTGTAAAGATGGAGTTAAATTCCATACTGTACAAGATTCCAGGCTGTGCAAACATCTCATGGAGACTAGCAGGTGGCAGATCCAACCATCAGGAAAGTGGAACCTTTAAATTTGTATCAGATGTCAGTGGTGGAGGAGAGTTGAGTGGAAAGAGCTGATAGTGCAGCAGAAGATACAACTGTGCTCTGGGCCCATCGGGGATCCACTGTGTGGCCATGTGTGACACCGTTATAGTGCTACTCTCAGCAAAATGCCATTAGCCATGGTGCAAAATGAAGTATGAAAATGGCAGACTGGGCACATTTTAAAACAATTTTACACTGATTAGTACAATATAAATCCACAATGTAAAATATTGATACAAATGAAAGCATGTTGCAAAGAAATCAATATGAATGAGAATTGTTTGCTTGACTCAAGGCCGGAGGTTTATTTGTGGAAAGTGGATTAAATGAGATTTGAAGATGGCTGGGATATTAAGAACACTAATCAACATTTGCAAACTCCTGTCAGTGTAACCGTCTCACAGTGTTTCAGTCAATACATGTTTTGTAGGTATAGGCAAAGTGAATATCTGCTGTAGATATTACATTTTTTAAAATATTAAAGATCCTTTACCTGACTTTGAACCATACCATATTTCAGCCCACTTAGTCCCATCACTCTGATGTTGACAGTGAAATGTCTGGGATTGTCAAAGGCAGATGTTTCCACATAGTTCATACATTTCAAAAGAATATAAGCAATCTGAATCAGTCGTGTTGTTTTTGCAAATGGTATTGTCACATTTTCATGTAGCGCTTTTCCACCTTCAAGGTGCTCAAAGTGCTTTACCAGAAGGAACCACTCATCCATTCACACACCAATGTACACACACACTGGGGGAAGATAGGTTAAGTGTCTTGCCCAAGGACACAATGACAGCATTCATCGCAACTCAACCAATGATGTTTATGTTGAGAGTGGAATTCAAACTGCCAATCTTCACATCAGTGGAGTTACTGTTGCCCCAAATAACTACTTTTAGAAAATATTGGTAGAAGGAGCTTTGTGTGAAGGCATTTTTATTAAGTCAGAAACAAACAAAAAGAAGATACAGGCCCGCTAATAGTTACAATTTTCTTTTTATCTGACTACAGTGTATCAAGGTTAGCACACAGGACACCTGCAAAATGTACCCTTTGGAGTTTTTATTCATGTTATAATGTTAGTCCCTCTTCAAAACATACCTGGAATTATATTTACCTTCATTCATGCATGTTTTATTAATCCTGCTTACAAGGCCATCTGAGCCTCATAAATCACTCTGTTTCAGTTTTCCATGGATTATCACATCACAGGTAGAAACCCGGAGGTCTTCTGCGCAGTTTTTCAGACCATAAATCATCCCCTCATTTTGAAGATTTGAAGTTGTGAAATTTGCGTCCATTACAACTGTGTGCTGCTTATATTTAGCATTTGATCATGTCCTTATGGCTACATTTTTCCATGGTTTATTCCAGCTCTTTCCAGTAGATAGTGGGCTCACACCAACCCCATGTAGAGTAGCGCAGATGATGCAAAATAATGTGTATTTTCTAAATATAAGCATTATTTTATGTTTATGTTTAATTTATTTCTATAGGTACTTGAGCATAATGTATATATCCTGCACTTGCAACTTTTCAGGTGGAGATTCTGTCACCTGCTTGACTCTGTGGAGATGTTTTTGTTTTGTTTGGAAAGTTCCACTAGCCTGATTCATCAGACGGTTTCACTTCGTAGAAGCAGGGACTCCCAGACTTCCTTCACCCCAGGAAGTTTATTTAACAAATCACTGCTATTTGGTTGTGATGTATGTAATGTGCCACTGACTGTGCTAACTGGTATATTAAGCTTTTCCGAAATCCTATAGGAAGAAGGGCAATGACGTCTTTCCCTTGATAAAATTCACCAAACATTCTCTTTGTTCCGGCTTTAAATCCTCGATCTCAGAAATCGTTGCCAACACTGAATATATAGCTCTTCACTAATTGGCTGGTGCCCAGACTTGCACTTCCGGGGTTTTTGCGAACCATCTAGTGTATTCCGATTCCTGACCTAGTTGCTAGAGAGAAATTAAATTGAGTAGAGGCACTAGGTGGCACCAGCCTGGCTAAAGTTCCACAGTATGCATTAAAACTGAAAGAGATTTTCCATTTACAGGTTAGATCTGTGGAGATGCAAGCTTAATCTCAGTAAGAAAGCATGCTTTTAAGGTACTTGGGGCGGTTTCTACCACAGGTGGCAGTAGCTCAGTTGGTAGAGCATTCGCCCACTGATCTGAAGGTTGGCGGTTCGATTCCAGCTCTCAACATAAAACATCACAGGTTGAGCGGTCAAATCCACTGACCCACAGGTTGGCTGGTGTGATTCCAGCTCCCACAAATGAATTCTGTTGTTGTGTCCTTGGGCATGACACTTTGCCTACACTGGTGTGTGAATGGGTGAGTGGTTCCTTGTTGTAAAGCGCTTTGAGTGCCTTAAAGGTGGAGAAAGCGCTATAGAAAAATGTGACCATTTATTTCTTAGCAGTGAAACAGATGGCACTAAATAAACGCAAGATAGATTTGTTTAATCTAATATAATGTTAAAACTGCAGAACAGAGCCAGAGATGACACAAGATGTTAGCTGTCAACAAGATACAGGATTTTGAAGTAAATATTATTCAGGGGATACACTGCTCTTTGAAATGCGTGGATGGCTGTGTGTGGCCCTTCATTTAGATTTCTGGCTAGAATTCAGATCTGACTTATAAATCATAAGACAAGCCTAATGGTTTGGTGAAGTTACATGTTCATATAGTACCAGCCATTTTAATATAAAACCATAGTCCCATTATTACATTGCCAGCATCTTAGAACAGTTTGCTTTGTTCCCTTTTCTTGACCCAGAGCCAAATGCATTAGAAACATTGTGTTCAGCCATTGACAAGAAGACAAGTCCCCCCCTGCAGCTGCCAAGAATCCGCAGTAAAACTCAAAGGGTGATTTTTATACATTTTGAGCGTTTGCATTCTGAACTGCTCTGCCTTCGGCTCATCACCAAACCACCATTGACATCTCTTGTATACATCCATATGTCCCTGTCTTTCCCTACAGAGAAGACTTCAAGTGCTTTTTCAGATCTCGGGCTAAGTTTATTTTAACCTCATGTTTGTGCTTTCATCCAATACCTGGCTCAGATCCTGGCTCTTATATCCTTCACCTTCAGCGAATCGGGAGGTCCCAGGAGGCTCTCTCTCTCTTTCTCTCTCTATATGTATCTCTCTAACTCTGTGTGTGTGTGTGTGTGTCTTTCTCTCTCTATATGTCTCTCTCTCTTTCTCTCTTTTTTTTCCCAAGGGAAGAAGTAGCCATCTAGCCCGTGGTGCGGTATGCGTGTGTGAAGAGTTCCTGCAAAAGGTCAAAGGTCAGGCTTAGCAGGGAGTCATGCTGAGTTCATATCCACAAGCACTTGCAGACTTCTTGAAACTGACTCTGTGGTGTATATTGTGTTGTGAGGAGGACACTATAAAAAATATATATATATTAGCGTTACTCAGGTGTTGGTCTGCACAATATATTGCAATTTTCAAGTGGTGCAGTTATCAAAATGCAAAGGCTTCAATCATTTGTTTAGGTAAAGTCAACTTTGAAGTGTAGATCTACAACCATACATGTTAAAAGTCCTATATTACACAAAATTGACTCTGCTTGTGACCATGTTAGAATGTTCTTACCTCCTCAAAAACATACCTGCAATTGTATTTTGTTGCTAGCACATGATGAGGTCTTTGTCGATAATGTAATTACTAATAGATCAGGTAAAATTATATATAAAAATGGTAAGCTTATTAATACAAACAAGACACATGGAGCTAAGATTTCAAGTGAAGCTGTGAGGTTTATAAATGATGCACTATTGTCCTTTAAACAAACTTCAAAGGTCCTATATTGTGCAAAATTGACTCTTGTGAGCTTTAAGCCATGTTAGAATGTTGTTACCTCATTAAAAACATACCTGGAGTTGTGTTTTGTTTCATTCACACATGTTTGACTAATCCTTTATTATTAGTCTGCCTATGTCTCCAAAGCTCAAAATGCTCTGTTCCACCTTGTCATGTCATGAAGCGGTAAGTTTTCAAGTTAACAGTGACCTTTTACCTTTAGTTAATTAGAGATTGGCAATTGAGTTTAAAAACACAGTGGAGCACTTCCTGTTCAAGGTGGAACAGAGCGTTTTCTGTTTGAGAGAGCGACTAAATATGAAGGATAATGTGTTTAACATGTGTGAATGAAACAAAACTCAACTCCCGGTATGTTTTTGATGAGGAAACAACATTATAGCAGATCAGAAATACCGTAATATGGGCCGTTTAACGTTGCATATCTAAACGACGTAGTGTAAACTGAACCTGAACGCTAGAATCTAATTGCATCACATTTTCCTCAAATACAACAGTTCTCATGGGCATTAAATATGGTACAAAACAATATTGCCAGATTTATCATAATGGAGAAGAGTTTATGAAAGCTTTTGAAACTTTCTGACCCCAAAACCTTGCTAATTTCAGTTTTGAAGCAATGCAGAATTTAGATTTTCGCATAAACGTAAAAATAAAAAAATATATATATAAAAAATAAATTAAAAAAGTTACATTTTAAAAGATTGTCTGTGCATTCATGCTAAAAGGTTCAGCAACATAACCTGCAGATATTTTTGCTCAGAAAAAGGAAGCAATCACAGTAGACATAAACAATATAATTTGTAGCAATCAGCACCTAAGAGAGTGTATATGTGTTTAATGTCAGATCAGAGAGGAAAATGTTAGAAAATGACTCAACATGGCGGGTTTATATATAGAAGCTATTAGTGCCACAGGCTAAAGGCTACATGCTGAAGTCAATGAACTAGTACTAGTATAATCCTGAGGGGATATGGAAGCATGCTGTAATACACTGTACACTCAGATTCCAGTAGAGCGAAATCCTACCTGTATCATGGGCTCAAACTAAAGTACCAGACCATATTTCTGAGTTTTTACTCCTTCGCTATACAGGCCTCACCCACTAGAGGTTTTTCTTTATTTCATTCACTTTTTTAAAACTAAATATTTCACATTGCAACGTTAAGGATGCTCTATGGAACTTTTCTGCTGGAGGCAAACCTACTTGTCTCTGAGATGTTATTGATTTATCTGGCGTGTTCCACACTATGGCATTAAACATATCTTTCGTTTATCTTTAATTATACAGGAAGAGTCCAATGAGAGTACCAGACTCTTCTTTGTGTGCTCCCTGTTTAGACAGTACAAACAAAAAACAATAACACAACTGCATAGATCCATTTAAAACATTAAAAAGAGGTGCAGGGGTGACTGTAAATGTCATTCCCCACACTATTAAAATGCACCAGTGGCACCAATGATTTCACTTCTGCGTGTCCTTGAAATGTATTCCATTTCCAGGCAGCAAAATAACCAAAAGCTTTTTTCCCCATTTCAGTTCTAGTGCCGTTTTTAGACTTAAACAATCATGAGATCTTGTATTGGTTAAAAATTCAACAAATCAATTCCATTAAAGCAGACCTATTATGCAAAATCTTTTTTTTAGAGCTTTTACCCGTGTTATAGTTGTTTCCAGTCACCATTTCCACTCCTGAAGTTGTATTTGGAGTGATTTGTGCATGTTTGAGCAGTCTTTAATCGCTCATTGTCAAGATGCCATATTGGCAATCATCTCCCTTTTTCACCGCCACAGCATATGCACAGTGTTCTGTACTTACTTCATTCTATAAATTCTCGAAAGCTATCCATCGACTCTTTGTTATGATGACATTTATTTATACTGGGCACCCCTGGTTTCTTATAGAGAAGTAAAAAGTAATAATATGTTTTAGATCAATAATGCAATTTAAAATGTACAAATTATAATATAATGATCCATCGGTGTCATTGATTATAAATATATCAGACACAGGCACAATATGTCTTCTTTAAGGGTCTTGTCATTGGTCATATTGAAAAATGTGCTTTCAGACTGTCAGATGGCTTCTTTCTTTTTGTTGGAGAGAAGCAGAATCCAAAGCCTCCACCAGAAAAGTTGCAGAAAGTTACACAGCAATTTAATTTAATAACATTTTGTCCATTATGGTCAAATTTATTAGCGAAGTAATTATTTTATTAGGATCATAATGATGTTTGTGGAGCAGCAATAAAAAGGTCTGGAGTAAGTTGGAAGGAATTTTTGGTGTGACTAGTTCATTCATTCTGCATTTTCATATACAAACACACTTTTCATTAAGGAATCTTTGCACAGTAGAGTATATTTTTAGTTCATCGAGTATTTCTTTCATTGATTTCTCCTTATATTCACACAAACTTTACTGTCTTTATAAGTGCTTGGGGCTGTTTGACCTTGCAGCAAAAATCCCTAATGGGTAACATCTTTTTTTTTCCTCTTAGGTGTCTGTATGAAGAAGAGGACTCCTCACTCACGGACACGCTTATATCTGGGGGATCTTGTCAGTCAATTAGCGATCGGCTGTCAGTTATCCAGTCAACAGTGAACAAGCAGACTGCGCGCACGGCATCGCAATGAGCTTTATTATCATCAACAGTACTGTGGCAGCCCATCTTTCTCTTTTCAGGTTGTTAGCCCTTATTTAGTGGTACCTTATTTTAACATGCGACTTGAAAGAACTGCTTTTAACACTGTGGTTCTTAGTACACAGCAGCCTGCAACAAAATATACTTTATACTGTGTCGGTAATGAGCAAAGATATGAATGGTCAAATGTAGTTAATGCTGAGGCACTGGTTAGCCCCCTTTGAAGTGCGGCGTTTTGAAAATTAATCATATTCATGACCCATTTGCGGATTCACTTTATGGAAATGCTTGATGGCCTTGTTGGCCCGATGCACAGACACGGGATGAGAGGAGGCTGCCGACACAACAACTTTATAAATAATGAGGAGCTTGCAGAATATGAAGTGATGTGTAAATTCAACCTGGAAGAGTCAGGTTTCTTTACCCATATTAACACCTTGTAAACTTTTATATTATACTCTCTTTAAGGTGCACTTTACTCTCCCCATAGGGAAATTTGTCCACTGCTTCTTTCGGTGCTGCTGGAGCAGTGGGTGCCACAGCGCAGTGCCCAGGGACTGCCTATATTTACCTTCCTACCTTCTGCTGCTTGGTCAGTCCTGAATGGTGTCTCTCTTTTCTTCTGTGGAGGGATGTCAGTCTGCTCCCTCTGTCACACCTCAAGCCCACAATAAGATTTGTTTATTTCAATGTGATGCATGTGAAACAATGCTCACCCATCATTTACAACACAATGAAATATACAGTTTAGTCCTTCTACCACTGATTCTGCACAAATGTTTTTCAGTCCCTTTTTTCTTTTTCTTCTTAACCAGCCATTTATTTTGATACGGGCGGACCAAGTGTGTCCCTGATTGGCATATCGAACTGTCAATCATGTTCATCTGAACTGGCTGAAATACAATGGTGACTAGACTTACATCTACATAAAGTACTGGAGAAATGTGTATTCTGGTTCATAGGCAATTTTGATTTCACTATTTAACTGGCTTATTTACATAATTCGTCAATACATAATTCTTTGTTCCTCAAGTCCCCCACAGTTGAGGTAAACCCATGTAGAGTTCAAACATTGTTGTTTTTGTGTTTTTATTAACAAAAAGCAAAACAGAAAACTAGAGCTCTCATTATATCACTGCAAATAAAATAGGAATGATGACATTTGTTTGACAGGTAGAGCTCCTGCGGGTGGATGCCATGTTTCTGTGCGCCCCCACTGCACCATCTGTCTGCATCCATTGCAGATAGCTGTGTATCCCACAGGAAGCCCACAGTGAGACACACACAAACACAGAACACTGCTTTTTGGGAGAGTGCCATCACCACAGCTGTCATCAGTGCGCTTTACACTGGGGCTTTAGAAGTTTAAACATAAAAGTGACCTGCCACCAACTTCAGGAGCTTACTTACATCAGACTCCTGCACCCTGCGCTGTACTCCAAGCATGCACAACAACTTTCTATTTCTTAGTGTGTTTGGTTAAAAATAATAACATTAAGAACATTCCTCATTAAACTCCACTATGGGAATGACTCACATTAATAAACAATGTGAATACAGTATAACCAGGAGCTATTTACATATTATTCAAAAGCACAATGATGTGAGCAGACAGTAGGCCGCACTGTGTCAGGGCTGCACCTGACGCCAGGAGCAGCAGAGGTGCTGAAGAGAAGGAGGGTACACTGTCACCCCAAGCCTCCCTGAACTGCACAATCCTCTTCTTGTGTTGCATCATGGGGCTCACACTGACTGAGCTGCAGACAAAATACTGCAGAAGTCTGAAAATATTTAGAGATTACAATGACTACTGCACAGAGCCATCTGGTTTGTTTTCCACAGATTTTCCACCATTTCATCTAATTCATATCATTTTCCTCTTACCAGCTGTTGGGATTGTCAAAAACATGTTATGCAAGAATTTAGTATTTAAAAAAGCAAACATTACAACAGTTTGGTAAAGCAACTGTGTATATTTGCTTTGACCTTTTCATGCAGGTAAAATGCTCTCCATAGCTTTAGAGTGAGAGATACGATGGAGTGTATTAAGCCCCTGTTGTGATAAGCAGAGCATGACTAAGTTTCATTTGCAGGCGGCTGGTTAGTCGCCTTGTTCCGGCTGTCACTTTGGTTTTTGTGGATGGTCAGCGTCAGGAAAGAAGAGCAAATGTGCAGCAGTGCAGCAGTGTTCAGCTGCACGCCATAGAGCTCACTCCCATCACACCACAGCTCTATGTGCTCCTCTCACAGCCAACGGAAGGATCTGCTCACATGCACATGCCAGAATTTAGTGGTCAACAATATTTAATTTTAATTTTGATTTTGCAGGGACAGTGTGCATGAATTCCCATCTCTGTAAATGTACCAGAATTGGCTAAAAAGGCCCTTTTTCATCTGCAGTCCCTGGACAGATGGTAAATATGGTCACCCTAAAAACACATACAAAACAGTGCAGTTATCTGAGCATTTTTAAACTCATAATTTAAAGGTCCTATATTACACAAAATTGACTCTAGTGAGCTTTAAGCCTTGTTACAATGTTGTTACATCATCAGAAACAAAAGTGGGGTATTAATAGTGTTTTGTTTCATTCACACAGGTTTCAGTAAACCTTTTTAGTTTTTCTATCTCCAAAGCTCAAAATGCTTTGTTCTGATCTCATGAAGCGGTAGTTTTCAAGTTAACACCAAACTTTCCCTTTTTGTTCAGTATATACTGGCAATTACAGGGCTGAAGTCATCCAAATGATTCTAGTGAATGTGTGTGGAGTATAAAAACTCAGTCTAAATATGCAAGTTTTATGTGTCAAAAAAAAAAAAAAATTCCAAGTATTCTTTTGGTGAGGAAACAACATTATAACATCAGGTCAGAAAATAGCATTATACATCAGCAATATGAAACATGTGTTATCTTTTATGCATTTAAAAGAACAGTGAGCTTGCCCTTTCCAACTGTCAGATTGTGACTAACAGAGATTTTTTTAATGCCAGATTTGTGCATCTCTCCTGTGAATAAGAAAACAAAACCTTTTTTAGGTCACTGTTGTTCAAATCTGAATCACTCACAATATAACAGACAGTGCTGGTGAGCTATCTGAGCATATGACCTTAGATGAAACGTTTTACCAATATTTCCTATCATTGGATTCGTCTCTCGATATTTGTTGTCTCTGTGAGTTACAGGCTGACGGCTGCCACAGTCTGTGATGGCAGATAGTGGCACTTCAGGGCTCGCTGGAGAAGGACGCGCCCTTGATGTGCTGGAGAGCCATGAGGAAGTGGGCAGACGATAAAATGAACTGGATATCAGGCCTGAGCAGAGGTTAATGTGAGACCAGCGACTCCAGGCACTCTAAGCTCCACAGTATGCTACCCTGACCCTAACAACAACAGCCCAGAACTGCTGCAGCTCATTTACACAGGTAGGTAGCCAAAATCTGCTCTAGACTAAGACTGTTGCCTCTTCAAAATATAAACTCCATGGAAAATGTATTCAAATTAGTGATATGGTAAATGGTCTAGCATTTTTCCACCTTTACATCATCACTTCACGTCAACAAACCACACACCCATTCACACTCACATTCATACACAAGTGTTCGCAGACACTAGCGTCTTGCCCAAGAACACAGCAGCAGTATTCATCTGTGGGAGCTGGGATCACACCGCCAACCTGTGGATAAGTGCATCTAACCATTCAACCAGCGACGTTTATGTCGAGCGTGGGATTCGACCCGCCAACCTTTAAACCTCTGGACAAACATTCTACCAACTGAGCATCCCTAGTAATGGAATTTCAGCTCTTTTATGGGATCCAAATATTTTGTGTTCTTTTCCTTTCCTCTCTATTGATCTAACTATTATTTACATGACAGAAGCCAATGTGAGAGCTCATTTTAACAACAAACTAATCAGTGAGAGAAATGCCCCGGGCTGAAATTAGTTTAAAATGGTCCAAACTGAGAGTGGGAGTGTGTTTACCCTTTGAAATTATGCAATTCTAAATAAAAAGTTGCTCTACGAGAATAAAAATTTTAAAACGACTGTTATTACAATGACAAATATGTTTTGTTGTGCACAAAGCTCTCCTTCTGTGCTGATTCTTGTGTTGGTTCAGTGTTAATCAGTGTAAAAATGCGTACAAATGAGAAAAGATTAGATTAGAAAAAGATTTGGTTCTTTCAGAAAAATGATATCCGGTTCAAACCATCCATGTAAATAACGTTTAAAAGAGCAGATTTATTCACAAATTCACAATTCAAATGATTACTCAAGTACAAATGTCTTTTTATTAGTACAACATTTTTCCCTCATATATCTGAACAAAATGTGTACAGCCCAAGTACGTATGTTCACTGTATAAGCAGCTCGAGGTCAGAATAAGTCCTCTGTGTGCTGTTTGCATCTTATTATAGTTTTGTTGTTCGATAATCAGAAAGTGTGTATTAGCATTTTAGTTGTTGTTAGCTTTATCATCACTATGCAGTAAGAGTTGTGAAAAGTGCTCCTAAACTCATCATGGTCTAGAGAATCTAATGCATAAGCTAAGTGAGGACCTAGTTAGTACTTGAATGAGAGACCGCTGTAAATACCAGGTGCAGCAGTGGGGCAGCAGTGGCTCTAGGCTCTTGTTGTGTCCTTAGGCAAGACACTTCTCTCACCTTGCCAATTATGTGGGGTGAATGAATAATGCACCTATAAAGTGCTGTGAGTGCCTTTAGCGTCGCAATATGAATCCAGTGCATTATTACAACCTTTGAAATCTAAATCTACATTAATTTGAGGGCTCATATTATGCTATTTTCTGATCTGTGTTATAATGTTTCCTCATTAAAAACATACCTGGAGTTATGGTTTCATTCACATATGTTTGACACACAAACCCTGCATATTTAGGCTGAGTTCTTCTTTCAAACAGAAGACTCTCTACTCCACCTTGTGATGTCATGTGGTAATACATAAAGCGCTCCTCTGTGTTTTTCCACACACCTTCTCTGGAATCATTTGGATGATTGCACCCCTGGAATATATCTCCACTGAACAAAAGGTAAAAGATAGTGGTTGAATTGAAAACAACTGGCTCATGACATCACAAAGTGAAACAGAGCATTTTGAGCTTTGGAGATGTAGACAGACTGATAACAAAGATTACTCAAACACAATCCAGGTATGTTTCTGAGGAGGTAACAACATTTCACTGGAGTAAATTTTGTGTAATATAAGATTAACAATATTTAACAATAACTTTTATACATTCGATGTACAATGCAAGTTCGAAGACTCTGAAGCTAGAAATGTCTTGCTCAAGGACAAAGCAACTGGAAAGCAGAATTCAAAGAATAAATCAGAGTTTAGTTTGGGGGCCTGGTTTTAATGTGTTGTATGATTGACAGAAATTCTCATAGAAATGTATTACTGCTTGTTATTGTCACTTAGCAACCACGAAAGCTCCTTAGCACAGTATTCAGCACATTCACAACACAAACGCTATACAATATGTTGTTTTTCCAAAGCTTTTGTGGTGCCGGGAAGCGCCATTCTCATCTTTTGGTTCAAATGGGAGGATGAAGAGGGATTTCTCTGAGATTGGCACTCGTAAGCCTGGATAAGCCCTCATAAATATTAGTTTGTCTATGACAGTGCACATACAAATAAACTTTTAGCACATTGTGAATCCAAATCCACTCTACCCCGGCAACAACAAACAGATATCATGCAAAGACACGGCACAGGATTACACCAGATGTCAAGTTGTGCTGCTCTGGGTACAGTTCCCAGTAATTTCATAATATGGCAGAAATAGTAATCCACGAAACAAGCATTAGACATTATATTGCTGGGTTTCAGATGCAGTGCTGGAAGAAGTAGTTGATTTTGTTACTTAAGTAAAAGTACAGGTACTGGAGCAAAAGTTAAAAAAATTCACACAGATTTTCAGATCTAATAAAGCTTTGATGTATTATGTTTGCTCAAAGTGCAAATAATAAAAAAAATATGTTTGCTTTTCAGTCTTGTTCAAAAATGTAGTGGAGTAGAAAAAAGAGACAGCTGCTCTCATATGTAAAGAAGTAAAAGTAAAAAGTATCCACTTTGCCTAAATTGTTTACTTGAGTACAGTACTTTGCTACTTTGACTTTGTTATGTTTCACCAATGTTCAGAAGGCATCACAACATTCTATAGTCAATTATATTTAATACAGATGAGGGCAGGTGAAAGTGGCATGGTTAAAATAGACTTTTGTTGTAATACAGTTCGAGGTTTAGGTCATAGACTGTAGATATATATAATGGACATTGCTAACCTGCTAATAGCTGCCTTCCAAATAGGAAGTGAGCATGGGGGTGCTTCCAGTGCCATCAAGTCCAGGTCCAACTGACTTTACATTGAAAAATCATCACCTCTCTGTCTGTAACTGCTACAGTGAGCCTCGTCATTTTGGTCTTAAAATGTTCGTATTATCTCACTCTACATGATCCTGGTGCACTGGCTTTCTGTGCCGTGTTGATTTTAAAATCATGGTTTTAACTTACAGAGCTTTAAATGAACAGGCACCCCAGTAAGGTAACTTACTGTTCCCCTACACCTCAGGCTGCACCCTCTGGTCCTCTGGTCTCTGGTCAGGGTCTCTTGATGATCCCTAAGACCCGCTTTCAAACATGGGAGCCTGCTCCTAGACCTCTGTAAGGCAGACTCTATAGACTCTTTTAAAAAGCAGCTCAAGACACTGCTCTTTAGATAAGCTTTTAGTTGACTGTGTAATTCCTCTGTTCTTATATATGTTTTTTGTTGTTCATTGTACTGTAAAGCACTTTGTGATTTTTATCTGTGAAAGGTGCTATATGAAAAAAGGTTTACTTATTTAACTTATTTACTTACTTACTTTTTATTTTGCTATTTTGTCCGTAAATTTATTCCTATTCCTAATATGGAACTCATGGAACTCAACAACTACTATTACTGTTTTGTGAACTTTGACTGGAGCCAAACACTATGGGTGATGTCACACTTCTTTAGTCCACTTCTTTATATAGTTTATGACCTAGTCACTAATAAAATGATCAGGTTCGACATTTGTGAATTTACCTTTTGGATATTTCATGGTGTAAACAGTGTAATCAGTATGTAAAACTGTCTCCGGCCCCCGTCTGGGAATATGACATCACCTCATTCTAAAATCTGAAAACCACCAATACTTATTTTCTGTTTTGTATAAGTTAGAATAGAGCATAAATATTTCATTGTATTTGTTGGAAGATAATGTTGTCCTAGAGCTGTAGACACAAACTGAACAGACTGCAGCAGAAGTAAGTTTATTTAGGCTAGTTCAGGACACGGGGGAAGTTGAATGTGCCAGTAGACTTACTCTACTCTGACTATGGCTTTATTATATGAAAATATTTAAAGTAGGACTAAGGATGAAGTAACTGCAAAGTATCCACTGCAAAATTGCCCTCAGCATGACCTTTGGTATCACTATTTGAGAAGTATGTAAAATGAGTGAATTAACAAGAATATGAATGAGGCTGATTTAAAATTCTCCGTTCAACAGTCAGCATTTCCATACATTTAACCCATAGTAGAGTCTAGGGCTGCATTAATAAGTGGATAATTGTGCATAGTCAACTACTAAAATCATCATTTTAAAAATTGTTAATCATGATCTGGAGCATAAACACACTGTGAAACATGTCATTTGCAATACGGCAGGTACCATAGGGAAACATAGGGTTGTAGAAAGTATCAATGATCAGGTACTAATTGATACAAAAACTAGTACTCATTTGAGCAAGTATTGATTCTAAAAAGGCACATTCACAGGACAGAAATGAACCTTTCCTGACTAGCTTTTGAATGATGTTGAGCTGTATCAGAACAAGTATAAGACCATATAGACTAGTATACACCCACTATGGAGCTGGACAACTGAGGCAATACACAGATATAAGGCATCATTCCATATATTACATCCTTTTGTCTAAAGAAGATGTTTTCAACTATCATTGTGGTATCAGAATTGGTAACTGGAGTATTGTGTCTATTCCTTAATACTGAAATCAAATTTGAAATGTTAGATAGCATTACTGACTCAAAATGAGAAAAAAAAACATGTAGTATGTGATGCAATAAAAAAAATATCTTTAAATATTCTCAAGCAAGAATATTCCATTCCATAAATGGTTGAATTTTACTTAAAAAATCTCTAAGCTTCATTAGAAATAATCGTTTGAGCTGACCAGTTGAACACTAAAGTCATAATTGCAGCCTTATTTGAGACGAGCTACATTCATCTTATGTAGCTTATTCTTACACAGTACAGACATTCAAACTCATGATAAAAACAATAATTTTAAAGAGTCAGTTCTCTATAGGGATATTTTGGTTGATAATCTTGCATACTTAGAAGAAAGTTTTTTTATTCACCTATAACAGATATATCCAGCGTCAATATGAATATTTTCTTTAACCATCAGAAAATAAATTGTCATAAAGAAAGACTATATTGATTTTCATTTTGCAAGAAGTGACTGTCACCACTAACCACCACTGCTGTGCATCTATTCTGACTTCAGTGCTTTCCTTGTTTAGCGAGTTAGGAGAGCGTCTGAATCCTCGTGTTGGAATCCAGGGAGAGGAGAGGATAAAGGTAACTCAGCGGCGGTTGGCTCAGGTCCTGGAGGGAAGCATGAATACACTGTGAGTCAATAATTTATGCATTCACAGGCTCACACACACGTACAAAAACACACAGCTTTGGAGGTACCGCCACACAGAAACTCCCAGCGCTTCAGGGACAAAAACTCACAACTAGGAGCCACACATGCGTTGCCAGATACGAGAAACTGGGATAGCACTGAAGCTGGTATCTGGGCTGTATTGACTTGCCTGATGTAAGTGGATGGTAACAGTAGCTTTAGATGCTTTGGGGTTAAATGCTTACAGTCATACGCTGTCTCCAACATTGCCTGACACATCACTTCAAGCTTACATAATGCAGTTCTGCCCTAATTTCTACCCCCTCTCCCCACTCTAGCAAAAAACGAGGGGTCTTGGAGCTAGGCTAAGCAATGTGACACCATCAGACTGACAAATCCATGAGTCAAAGGTAATGTGAAATGGTTTGCAGTCCTATTATGAGTGACACGGAGCTGTGTTTGTCAGGAAAATTAAAAAACACAAGCAGGAAATTGAAATCGTAACCTTTAATCTCTCCGGTTGCCTTGTGTACGTTTGAAAAAGAGGCTAGAGTAATGTCATACCTGTCAAAAGTTGCAAATGAGTTGGCACCCTATGTCAGCATATACCCTTTTGCTTTCTTCCGTGTCAGGTAATTGGACGTTTCCATGGATACAGGCTGCTTCCCGAAAGCGGCTAAGAATACAGTCTGGTCCCCTGTTCTCATGCAGATGTAGCTTTTGTTCTTTTAGTGTAGTTAGATTAGGGTCAAATCGAAGCATTTTGTTTCTTACACATCTTTGAATGTTTAATTTATATTTTTGTTAAGACCATTTTTTGTATTTTAATTTGAGGAGAGAGGGACCCTTTTGGCATCAGTACCCTGCATGTTATGATTTGCCCCAGGCCTCCAGTGCAGTCGCTACATAGTGCAGCTGTTGGACCACTCGGGGCATGGCATCATCATTGCATTTCTACATGAGAGGACTAATTAGTCAGTGTCTGTCAGTATAAACAAGGCCGATTTATGTGTCATACAAGCCTCAAAACAGTCTCCAATTTGGATTATTCTTCTTAATCCTTGTAGGCACAGTATACAATATATTTTTAGCATGTTCGCCTGGAAATTCAACACATGCAAGATGCATTCGTAACCATGAACCTGGGTCAAGATACGGTAAATGTTCTTGTTTTTATTTAGCACTTTTCCACCTTTAAAGCAACAACAACAACAAGGAACCACTCAGCCATTCAGACCCCAGTGTACGCAGACACTGGTGCGAGGTGTCAGCATTCATCTGTGGGAGCTGGAATTGCACTACTCAACCAACCAATGATGTTTTTTTTTTTATCTTGAGAATGGGATTCGAACCACCAAGCTTCAGATCAGAGGACAAACACTCCAAAAACTGAGCTACTGCCACCCATATGCACTAAGCAGTATGGTTGCGCAATGTTTTGTATGTGTGGCTGCCCTAGTGATATTAAAGACTGAGTTAAATGCAGAATTTTCTCTACTGCCTGACAAGAGCTGTAGGTGCACAGGTGGAGGATTCAGCACCTACCTGTCTCTATGGTGATGGTTTTGCTTTGCCTGGAATGTTATTTGCTTTTGTTTGTGAACTTGGTTAATCTGCTTGTCTGTTATTGACCAATGACTGTCTCTCTGTTTAATTTTCTAACTTTCAGTTTGTTAAATCAACAGTTTTGTTGAGCTCTGCGAGGCAACTGCTGTTCGGCTGATTTTGGGCAACACAAAAATGAATTGAATTGAATGTTACATAGTTTGGCATTTAACTTATTAAACATAGTCTGAAGACTATGAATAAATGGAAGATAAGTTTAATTCCAGACTGTATGAACATTACAGGCAATGTAGTAACATCTCCATGGAGACACACGGTGAGACAAAAGTTACATAGTGCTTCTGGAGGTAAAGGTTCCCATAACAATGAAGTGTATTCATATCATACTATATTGTTTGATTTTACTTCCCTTAAAATCTTGTTTTGAGCAATGGACCAGCACATGAATAGCAAAACTATGCTAAATTAGTTTTATTTTATTCATTACATGGGTTTTATTATTTCACTTTTCCCAACTGTTTGTCCCTGCAGCAACATTTGATTTTAAATTATACATTTTAAAAAATATATTTCACGTTTGTGTTTACTGTATTTTTCGGACTAGAAGTTGCTCTGGAGTATAAATCGCAGGACCACCCAAACCATGAAAAAAGTGTGACTTATAGTCTGAAAAATAAAGTAATATGTCTATAGAATAATGTTTTTCACATATAATTGCCTCACATCCCAGTCCATCTATCCAGACTTGAGAAGTCTCAAACTAAGCCAGGTATCCCACTTGGATGTTTTGATTATAATAACATTGCCAACATTGCACCAGTGTTATATCATTTCAGGTTTTGATCTCACCGCAACTTTGTCAGTGTTTAATATTCAGTCCTCAGTAGACCTGACTTACTGTGCATCCCACTCTCACACACACACACACTCACACACACAAACAAACAAACATATACCAAATGAATGCAAATCTTTTATTCATCAGCTAACAACTAAAGAAGCAGCACACTGTAGTTATATTTACCTCCACAAATTCTCTGGTCGGACTGTGTTTTTGCAATAAGAGACACTTTTTTTGCTTTTTCAGAGCCTTTGCAAAAGTTTATGCTGATGGCGCCATGTTCTATTTACAAATCTGACATACGGAGTGACTGTTCAAATCAAAGCAAAAAATAAATAAATAAGTTAAAAAAAAGCAGAAGAAAGACATTGGAATCTGGCTGGGTGCTTGTTTTCTAAAATTGTACATGGAATTTTTTTGGACAGATTTTAGTGTGCGTGTCCTACTTAAACGTCCCACATGGCTTATGATTACAAAGAATAGGAAAAAATAATACCTCTTTTGTTTTGCATTTTGGGTAATATGAATATAAATGAGGTTCACACAAATTCAAATGGTTATTTCTAGACATTCTGCGTACACATGGTCGTAGCCTTCATATAAAAGCCTTATTTTGAATGCAATAATAAGACGACGATGTATGTTCCATTTCAAACATGATGAAATGCTACGCTTCGCTGCGCAAATGAGGATTTTCCATTGAGTTCAGTCAGGTCAGAAGAGGAAACTACTTCGTACATGAGGCAGGCACACTCAGACCTTAGCATCAGTAAGGAGCATGGCTGACTAGCGCAGCTGTATAATGCATGGTGACTTGCTGACAGCGTCCAGATACAATGTGGGCTCTAATTAGTTGAGCAAAGATGACAGGGGTTGACCAGAGTATACAGTGTGCACTCCTTTGCTTCTGAACTCTTGCATTTATCGACTTGGGTTATCGATCCACAGAACAAGTAAGTTGAGCGATTATGAAGGATGTCTCTCTTTCCAGTGCACATTGACAATCCTTGCGTGCAATTATTCTCAAAGCTGTCATATTTGCACGCAATCTATGAAGACTTCCAAGAACACACATTTCCACGACAATGCAAGGCAAAACAGAACTGTACAAAGAACGTAACAGATAAGCAATATGAATGATCAAAATACTACCTGTGAATATTGATGCGTTCTCACATATGGGACATGAATACTGCATGTTAATTCTCTTTAATATTAATTAATATGGAGACTGTGGCGTGTGCCTAAAGAAATGAGAGGTGGTCTTTTCAAACGGATTGTCTGTGTTTACTCTCTAATGTATGCATAGGGAAATCATTTGCATGTTTGCATTTGATAAAGCTACGCTACATGGCTATGAATTTCAAAACACCGACATCATAACTGACCTTTAAGTCACTACAGTGCGTTTTGAATGTAGAGAGACTACTTACGGATATATGTGGATTTTTTTTTGTGGATTAAATGCTAAATCACCACAAAACACAAGGT
Source organism: Boleophthalmus pectinirostris (assembly GCF_026225935.1). Taxonomy (NCBI): domain Eukaryota; kingdom Metazoa; phylum Chordata; class Actinopteri; order Gobiiformes; family Gobiidae; genus Boleophthalmus; species Boleophthalmus pectinirostris. The sequence continues at coordinate 17,540,394 of NW_026570970.1, read as the reverse complement.
GAATTTATGTGCATGTGCCAGAGTTTAAAGTATTTGTGCCAATTTTCTTCAAGTGCTCCACATGAGTACAACCATTTTTAACTCTGAGGGCTACGTATTGCACGATTGATATAGTGCATAATCTTAATCCGTTTTAACTGAGCCTGGTCAACCATCACTATTTGGTTCTATTCTATACAATGACTTAATCTGCTCTCTGTGGATGGGAGTAGAGTTTCTCAGCCCTGGTCACAGTTGGATAGACAGAACCAATCAGAGAATGGGGCAGGACCAGTGGACATGGAATAAACTTCCTCACACTTTAATAGAATCAGAGGCAAGCAGCATACCACAAAGACTACTACATTTTAGATAAACAGCAGGGTGCTTAGCTTGTTTGTCAGTAAATCATCTCAGCGTGTGATGAAAAGGAAAGGGAATTAATTTAATTTAAATATAAAATTCACAAATAGTGTATCAAGCAAGAATAAAGCTGAGTAAAGTATATTAGAAAAAAAGCTGACAATTGACGATGCTGCAAAATTCCCGTTTGAACCCAGAACGGAATATGTGTGTTATAATTCATCAACACAGAGGAACAGATATATTTTCATATGTCTGCCCATGATCTCATTTGATTTGACCTAGTTTTGAATAGTGTTTGGATTTCACCAGTGAATCTCTTGGTAGCTACATTTTATTAATGCCAGGCCTGGGAACTTTATTTATTTTCATTTGATCATAAAATTATAATGTAGTTACCACATATTTCTATGTAATATAATATATGTTTAGATTTCTATATAATATAATATGTTTATTTTGTTATGTGTTCATAGAAAAATTAGAAACATTTTAAATACATTTTTGTGAATAATGTATCTGGAAATCCCTGTAAATACATCAAAAGTAAGGAGAAAAATACCATAGTGATGCATATATATTGTAGATCTGTCTCTCACCCACATGTAAAACCATGTTCCAAAAATATGACTTCTGTTACAACACTGCACTTGGCATCAGTTACCCCTCGATTGGATTTAGCTTCATTACAGATCAATTTGAGAGTGTACAACTGGGAGACATTGATATCTCTGCAACAAAAAAACAAAAAAAACATTGAATATTTTTGGACTGAGAACATTGCTGCACACCTCATTAACCCATCATCCTAAAACGCAGCTAATTTAGGCCTAAAAGCTTAGTCTCCCATTGTCGTCAGCAAAATAGCTCCAGGATGGATATTTTTTCTATGCGAGTGAATCATAGCAACCCTGAATCTCCACAAGCTTGTTCATAATCGTATTTACACATTTTAAACTGCTAAGTACCACGGGGACATAGTGTGAAGTGATACTTTAAAACAAGTAGTGTTCCTGCTGCTAAACCCTGCACAGCTGAGAAATGTGCAATAACAAAGATGACAATAAAAACTATTGTCTTTCAGTCTGTAAAATTCTTGACACATTGAATAGCGTCTGGTGGATTTCAAAACTGCGTAAAGGTAGTCCGCTTTTCCAGAACTTCCAAGTAATCTGGGTCAATATGGAGTTTTGCTTTTAACTCCCAGTACTCGCTCCGGTTAGGTTCAACGTAAACAGTACTTGGAGCTGTACAGTACAAAATAGTCTGTTGTATTCGTTCAGGTGGCACGTATTGTTGTCTACTAGTATTTTCAAAGTCTGCTGAAGAATACTGACTAGATGAGTGAGCCGCATGTCTACACGGTAAAGTATTGCTATAACGTTTGTCAGGATCAAGTGCATCCCTGTAGTAACATGGCTCTTCTCGATGAGGAGTGGTCGGCTTGTTCAGAGGTTCAGGAGTGGTGGCACTGTATTCAGAACTCAGCACGTTACTGGCAGCTTCCTCATCCGAATTACCCAAAAATGGTCCACTGATCTCGTCAAAGTCTCTGTACCCATCCACGGATTTGTTATCGGTTGGCGTTTGGGCTGTTGTCCGGCTTGGCAGTTCAGTCGGCGGTGGGATGTACTCATAAACGTGTCCAGCAGAGGTCCTCACTTTCGGAATGGCGCCCTTTTTGTACAGCCCGTATTCCATGTTGAGTGAACTGATGCAGGCATTCATGGATTCATTCTGCTCGTGCTGGTTCTTCTGTTTGCGCTTTTTCATGGCTACGAACAGGCCGGCTGCTACGAAAACCGACATTATAAATATGAGAAGGAGGGCGAGTATCATCACGGACAGCGGGATGGCGTTGTTGTCCATGTCCGAATCTAAAGACGTTTCTATGGTGATGGTGCTGCCTGGGAATGTCTCTTCGGATGGAGGGATCATGGAAGCTAACACCTCGGAGTTATTAGGGCAGAAATTGGAAGCTTTAATGTATCTCATATCCTCCCCCGCCAGCTTCTTAGGAGAGCCGCAGATGACGTTATTTACAACTGTACCTGTGCTAAGCTGCTCTAGCCATGACTTCAGCTCAAGGATGCTACAAGAGCAGTCCCACGGATTCTCAAACAGGTCCACTTGCACCAGCGCTGTGAGCTGATCCAGGACTCCGCTGACTGGCAGATATCGCAAATGGTTGTTGCGCAGATTAAGGCGAGCTAATGTGAGGCCATAAAATGCTCCAGCTGGTAAGGTTTTTAAAAGGTTATTATTGAGGAAAAGGAGCTGGAGTTTTGGCACGTGCTGAAATGCGTCTGCTGTGACTTCTTTTATAACATTGTACTCGAGATACAGGAACTGCAAGCTTTCTAAACCATATAACATGTCAGTGGTGAGGCGGTCTATCAAGTTCCCATTCAGGTAAAGTCTTCTAAGATTGGTTAAGTCTCCAAAAGCTCTTTCATGTATGCGTGCTATTCTGTTGTTACCAAGGTGAAGTAAGTCTAATCCAGTAGCCTCAATAAAGTCTGCTTGTTCCACCTCTGTGATATAGTTCCCAGTGAGGTACATCTTTTTGGGATTGTATGGTTTGGGCTCTAAGTCTGATATCTGCTCTATCTTTCGCTCCTGGCAGTTCACGTTTAGGCCCAGGTCTGATATTTGTAGGTTACATGTACAAGCTGTGGGACAGTCTAAAGGCACTGGTGATTTTGTCTGATATGAAACAATCTGGCCATAGTTTTGCGGCTTATTCGACTGGACACGAGCAGTTGGCCTTGTTTTTAATTTGCCTGACTGGCGCGGCCCCTTGGTGGGTCTTGATGATGAGCGCGCAATCCCAGATGATGTTAAGGAGGATGTGACTAGCGGCGGAGTAGTCCTATAGTATGCATCAGTGCTCAAATGAGGCAGGGGCGGCATCTCATATTCAGCAATGGCTCTCCTCGGGCACAACTCCTGTTTCGAGACCTCGTCAAGATCTCTTCCGTGGAGGCGAAACGGAAACTCGCAAACTACATCCCCGACTAAGGCTGTGTACGAAATGCTCTCCAGCCAAGTTTTGAGTGCGATAAGTTCACAAGAGCAGTTCCAAGGGTTTTCCTCCAGCTGCAGCTCCACCACACTGTTCATGTGCTCCAGTAGACCGGAGTAAGGAAGCACTTTCAGCTGATTGCCCCTTAAGTCCAAATGGGTCAGCGGAACATACTGGAAAATGTTGATGGGCAGGCTGGAGATGAGGTTGTCATTTAGGATTAGCACCTCCAGATGTCTGAGTCTGTTGAAGGTGTTCGGGGCCACTTGAGTGATGTAATTATAATCAATTTGCAGGTACTCCAGACTTTCCAGGCCGAAGAAAAGCTCTTCCCTCAAGGCGTCTATCTTGTTGTTGTTGAGATGCAATCGTCGTAATCCCTGAAGTCCGTTAAACGCTCCCGCCTCCACCTCCGAGATGTCGTTATTCCCCAGATGTAAAATTGTCATTCCTCTGTACTCCACAAACTCGTTGGCGGAGAGCTTACGGAGTTGGTTCCCGGTAAGTAGGAGGTGATAGAGGGGGTAAAAGGGAGGGCTTATGTCTGAGATGGTTGAGATTCCTCTGTTTTCACAGCTCACAGTCAGTATTCCCTCTTTCTCGTCACAGACACACATTTTTTGACATATCTCCCCATAAGTGTCAAACGTCTGAGCTGTGCACATTGATGCAGCACTTAAGAGAACATACCAAATCCAAAGAGGCATTTTCCAGCAGCAATGACGGCCAAGCTCACAGCACAGGATTCCACAAAGGTATCCACAGTGTCATCTAAGAATAAAAAACAAATAATAGTGTTAAAACTGGCAACTCTATGAACAAGATGAGGCTTTGTGTAGCGGCAAAAGCCAAAGCCTGGATGCTCGTCTCCCAGAGGTAACTTCTGGCTGCTGATTTTAAATACATAACAGGCTATAAAAAAGTAGATCCCCCGAGCTATGCAAATAACACACAAAAAGCAAGGTCAAAGCGCCAAAACAACAGAGTAAACGTGCGGTTAAGAGCAGCCATGTCACACTGGGAGGACTTTACATCCTGCGTCTCCCCTTGTCACATACAATAACCTACATCATTTCAACTCATGCAACATAACCACACACAGGCTACGTACCTCACGCACATTGATAAACACTGCTTATTCTCTCGAAATGGGAGCTTTTGAAGGCGTCACCGAGGATAAAAAGAAGCGCTGATCTACCATAACTGCCAAACGCTTCCCCTTTGAGCGCGCACTGCCGGGGGAGACACAGCGAAGCCTGGTAGCCTAACAAAGTTCCTCCCTCTTCTCTCCTCTCCTCTCCTCTCCTCTCTACTCGCGCTGTCTCTCTCCGCCTCTGTGTACGCGCGCACCCACACGCACACGCTGGTGTCGGTGGCGGTCGGGAGGATGTCAAATCACAAAAATCAGCTCATTGGACTGTCGCGCCAAGATAGGAAAGCCAAAAAGATGTTTGACCTACCTACGGAAAAAGCGCCCCATTTAAATAGAAAATCACATATCAATATTTCATCGCTGCTGACGCGTCTCCCCCGCTCTCCAATCGTTTGTTAATGTAATGATTAGGCGTAAAACCAGAGGAGAGTTTACGCACACGGTGTTTATAATATTCCGCTCCGTAACATCAGGTGAAAAGCGAAGGCGCGCGTTCCTAATGTAGCTGTAAACGGGGCTGAAAGTTCAAAGTGATGCGTATTCCACCTGACAGGAAGAAGAAGCTCTCCCCAGCGGACCGTGCGGCAGGTTCACACGCCAGATGCTCGTAAGGTGCTGCTGCTTACTTCTCTAATGTATAAAGTTTGTCCAATCAGGCTCCAGAAGTTTGTTATCTTCTGGAATATTCATAGTTGAGTGTGAATCGTGCTCAGGCAAAGTGGGTGTGACAGACAGAATCTTGAATCCGTTGTGAAGTGTATTATATCACACTTTACAGCAGACACATCCCATTTGAATCAAACCATAAGGAGCCGCTGTGCCACTACTTTGCACCAGATATACCCAAATACTTCAGATGTACCTTACTGTAATTGTGATTATGGCACATACAGTTACCTCTCATTGTTAACCGGGATCTATCGTGAAAGTTACAAAATTAAAACATGTTTTGCAAATAGGCAGTTTAACGTGTATTTCAGTGCGAACGCCAATGTACCTTAGGCTATAAAACAGTCAAGGCTGCAAAGAGCAACATTTCGGATAAAAAATAATAGTAACCACTAATGATGTTCAATAGGCCACATAACATTAAAATAAAACAGCCTAAATTAACTAAAAATAAACAAAAAAGTCCCTGTTTTATTAAAGGGCCTGATGTTAAAATGTTGTTGCCTCATCACAAACAAATCTGGAGTTATGTTTGGTTTCATTCACACATGTTTAACACACAAATCCTGCATATTTAAAAGCTGTGTTCTTCTCTCAGACAGTAAATTGTTCTGTTCCACTTTGTGATGTCAGCTATTAAGACAGGAAGTGCTCCACTTTGTCTTTAAAATCCATACACCTTCACTACGCTTATTTGGATAACTTCAGTCCTGGAATCGTCAATATCAGGTTGAAGAAAAAGTAAAAGGTAGCTTTTAACTTGAAAAATACCAGTTCATGACCTCACAAGGTGGAACAGCATTTTGAGCTATGGAGATGTAAACAGTTTTTGAAAAGGTAACAACATTATAACATAGCTTAAAGCTCACAAGAGTCAATGTTGTGTAATACAGGACCCTTAAGAACACAATATTTCAGGTATTTTTAGGGGTATAACAATAACAGAAATATCGTGATATCGTATCGTCAAAGTTCGCAAAATAATTTCGTGGACCATCACAATATATCGAATTACAAGTCTCTTTGCCTCAATTAAAAGTTATGGTGCAGCAATAGCTAAAAAAAAAAAAAAAAGACAAAGAGAACTACATAGACCATGATCCTTTGCTCCATTTCAGTGTAGACTACAAGAAGAAATAACAGTTCTTAGCACTTTTAAGTCTTAGTTCTTTGGATTAAGTCTTGTCAAGGCATTTTAAGAGGAAAATGTAGCATATTAACAATTTTGTTATATCGCAATAAATATCGTACCGTCAGATATATATCGTGAAAATATCGTACCGGGAGATTTGGATATTGTTACATTCCTAATCGTGAGCCTCCCCACCATATCATGAGTTTTCCCACGATATTGCAATAAATATCGTACCTTGAGGTTCATACCGTGACGATATCGTGTTGTGAGACTTGAATATTGTTACACTCCTTAATATTTCTGATTAGAAAATGGTTAAAATGTATAATTGTCTTAGCATTCTTGCTCTGTGTCCTTACTATATTTCTTATAGATACATCATTTTCAGCTCAGACTTCACCTGAGCTCACATGACCCACGCAGCTGACACGAGAGGTTACAGTAGCTGCCCAGTCATGGCACTCCTTTTCTTTCATGGTATTGAATGATAAATGGCAGTTTTCAGAGCTCACTTTATCTGGCCTGACAGCACCCATCACCCTCTCCATCTGTCTTGGAGGGGGTTTCCTGGGTCTGTGGCTCTCCTTCAGGTCTTTCCACAATTATATGGGAGATTTCCTGTCTGCCTTCATTGAATCGTTCGCACAGGTTGTCATTTATTATTTAGTATATAAAAGCCTAGAGGTAACTCAAAGGTAGCTTATAAATGGAGGTATTAAAGAGAGCTGACAGCATGGAGCAATAAAGAGAAGCTCATTTTGAAACTTTTTTTTTGTCTTGTCAGTGAAAGAGTCTGTAAGTATAGAGGAAATATTGCATTTGCAGTAGTAGTAGTTGCAGTAGTAGTGGTAGTAGTAGTAGTAGTAGTAGTAGTAGTAGTAGTAGCAGCAGTAGTAGTAGTAGTAGTAGTATGGTGGTGGTGGTGGTATAAGGTGTTGTTTTTTTCAACAACAAAAATGCCCAAAGCAGTTTCAGTTTTAGGACCAATAGTTATAGTTACAGTTATGGTGCTATTGCCAGTAAGTAAAAAATGTATGTATCTGTACTAAATTTTACAATAGGTACTTTTTACTTTTCCTTCACAGGATTTGAGAGAAGATGTCTGCACTTTCTATTCCACTACATCTTTTAACCGGACTGAAAAAGTACAAGTATTTTTTTTATTATAGTTTGGGATTTGTTGAAAATTCACATTCATAGTTTGAGCAAGCAGAATATACAATCTGTTAGGGAAAAAAATGTATCAATTTAATAGTTTATGTTAAAATAAATATGTGGAAAATTACTTTTTACTCTTTAAGTAAATTTTTTAAACGGGCTCTTTATATATAATAAAATACTTAGACTTAACTTGCTTTTTTCATGTGATAATTTTACTTTTACTTGATTATTTTCTGCTCTGATATCTGTACTTTTACTTAAAGGTGCACTTTTCTGGTGGAGGGTCCATCAAAAGCTTTTTTCCATGGAGATGTTATCGTTTTCTTTGGAATGTTTCACAGTACTAAACCTTTCTATCTTTATGGAAACCAAACCAGACCAATTTACAGGTCAGATCTGTGGAGAGGCGACCCCACTCACAGTCAGAATGCCTGTTTTTCTAGGTATTTTTGAGCTATAAAACCAGATGTAAGGTAGAGCTGTTTAATGTCATACTGTGGAACATTCCAGGCAGAGCAATGACATATCCATAGAAACAAGCAGCTGACGGACCCCCAACTAAAAAAAATTAAAAATACACAGTGCACCTTTAATTAAAATAAATAAACAGATAAATAAATAAATAAATAAAACTGAGTAGCCTACTTCTTCCCCCACTGGCTATTCAAGTAAAGATTTCCCATTCTAAATTGTATCATGCTTTGATCACATAAAAAGACATTTCCACCATTCATAACAAGCTTAAAAATCATCCATTGTTCTTGTCCCTACAGATGCTGGGAGCGGACAAACAATTGAAAAAAAGGTTTAAGGCGTTAAATGGATTTGTAAATGTTTAATGGGAGCAATCAACAGAGCTGGTTTATTTATAAATAGAAACATGTTTCTTCAGGGCATCCATACAATTGGACATTTGGAAAGAGTTGGATGTGCACCAATACAAGAAAAAGTGATTATACCACACTGATTGAAACGTGTTATTTTTATAACTTTATTACATAATTTGTTGAGCTAAGGATGTGTAATTCATTATTTTTTTCATTTGCGAGTGTGGCAATGTTTTCCCTACATTTCAAAAGGACAATGATTTGCAAAATATGAAAATATCTCCTCCAGAAACTACTGCTATACTACTACTACATACTACGACTATCTAAAACTGATACTCCTTTTACTGCTTCTTTCTAAAGCAAAAGAAATGTTTAAATTCAGTCATCTGGAGAAAAGTTTTGAGTTAAGATGTGTCGCAGCAAGGGGCTTCTTCAGTTTTGGTCAGATTGCCAACAGTCTTCACTCAGAAAACTTAAGTCCAGTTGACATAATTGAAATTTCTTTTGCTATGGATCCTACTTACACAGATTACTTCTTTCTAACGCAACAGTACTTTACCAAGTTGTATCATTAGTACGACTAATAGGGCCAGGAATCACATTCGTCTCTCATGACTCGATGATACTTGATACATGGCTCACAATATGATACTTTCACAATATGATGATAGACAATAAATGATAAATTGTATGATATTCTGTGGTGTGTTGCTGTTTTTTAAGAACCAAATACATTTTAAAAACTCTATGAAATACATCTGTTTTAATCATCACAACAGTCCACGTGTCAAGTTTATTGCAAAAACAAGTTTCCTTGCACTAAATAAGCAGCAATGTGGTCATAAAAAAAATTTCTTAAAGTTACCCAAAAATATTCTTGGCGATATATCGAAACAGCAGCCTACAATAACGATACTCAAAAAATAAATCTGGTATCACAGTATATCGATATTTTGATATTTTTGCACACTCCTCATGTCTAATATTACAATCACCAATAAAATAAAGTTATGGCTACCACTTGCCTCCAAGGTCAAAGTTAGTAAAGAAATTATAGTTTATTTGTTTTGTTTTTCGCAGCTCGTACCATCTGAGACCATGCCTTGGCTGGTCCAGATGACTGCTAATTACATTGTGACGTAGACGCCATAATTTCTGTGGACAGCATCTGAACCTTCTGTTGTCTCTGCGTGTGGACCAACACCTGCGAGCAGCCTCCACACTCACAGAAGCACTAAATGAAAAGTAATCCTGGTGGCGAGGTGCAGCTCTGCTTGGCTTATTAAAGTTAATTAGTAAATCAGTCATGCACAGTCTGACTCATTGTGTGTGGACTGTGGCCTTTTATTCACGAAAAAACAATGAGACCTAACATTTGGCGTAATGCTCCGAGGAGGAAGATGTACTCCAACTCTGTGCAAATGAATAAATATTTTTTCTGGAAAATTCTATCTATAGCGCTCTGATACTTTGCTGCTGATGTCGTCAGTATTCTCTGGGGGTGTGAAGATAACTGGAAGCACTACTCTGTCAGAAGCTCTGTTACTCAAGTTAATCTGATCTTTATTTGAACATAATCTGACCAGAAATAGCTGACTCGGTTGGAAGTACAACAGGTGAGATGATTTGTGCGCTCGAACAAGTCACTCACACGTAATATTACTGTCACAAGATAGCAGGCAGTTTGTCACTTACAGTCTCTCACATTCTTTGTTGAAAATCAAACACCTAAATGGGATGATGAACACTCCATTTTCTAATTTTTTCTTGAGTTTTCACATCATATTTAAAAAAAAAAAATGTTGGCAGTTTTGCTAATGTGTGCATTGTGTCACCATGGTAACTGTTGAACATTCCACCGTAGAGACACATGTAGGACACCGCCAGCATGACCACAGAATAGAAAAACAAGTAACTGCTACTACAACTATGCTACTATTACATTTAACTGAAACAATCTAATGCTACCATTGTAATGCTATACTGTATTACTTTATTAAAGGTCCTATATTGCACAAAATTGACTCTTTTGAGCTTTAAGCCATGTTAGAATGTTGTTAGCTCCTCTGAAACATACCTGGAGTTTTGTTTCATTCACAAATGCTTGCGAAATTATCATTAGTCTGTCTACATTTCCAGAGCTCAAAATGCTCTGTTACACCTTGTGATTTCAAGAACTGGTAGTTTTCAAGTTAACAGCTATCTTTTACCTTTCGTTCAGTTGAGACGGGCAATTCCATGGCTGAAAACATCCAAACTTGTCTGGTGGAGGTGTAAGGAGTTTAAAAACACAGTGGAGTGCTTCTTGTATTACCTCATGACATCCCAAGGTGGAGTGTTTTCTGCTTGAGAGAAGAACCTGTTTACACAAGAACACTTGCGGGTAAAAACGACAAAATATTCTATCGGAAATGACTTTCGTTTAGACGGTGACAGCGTTTTTGGGGCTTAAAAATGCAAAAATCTGAAACCACCCTCCAGAGTGGAAAAGTTGAATATGCTCTGCCATAGCGTTTCTGTCTACACTGACGCAAAACTCTGGTCAGATCTGCTCATGTTGCGTACGTGTTTACGTCACATACATCACCACTTAACGTCACCACCTAGCCGCCTGGCATGCATCCCCAATCGAATTCCACACACTTTTGCGTCACCGTATGCACGCAGATTTCCTCCCAAAAATGCTCATCTAAATGCAGAATAAAAAGTGAAGACGCCACGCCACTTTTGAGTCTTCTGTTCAGACCGTCATCACATAAACGTACCCTAAATGTGCAGGATTTGTGTGTTAAACGTGTGAATGAAACAAAACACAGCTCCAAGTCTGTTTGTGATGAGAAAACATTACAAAAGAGATCAAAAAATAGGTTAATATGGCCACTCTAATACTTTTTTTTGTCATACTATTACTTTTACAATTCCTTCTCCTACTATTCAGCACTCCCTTTCACTGGACTGTTTGTACAAAGCACCCTTGGTAATTTTATGTTTTAGCAAGCACATTTCCCACTCCTGTTATTGTCGACCCTGAACTCCCCACTTCCAGATTGAACTTATTTTGTTTGTTTACCTGAGTCGAGGCAGAGGTATTGGCTCTGTGCTGTGCCCTTCTGTGGCTGATGCAGTGGCACTCGTGTGGAAAGATGTGGAGTATCATTGTTTACTGCTGTGTCCGGGTGGGGCTGTATCCATCATCTTGTGCACTTGGCTCGGCTCACATGGGAGTGCATTGCATGAGGGACAATACCCATGGCCCATATTAAAGAGATGGGTTTCTTATGTGTTTTCTCTCACTCTGCCTCAGCCTGAGCACTCACACTTCACAGACTGGTCTGGACTACCCCCATTACATTACTATGCTTGCATAAATTAGCATTCATCGTGGTTCCAGGGTAATGAGCGGACTGAGCAGCTGGCTAAATGTTATTATGATAAAAATAGCCGCTACATAGATTAGTATGTTTTAATTGTTGAAGGAAGACGATTTGTACTGCAGACAATGCTGTGCCCATTTTAGGTTTCTTAAAAACATTACAATGAAATGTTTATCCGTACGCTGAGCTTGTGTACTAACCTTTCACAGCGAGACAAATTCCTGTGATATTTGTGAGTTCACAAACTCTCAAGAATCAATTTTGTGCAGCTCCCGCTGCTGTGTTTGGGCTCCTGCCACCAATTGGTCAGAGTGATTCACCAACACACAGCAGCAATGTGTTTTGTGCACGAGTCAAAGGTGAGGGCAATATATATCTTTTTTTTTTAATGTGCAGAGACATTTGTGCATTTGTGATAGGGACAGATCATCGAGATATAAATAAAGACATAGAGACCATCGCCATGGTAACCTATAGTAAAGAATGTCCAGTTCCAGCAGACATGTTGTGAGTGTGGAATTCTACTAAGGAACTCACACAAACTAACAGGGAGCTGCATTATCTAATGTCCATGATCTACCAAACTATTGTGTACATGAATGTTTTAGTTTAGGTAATAAATGATTCTTTAAGAAATAGACATAAAGAAAACTAAATATTTATTAATAGTTGTGTACATATGGTGTATTGCCACACAAACAAAAGACGCAAAAGATCTCAGAAGCTAAGCAGGGCTGAGCCACTTCACCCACGTTGCCTAGTATGAGTGTGGTGTGTGCGTGAGTGTTGGTGGTGTCAGTGGGGCTAGTAGCACAGATTGGTAACCTTGCTTCTGCCAGTCTGTCCCAAGGCAGCAGTAAGTGGCTTTGAGTGTCTGGAAAACCACTATAAAAGACTAATGCATTATTATTATTGATAATGTTAAGGTAATGCTAAGGTTAAGGCACTTTGTTGTCCTAGTGCAAAGTTTAATCCTCTGCATTTGACCCATTCATTGTCGCTGTGCCAACTTGTCAAGAGCAGTGGGCGACCGCAGTGTGATGCCTGGAGACTCGTCTCCAGATGTTGATCTGCTCAGGCAGGACCAGCTGGAAGACTTAAGTGATAGTGTTTGTTTATGCATGTTTATTTGCCTTCAGTGCAGACGCTGGCCAGTGCGAACCTCATCTGAAGCACACAAAGGCAAACCCTGTGAAACTAAGTTTACACAATATATGCAATCTATAATAATATCTACTTATGTGTCCATTGTCTGGTGTTAATGAAATGAAATCTTACTTAACAGAAGTACTTCTTGATTAACTACAATTCAATCCTAACACAAACACTTACGCAGCTATTTGCCATATTATAATTTACTTTCTGATGTTCAAAAAGCAGCGAGGGATTTCACAGGCGATGCATGATAGCAGCCTCATTTAGCTGCTCCTCTAAGTCTTCCATGACACTGAACATAATCTCGGCCAACTGGGAACATGAGAAGACACTCTCACTGCCTACGTGCTCATGGACAAATTCTGCATCGCAAATGAGCGAGAGACAATGATGGTGACTAACAATCATGTGCTCCAAGGTCAGGATGCTCAAATGGACCCGGGGTCACAGAGCAGCGGAGGATGAGAGTGGAGCTTGTGATGTATGTTGCTTGCAGATGGCACATATTGCTTTGTCATCTGTTTCCAGCTGGAGAGCACAGAGGCAGTGTCTGGAAAGAAGCTTGTTACTGTCTGATGACAAGTTTAGTGCTTTGTGTATGTGTATGTCTGTGTGTATTTGTGTATGTTTGTGAGTATGTGTATGTTTTTTATGTTATGGAATAGCTGTACTGATTTTAGACATGGAGGATTAAACTGAAGTAATGTAAATACAAGCTGTTATCTTTAAGGCCTAAGGAACATTGTACAGGTCAAGATACAGACCCACACAGACAGAATAATTCAAACTACATCAGTGGGATGTGGGATGTGTTTAAATAGGCAAAGTTCAACACCTTTTTTTGCTCACAGAAAGATAAAGGGATTACTTGCAATTCGAGCATTATACGTGGGATACCAAAGAACTTTAAAGATGCACTGTGTAACTTTACTGTTGTCTGGAATGTTTTACAGTATGACATTGAACAAAATTCTCTCAATAGATGCAAGCATGTGATGTCCCAAGTTTACTGGTCAGATCTGTGCAGAGGCAAGCCAGCTCACAGTAAGAATGCATGTTTCTCAAGGTATTTCTGAGCAATTAAGTCACCTATAACTGAATAAATGCAAAATAGCTATGTCTGATGTCATACTAACAAACCAATAACATCTCCATGGAGACCAGAAAAGTGACATAGCATGCTGTTAACACAACTCATTCAAGTTCAGATTTATATTTCGAGCCATATACTAAACTTACTACCATTTTTTTTTAGCCATTTGTCTTCCAGTTTGGAGTAACGTGCATGTTGATTTACTAAGGATGTAACAATAACCGAAATATCGTCAAAGTTCTCACAATAATATCATGGACCATCACAATCAAATCACACTGAATTACAAGTCTCGTTGCTTAAATTAAGAGTTATGGTACAGCAATAGCAAGAAGAAAAAAAAAAAAAAAAGACAGAGGGAACTACATAGACCATGATCCTTTGCTTGATCCTTTGATTGAAGAAATAACTGTTCTAAGCACTTTTAACTCTTAGTTCTTCGGATTAAGTCTTGTCAAGCAAAATATCACAGTAAATATCATACCATGAGATGTATATCCTGAAAATATCGTACAGAGAGATTTGGATTTTGTTCCATCCCTAATCGTGAGCCTCCCCACCATATCGTGAGCTTTCCCACGATATCGCAATAAATATTGTACCGTGAGGTTCATACCATGACGATATATCGTGAGACTTGGATATCATTACACCCCTATGATTTACCATAGGTTTTACATCAGATACTTTTCCTGCAGCTCTCCGTTCCTGGGACTGGCCCATAACCAACCAATGGATCATGACTCCTTTTGACTGGATTGTAAGTAAGCCTACTACTTTATTGTTTCTATCACAGCAGGGCACACTTTTGTCTCTCTGTCAAGGAGATATGGTTTTATTGTAATGGGTAATTTTCTGAAGTTTATACTGTTTGCATTGGGCTAGTTACACCAGTAATTGGACACTGTGCTATGGCCTGGAGTTTCCCCAAGCTCATGCAAAGCCTCTATCCAAAAAGAAAACTGAAGAGTGAAAATAGATCTAGCCACAGACAAAAGTGCTCTCACAACAGAGAAAATGTGGGTGTTGAGAGACCTTTCACTCGCAGCTCCTACATATTGCATCTTCAGAGCCGGTGTAACTGTCCATCCAACACTACATATTATATTCCAACACAGTCCCTGGCTCTATATAAAGACCGGGAAGTGCTGTCCTTTGTTCCCTAAGCCATGGCCAGAAGGGCAGTGAAGCGATGGCCACTGACAGCTCTGGGGGGGAGCGGAGCAAGCGTGGCGTGGAGGGCCGAGTCCGGGAGAGAGACACACACACGGGCCGCCTGACAGTACGCATCATGACACAATACATCATCTCCATAATCTTTGAAAGCACCGCGAGGAACTAGGAGATCCGGGATTTCCCTTGACGCGCAGCAATGACAAAAGATAGTGTGTGTAGGAGTGAACCGCAAATCTAGTGAACAGAATGTAGTGAGGATGTCTCTGAATACGGCATGAGCGCTGGGCCGCAGCACGACGCACGAGAACATGGCACAGAGACGCGCCGCTCCGGTATAGCTCATTGTGAACGCGCGTAGATGGAAGAAACATGACGTGCGTGTGATTAGCTCCACATTGACCCCTATATAAGTCGATGTCTATACATGCCCAGGGCGCAGAGGAGACATAGGCTAGAGCGCATCAAATAAAATGTCTTACTGCGGAGACTATGAGGCATGTGACAGTCTGCGGTGTTCCGAGAGCTTTAATAACCTTCACTCAGTAGGACGTAGCGTTATCCAAGAGCTGTTAGGGCTAATTTATACATTTCAATGATACGCTGACACGGGAACCCCCCAGCAATGTAATTAAATTGTCATCTGATGTCTGCAAACATTTATGGCCAAGACCTACCAGGAAGCCATTGCATATATAGCAGTCTATTCTATTCGCTTCCATGACTATTTTATCAGTAATATGGGCTATTTTTATTGCTACATTTACACTTTTTTTCCTATCTTTTCAAGCCAGAGAAATAGCTTTTTGACAGACCCGGGAAAAGTTGAACATTTTTCACTTGTGGGTCCCATGCGGTCTTGTCTTCAACAAGCAGCTGCCTGTTGTGCGCGTGTCCTTTTGTTTCTAAAAGCTCCTATGGTTCCATCTACTGGTCACTAAGCTTTAATACAAAAACAAAGATAAATCAGCAAGTGAGAGGACCATTAATTTGATAGCAGTTGTAATAGATTTGGATGAAGTAGCCTATTACATTTCATCAACCAGGGGTCAAGCTGAAGTAATGTCCTGGTTGATTTAACAAAGTGTGAATAAGACTGTCACTGCAAAATAAATTATAGGCTATAGGCTATGTAACATTTGCCAGAGCTAGGTGACATTACAGGAAATGATTTGTGCATTTGGTTATGTAATCTTATCCACGTGAGACACTTTTTCAGCAGTCCCGGAGCTGTAGAGGTAAATGTTGTGTTTCTTTTAGAATCATAACTTTGTTTGGTTTTCTCTATCTCTGTTCTACTTAAAAATTCACTTTCATGCGTGGAAAGGTTTGTGATCTTTTAAACTCTTTCAATTTATACCCAATAATCAAGTTCATTTTAAATTAGGGCTGGGCAACATGGGGATACAGAATCAAATAGTGATCTCATTCCTTTAAGGTTCACTGCGTACCTTTTTGTGGTTGAGGTCACACACAAAAACATTCTTATTATGAGGACAAGCAGGTTGCGGATAGCCTGATTCATCAGCCGGTTTCCACGAAGTGACCTCGAAGTCTGACCTCGCAGTATTAGGATTCATTCACTCAACAGTAGGTGGGTACCTTTTTCTATTTAACCAATCGCTGCTATTTGGTCATGACGTATGTAATGCACCAAATCCTGTAGGAAGAATTTCCCCTTGATAAAATTCACCAAATATTCTCTTTGTTCTGGCTTTAAATCCTTGATCTTGGGAATCGTTGCCAACACAGAATGTATGGCTTCATCTACATTCATCTCGACCACTTTGTTTACTGTTGTGCTGTACCACAAAAGGGACCCAGACAGGTGGTTCAGTTTGACATCATGGCTTCACAACTCTTTACTGATTGGCTGGTGCGTGTTCTATAACTTCTGGGGTTCTTGCAAACCGTCTGGTGTATTCCGATTCCTGACGTAGTCACTGGTGAGAAATGAAACTGAGCAGAGGCACTAGGTGGAGCCTGGCTAGGTTGCGGACCCTCCACAAGAAAAGTTAAACAATGCACCTTTAACAATCTGCTGTTTTGGTAAAATCATGATATTTTGATTCCCTGTCTTTTTTGTTTAATGCAGCTCTAAAGTCAAAACACTTCACACCACTCTCTCCTCCTATTGGTCAGCCTCCATGATGCTCTGAGTGACAGGGGAATTTAACCAATCACAAAGAAGTGTAAACTTTCAGAAACAGTAAATAGCTTTATTTACCTCTTGCAGGCTATACTGTGTAAGAGATACAAAGAAAACATGAATCATGATAGAATCGAAATCTACGCAAGTCTTGTAATTGTTTTTTTTATTTATTTTGGCATATTGTCCACCCCGCCAGTGTGGTTGTGTAATTGCAAATTCACATTATTTCTGCTTATTTTAATGTAGTAATGAATGAAACTGAGTACATTTCATTTGTATTCCATGTTCAGTAGTCCTGACATGTAGCCAAGTCACGCAGTTTTCAAGATCTCCTGTTGGTGTCACTGCAGACCTACGAATATCATGTTTGGAGTGCCTTCTCTCTTGCTCCCTTTGTTCTGCCTCTCCCTGTCACAAAGAGGGCATAGTGTTTAGGATGTGCAGCAACACAACTTATACAACAGCTCTGAATCGAAATGAGCTAATACACAGACATTTACTAAGCAGTTCTTAAGTGCAGGTGGACGACAAGTCTGAAAAACACCACTCATTATATGCAAATCATAACTCTGTGATTGGCAGTCTAGACACAGTTTTAGTTAGAAGATAATAACACTGTACATTATGGAGAGATCCTTCCCCACGTAGCGCCAAAGTGGAGAAATGTATTCAGCTCTTAATTCCGCCCAGCGCATTATTCTTGTATTCTGTCATACCTCGTCATCTCGAAATACAACATTATGACAAATGATAATGATGCCTCATATTCAAACAGAGGAAGGATCTACTTAAAATGAACTGTGAAAAAACAAAGCTCTGTGTCGCTAGTCTAAGAGAATACTCGATCAGGCATTATATTATAACCACTGACAGATGATGTGAATAATACTGATTGTTTATTCAGCATGGCACCTGCTAGTGGGTGGAATATATTGTGCGGTAAGTGAACATTTTGTCGTCAAAGTTGATGCGTTACAAGAAAGAACAATTGATAAAGTATAAGAATGTGATTGTCAAAATGTTGCTGGCTCCAAAAGCTCTCTGGTGGAGTGCCTTTTATAACGCGTCCAGTGGAGCAGTGGTTAGCCTGGCAACAGGTGATGCATATGGGGAGTCAGTGTGGTGTTATTCAACAGTCGGGCTATGTAAAATGCGGAAGAAGTTCATGGATCTGATACTTAAAAATACACATTATAGCATTTTTATTTTGGAAAGATTGCTATTTACTTGTATCATTCAGAGGAGATTCACCTATGAATATTCTTTTTTTTAAAATATTGAACACAAAATAAGTGATTACAAAGTGAAATTTACATATAAACATATAGATCTTGAATTTACCTTGGATCATAAATTATCTATCAATCTCTCTCTAAAGACATATGGAAGTGTAGTTGATGTTGATATTCTGTTGTTTTTAGTTCAGTGTTGTTTGCAACGGGCTATAGCTGTACTTTATAACTGTATAACACAAAAAATGTTCAACAATTATGATTTTTCGTGGAAGTCAAAAGATTTTCTCCATAGAGATGTTATTGCTTTGTCTGGAATATTTCACAGTATGGTATTAAAACATTCCATCTTCGTGTAGACCAAAACAGAGTAAGTCCAAGGTCAGATCTGTGGAGAGGTGACCCCACTCACTGTCAGAATGCCTGTATATCTAAGTATTTTTGAGCTATAAAACCAACTGAATAAATGTAAGAGAGAGCTGTTTAATGTCATACTGTGGAACATTCCAGATTGAGCAATGACATATCCATAGACACAAGCAGGTGACGGACCTTCAACCAAAAAGTTGCACAGTGCACCATTAAGTTACCATGCGGTTCCATCCTGGCGTTAATAAAGTTCAAGATTACTCTGCAGTTTTGTCATATTCAGATGATTTTTTTTTCAGTATTGATTCTTGTAAAATTGAGTATCTGATTTTCAACACTTTTAATATCCCTAAAAAGTGGTCAAAATGTTATGGCTGATTGCTGCATTTACTGTCTTCCCAATCACACCCCCTGCTTCAGATTGGGCAGATAAAAATCCTGACACGCTCGGACTTGGGGGTCAATAGCACCATGGCCAGATACCAAGAGAGCATCTAAAGCCACTTAATTAAACACAACATGTCCGCTAAGAGACTGGCAAAGTAAAGACATATTCTGTTTTTGTTTCCCTGCCAGAGCAAATGAATAAACAAACACGAGAAAATAAGTAGTGTACAATCTCAGGAGGACAGTGAAAAACCACAACGCTAATCTGATGCAGGAGGATCTCAGTGGGTTTATCTTCTGACCGGGATGACTCAAGAGCTGAGGTAATTACCTTGGTCAGAGAGGTTGTGCTGGAACATAATGGAAAAGGAACTGCGTGGGGAGTCTGCCTTACAGTGAATTGAAAGCCAGCAGTAACATGGCAGTGTGTAAAAAACGCAGGATATTATAAGGCTATTATGGAGACATGCGTGTGTGGCACTTGTAGGAGTGTAGAAATTATTCAATGTATAATGATGTAGTCAAGGGATAGTAAACAACATATTTCAGGTCAGGATGAACGGGAGGGGGCAGATAATAAAGGTAGGAAGTATAGACTGTATAAAGACGTGGACTAAGGGAGTGTGGCGTCACCCATCGCGTTCGTCTCTGGTCAAATGAAGCTCATGATGCAAATGGTTATAGAAGCGAATTTACAGCCAGTTCCATCTTAAGAACAGGAATTTATTTATGGAGAAAATAGTGAAATAAAAACACCACGATCATGTAGAGCGAGTTAATATGAATATTTTAAGACCAAAATGATGAGGCTCACTGCAGCAGTTACAGAGAGAGGGAGTGACAATTTTTCAATGTAAAATCAACTAGAGTCAGAGTCGATGGAGCTGGAAACGCTGCCGTGCTCACTTCCTATTTGGCATACGGTTTGTCGTCAGCAAAAGAGACATATTGGGTCTGACAGTGCTTTGTATAATCAGTTCTATACATCAATATAAACTTGGCAAAATGATCTTGTGTGCTGTCTGTGTCAGATTAGAAAACATTTTATTGTTTCAGGAAGAGTGTGTAAGCATGCTAGTTGTTGTTAGCTCTATTTGTCTTCTGCAAAACTCCACTGGTTTCTGAGAGTTGCGAAAAGCGCTTATAAACTCAGCCTCGGAATCCACAACTTTACACCACTGCAAAATATTTAAAGTGAACTAGTTCTGTTTTTGCACATTTTTAAGGCAGAAAAATCAGGTACAGCGCCTGTCAAACGGGTGAAATTTACATGGTTAAATCTGCTGAACTGCACAAACTTGCTGTAACCCAATGTGCCATTTCAGCCAATGCTTCAATCTGACATAATACAAACTAAGCATCATGTAGATAAACGGATTTGATTGGTCGCTACGGAAATTACAAAACATAAATAGATTTGAACGGCTAAAGAAACAGATGGAGATCCTCATATTGAACTCATGTCTGGTTAGCCCCTGTTAACCCCTTGTTGCTCTTGTCAAAAAAGCATTGTTTTTGTTATTAATAATCATTTTGTTAATAAAGTTGTGGATATTTTCAGCAAAGGATGTGGAGAAGTCAGTAAAGAAGGTAAACAGGTAGAATGTGATCCAAAAAGAAGTGATTTATCCTGTATTTTTGTCCTTCCTTGAGATTATGTTTTACCCAGACAGTTCTTAGCATAGACTGTATATATAATTGAATATTCCAAATAGGTGAATTGAGCATAGGCGCGATTCGGCTTCATCGAATCTGGCTCTAATTGACTTTACATTGAAAAATTATCACCCCTCTCTCTGTAACCGCTGCAGTGAGCCTCATCGTTTTGGTTTTAAAATGTTCATATGAACCCCTCTACATGATCTTGGGGTTTTTATTTCACTATTTTTTCCGTGAATACATTTCCTATTCCTAATCAGGCCTGTTGACAGAAATTTGGGCGCACAGGGAAAGAAGACTCACATGGGGCCCCTTCTAATATTATTTAATAGGCAGAGGTTTCAATTCTGGGGCCCTAAAACCACATGGCCCCCTCCTGTTGATGCCCCTGCTTCTAATACAGAGCTTGACTTCAAATTTACCGTGTAACTTGTAGCCTCGGTGAGCCTAATTTGACTGGAGCTGAACATTACCGGTGATATCACGCTCCTTTAGTCCATTTCTTTATACAGTCTTTGGTTCTTAGTGAAAGGATTTAACACTGATTTATTATTTTTATTCAGGTTGGTTGTCAAAAACGATTTGCACATGAAGTCCAGCCTCAAGATGTTAGTCAGAAAGAAAAAAATAACAAACAAAATAAATAAAAGTTATAGTGAATTCATGATCACAAATGTCTGAAAGCAGAATGGCGTTGTTTGGTAGCTATTATTGTGACCTACATGCGTGCCACTTTGTTTGGGCGTGTCTCGAAATTGTTTTCAAATTGAAGTGCACGCTGCTTTGATTGTCAAGTGCTGAAGTGTTTTAGGCACAAGTTCTCCCGGTGGGAACAGGTTGTAAGAGAATTCCCCACCGAGATGGGACAAACACTGCATTGTTTAAAAAAAGGAATAAATAAATAAATAAATATAAAAGGTGTGTTGTGTGGCAAAGGCGGGGGTACTTGAGCTTTATTTAGCAGTAGGTTTTTAATTCACGCAGGGATTGGGTGCAACTCTGATTGTTCACTATGCAAAAAAAAAAAAAAAAAAAAAAAAAAGAGAGCTCTGTGATGTTGCCACGGTAACACACATTGTGCCTTTAATGACAGCCTCGTCTCACATCTTTTAGGGTGATCATTTGCAGCCAACTTCCAGCACTCCAAACAATAGGGGTTGCATATGTTGATTTATCATTTACTTGTTGATGTATGTTAATAAGCTCCCGGGGAGTGATCTGTATGCACGTGTGAGCGTCAGGCTGTGGCGCAGTGTGTCTAAGACTAACATGTTAGCTTCATGGCTCAACATGTGTGCTCTTCACATGTGCTCTTCTGTCCCCATTCAGAACCACTGCACATCACCACAGACAAACGTGCTCACCAATCATCCAAATCACGAAAAATTCACTCCATTTTGATGCTAAATTAAAGACTCGACGCTCACCACACACATACATCCACACACATACACACACATACATTTACTGTATTTATTTATTTATTTACTACCAATACGTGCTTGAGTTTGTATATTGTTTTGATACTATTTTTGTCTATCTGTTAGTATCTGGATATCTGTCTTTTAAGTCAACCCTTCCCCGTAGTTCACTGTTTGTTGCCTCAGTGGTGTACAGCTGGGACCTGCACTGGAATTCTATCAGGAATCAACAGTTTTAATTCAAGGTTGTGGCTGCTAGAGGGATTATAATGAAATATGTATTAACACTATTACATGAATCCTGAGTCATATTTTCAGAGGGTAAAGTCTTTTTTTTTTTTTTTTACATAAATCCACCCCTGTGCAGGGTGCTTACCAAGCTATGAAAATTAGTTTAATTAGAACAGACAAAATATTCCTTTTTTTTTTTTTTTTTTTACTTTGTTTTCCCATGACAATATTTATATTTTTAATATTTAAAGATCCTACATTATACTGACTCTTGTGAGCTACACAAGAGTCAGTATAATGTTGTTACCTCCTCAGAAACATACCTGAACTTGTGTTTTGTTTCATTCACACACGTACATGTTTGAGTAACTATTTATTATTAGTGTGTTTGATCTCCAGTCCTCAAAATGCTCTGTTGCACCTTGTGATGTCATGAAGCGGTAGTTTCTTCAAGTTAACAACTACATTTTATCCTTTGTTTAGTAGAAATTGGCAATTCCAAGGTGAAATTGTCAAAATGATTCTAGTGAAACCAGACGGAATTTAAAAACACAGTTGAACACTTCCCGTATCACTGCGTGACATCACAAGGTGGAACAGAGTGTTTTCTGTTTGACAGAACGCAGTGTAAATATGCAGGGTTTGTGTGTTAAACATGACTGAAACAAAACACAACTTCAGGTATGTCTGTGATGAGGAAACAACATTGTAATATTTATCAGAAAGTAGCAAAATTCTAAAATAAATCCGTAAAAGTAAAATCTGTTCTTGGCTTTCCCCTGAACAAGACGATTTCATTTTATATGACTGCTGTACATGACTAGCACTGCACTGCATAGTATGTGAGTGAATCTAGTTAAAGATATAAATTGAGAAAGCAGCAGTAAAATTTCACAAGCAGTGGGGTTTTGGGAAAGTGGCAGTTGTTAGCTTACTACTGCTATAACAAGATACAGCCCTTACCATGAAAGTGCCACAGGGGTTTTTACTGTACATATTGTAGATTTGTAAGCCACATGCCTTTCTCTATGTAATATGACCCCATTGGTAACTCCCGCAATATTGAATCATGTTATTATTGTAATCGTTTGTTGCTTTGTTCATTTCAAGTCATAGTTTGCTTCCTTCTCATCAATGTAATTGTAATTTTTGATTACCTTGTGCAGCATCTGTTCACAATCTCCCAAATTTCCATCTTGTCCTTCTGAGAGCTTTGTAATTTCCCTGTAACTAGTACTGCTGATGTTTTCAATCAATGGAAGAGCAGTCGTGCAGTTTGGGGCCGTGCTTGACCATGGAGATTGGTGTGGGTTATTTATAAATACAGTTCTGAAATTATTTGTCCATCATTGATTTTGGCGCTTGTAATTTCACCTTTAGACATATTCACTTATTGCTTTGCTGGAAATAGAAAATATGTAATAGTGATTCAATTGAAGTGTATTCATTAAGACAGAACAAGAGTTTCATCAACAGGCTTTCTAAGTGTATGGGTTGATAATGAGTTGGGTTGGAAAGAGAATACTGCACATGTCTAATCAATGTCTAAATCAATTTGTAAGAGTAGGTAAGGCATCTGATGCATTTTAAATGTTTACTAACACTGTACTGCAGTTGGATTATTCCCTATTTAACACTGTGTAATACTGTGTGGGAAAGTGCCTTCACTACTTATCTAGGAAATTTTTATGAGTGGTGTCTTGAAACACCCTTTTGACTTCTCACTCCTATGCACATGTTGTTAATTTTTTGTATTCTAATTGTTTGATTATTATACTTGTTGCAATAAATTGTACTTTTAACAAGTGTTGAATAAACAAATAAAATAAAGCCATGTTACAATGCTGTAGCCTGATCTATCAGTCAGTTTCACTTTGTGGAAACTGTCTGACCTCACAGCATTAGAATTCGTTCACTCGATGGTAGGCAGGTACTTTTTAATTTAACCAGTTGCTGCTATTTGGTTGTGGCGTATGTAATGTGCCACTAACAGGGCTAACTGGTATATTAAGCTTTTCCCAAACCCCGTAGGAAGAAGGGCAATAACGTATTTCCCCTTGATAAAATTCACCAAACATTCTCTTTGTTTCAGTTTTAAATCCTTGATCTTGGGAATTGTTGCCAACACAGAATGTATGGATCTTTGCTGATTGGCTGGTGCCTGAACTTGCACTTCTGGAGTTCTTGCAAACCATCTTCTGTATTCTAATTCCTGACCAAGTCACTGGAGAGAAATTAAATTGAGCGGAGGCACTAGGTGGCGCCAGCCTGGCTAACAATGTTGTTACCTCATCAAAGACATAGCTGGAGTTGTGTTTTGTTATTGTTGTTGTTGTTTTGTTTCATTCACACATGTTTGAGTGACTCTAACCTCTTTATTATTACATCTCCAAAAATCCAACATTCCACCTTGTGATGTCATGAAGCAGTAGTTTTCAAGTAATTTAACAGCTACTCTTTACCTTTAGTTGAGTAGAGATGGGCAATTCCAGAGCTGAAATGATCTAAATGATTCTAGTGAAGGCATATGGAATTTAAAAACACAGTGGAGCACTTCCTGTAATACCACATGACATCACAAGATTCATTGGAGTATTTTCTACGTGAGAGAAGAACTCAATCTCACTAGGATTTGTGTGTTAAACATGTGTGGATGAAACAAATCATAACTCCAGGTATGTTTGTGATGAGGAAACAACATTATCACATAGAACACATAATAACTAATATGGGCCCTTTGAAGAGGAGGAGGGGGTGTAAAAATGTTTATCTATATTCTTATAGGCAGCAGGTTTTGATCATGTGCCCTTGAGGTCTAAGCCACTAACCCCCTAGTTTGTGGACAAATCCTTACCCAGTAACACACTTGAACAAACTGACTACATCTATCCAAACACTTTAATGCATTATTGCTTTATCTGAAATGTTTCACAGTATGGCATTAAACCAAACCAGACCAAATTACTAGTCAGATCTGTGGAGTGGCAATCCCGCTCAAATTCAGAATGCCTGTTTTTCTAGAAATTTCAGTTACCACCTGTAATTAAAAGTAAGGTAGAGCAGTTTAATGCCATACTGTGGAACATTCCAGGCAAAGCACTGACATATCCACAGAAATAAGAAGGTGACAGACCCCCAATCGAAAACTTACACAATGCACCTTTAATGAAAGCACTCGTCCATATGCTGTCGTTTAATCCTGTGTGTCTGAAATTGTGATTTTGATTATTTTGCTTCCTCATAAATAACCTCTGAAAGAAAATTCATGAAAAATAAATATCATGGGCAAAGTCATGCTGATTACAAGTTTGTATTTTTACCATTGTTTGATTAGTTGGCTGATACAAACCTGTGTAACGAACTGGAATATCTTACCCAGTAACAGCAGCATATTTTATTTATTTATTGTTTCTTTCGAGTCAGCCCCTCGGCCTAGTTTTGGCCTTGGTCCACTTTGGCCAACGTTGTGGCACACACAAACAATGCTGTTGAAAATATTGAATTTTCCCTCAAGGATAAATAAAGTTTGCTGAATTGAATTGTCTGAAGATATGATTTACCATCCATGTCTACAATGCTGAATAAATAGCTCTCATAAGGGCATAGTTTGGTTTTATTTTGTGTAATCAAAAATTAAATTAAAATTTAAAAAAAGATTGCATGACCTTGAATCACAATTACATGAGCTATTAAATTTTGACCAGAAAAACTGTGCATATGATGAGAACAAATAAAACAGACTTTAATTTCCTGTATTCTTGTATTTAATAACTGTTGTCAGAGATTAAATTGGAAACATTACAATATATACAGTCGGTCATTTCAACACACCAACTCTTGATCTCCATGAGTCTGCACTGTCTAATTGGACACATGTAACTGCTCCCTGTTCACTGGCTCTGCTGTGTCAAATGCAAGTTCATTATTATCCACCACAGACTGTACATATAAATGGACAGAGCCAACTCGCTAGCTGCAGTATTCCAAAAAGGAAGTGAGCATGGGGACACTTCTGACTCTATCGACTCTGGCCCCATTTGACTTTACATTGAAAAACTGTCAACTCACTTTCTGTAAACACTGCAGTGAACCTTGCCATTTTGGTCTTAAAATGTTTGGATTAACCTGTTCTACATGATCCTGGTGTTTTTATTTAAATATTTTCTCAACAAATAAATCCCTATTCCTAATATTGAACTCGACTCCTGATTCACCCCTATAACTGCTAACGATGCAGTCGTCATGCAGTGTTTTTCCAGGTATTTTAGAACAGTAAAAACACCTGTAATTAAATAAATGCTAAATTTAATGCCACAGTGTGGAACTTTCCTTTCAAAGCCATCCCCATGGAGACAAGCTGGAAGTGATTCCCCAGCACACCTTAGACCAGGGGTTTTCAAATTGGGTGACTGTGAGCCTCCCTTAGAGTAGATAAAGACAGACAATTTTTGCAACAGCAAATAATTTCCAACTTCATGCAGGCCTGATTGAACATCAGTAGGACACAGGACCATACCAGGTCTAAACCAGAACTAAACCAGGTCTAGACCAGGAGTAAACCAGGTCTAAACCAAGACTAAATCAATTCTAAACCAGGACTAAACCAGGACTAATCTTGGACTTGAGAGAGAGAGAGAGGCAGAACCCTGAGCTAGAGGTCTGTGCAGTACAAAATTTTCAGTTCTCTCGTTCTTCTCTCGCCCGCACCCGCAAAGAATTGTAATTTTCATTTCCACTCGGGATGTTCATTTTCTTAAGCTCTATCAAACATGAAGAAGGGAAAGGAATTGTCTAAAGTGTGAACAAGATTAGACCACATCGGCAAATTTAGGCTGCTTAAAATGTTTTTATTGATGCCAAATAAAATAAAATATAAAATGAAATATCAAGCACAAATTATGTATGATAGGCATATATTAATCATTTGTATATTTTACCCTGCGCCAGTCCTTTTGCCTGCTGTCACCCGGCATTCTACGTGGGCGCACCTCCGAGCCCGTCCCGACACTCAGTCCTGGGTTAGTCCTCCTGGTTCAGTCCTGGGACTATTGAAAACCACTGCCTTAGACATTATATACTTGGTAGTTTCATAGTTTATTGTAATTGTGGTAATAGATGTGCCCTACCAGTCAAAAGTTTGGACTCACCCTCTCATTCAATGTTTTTTCTACATGTTTACTACTTTCTACATTTGATCTACATTTTAATATTTGACAACCAAATCCTTAAAGTAACCACCCTTTACTCTGTTAAAAATATTTAGTAGTTATTTAACTTTTTTCTTTATCAAATAATTCCATATATCTGTATGTAGAAAGTAGTGGACATATAGAAAAAAATAACATTAAATGAGAAGGAGAGTCCACACCTTTGACTGGTAGTGTATATTTATTACTTTCAGAAGCACTTTTATGTCAGCTTTACTTTTTTTCACCACAATATGTGACCTGATCTAACCTGTAAACAAGTTCCTGTGTACCACTTCTCTCAATGCATAACATTTTCCATTCCTGCCTCACTCTGGTGTAGTTTTGGCTCCAGTCCGGCCTATAATGTGGGCCTAACAACTTCACTAGTATTTCTATCACGTTTACCAGTCCATCCTCCATCCAAACTGCTCTGCTTTTCATTTTCTGCTCATATTTGTATAGCCTTCGGCGCTAACTCGCTGTAATACCTAGTGGCAGACAGGAGCCACATGCCTGTACATCACTGCAGTATTAATGGGCCTCGCTCAATTAGGGCCAGAGTGCATTTTGCCCGAGCGTTATTTAAAGCAATAACTCTGGGTTTTCTTGCTGCAGCTCATAATCAATACTTCATTTGGATATTCATAGCATCACACCTGAGCAGATATAGCAGGCTTATGCATTTGGACACAACACAACAACATTTTGACTGTGTGCCGCTCGCCTGATTGCCAAACGCGCATGGGGGAAGAGACTGTGTGTGAGATCCTCGTCAAGGCCTACCAAAAATAGAGACCGAGATTTTTAATTTGAGCACTTTATGAGCCCATTAAGTCATTTCGAAATGCAAACCTCCTCATCTGAACTCCATATACCAGCTTGTTTCTTTTCTTAGTAATTCACGCTTAGCTTAAGGCATCTGCGCGCACTCAACAAGCATAAGGGCATGTTGGGTTGTTTGTGATGTGACGCACAAAGAGGAGACGTTTCTTGTTCAAATAGATGTCTTTTAAAACAGCCTTTGCTCTGTAACGAGGTGTGTATCATTAGCACCGTGAGAAGTCTCCTCAGAAACATTGTATTCTTTTTGACCTGGCGCTATCAAAGACTGCAGCTGTGGGCTTCCTCACAGACCTGCTCCACTCAAAAGCACCTTGAATTCAAATGTTTAGGGATTGTTGCAGGGGGAATATTTGATGTTTTTTTTACTGAGACTTCAAAGAATAATAGGATAATTATTGCACTTACCACCAGAGGGGAAGAGACAGTGAACCGGGAAAATAGAAGCAAAGAGAGGGGAGTAATGAGCACTCAAAGTAGACAATAAATCTAATAGCGTGCAAATTGAATGGAAATGCGCTTTCAAAAGAACATCAAATGTGGGATTACTATGATCAAGTCTGACGCCGCGATCTTGACGTCTTTTCGGGGTTTTACTTAATGAGAAATTCATTTTGGTTAAATTTGATCAATCTAAAACGGTCCAGAGCCAAACAGGAAAAAGCAGCTGGTGTTTGCACGGCTCCACGCAGCACGCGCTCAACACTGATTAAATTGCAATCGATTGGTGCAAAATGTCAGGAAACGTACGGGTCCAGTGCCATTTAATGTGCGTCAGATGAGGGAGAAGGTGTGTGTGTGTTGCTGCGTGCGTGCGTGTGTGTGCGTACAGGTCGAGGGCCATTTAATGTGCGTCAGATGAGGGAGAAAGTGTGTGTGTGTGTGTGCATTATTTCTGTTTTGTTTGTATTGTGACTTTCTTATTCTGTAAAGCACGTTAAATTATCGGTGTACAAATTGTGCTATTCAAATGAACACGCTTTGCCTTGTGTATGTGTGTGTGTGCGTGTGCGTGTGTGTGCGTGCGCGTGTGTGGTATCACTCATATGTCTCCCAGCGTGAGGAGTGACAGGGCCAGAGTGCCGGTGGGTTTAATTGGCGTTAACAGTGGTCCGCTCTGTACGGATCTCCCAGGCACCAGTCCGGTCAATGCAAGTCAAGAGAAGCCACTCCACAGGCTTTGAAGGGAAGCAGTTGTGTTTACTTATCCAGATGGGGTTTAGGGGGAGGGGTTACTCTAGTCTGATAAAGGCCTTGCAGCAATTTGGAGAGTGATAGTAGCCATGGACTACAGGAGAGATCCAAGACACTGAAATGGTGGTATAAACACATCTACAGATCTGTTAACACTGGGACGAAAACATTTGCCGCATGAGATGTTATGATTAGGTTAGATTATGATGATAGGGCAGCACAAATTTAGTGGAAAAATGTGATTTTCTTATAAGCTTTGCACTTGCGATTGGTGATTTGAGTTTAAAAGAGTAGGATTCTGTTCAAATGAGAAAAATTATCTTGTGAGATTTTTTCACCCAAGTGTTTACATTCGGTTTGGCCAAAAAAGGGTTATGCATTGGTAAGTTGTATCTTTTACAGTTCCAAAAATACAGTTCATCCAAGCTGCTTCTTCAGTTCTGAACAGTCTCAGTGTATTTCTCCTTTTAAATTAAATATAAATAAAAATTGTGAGGCCAAAATTAGAAACTTAATTGTGAATTTCTTTATCTGAAATGATGTTAAAATCTTGCTTTGTCTCATTCTCATCGACCAAATCTCATATCTCATCTTATGATCTACGACTAAACTAAACAGGCACAAAATTTAAAATTTTTTAAAATTAAAATCACTGTTGGGCAAGTTACTTTGAAACTGTAATGCGTTATTTATTACCTATTACTGTCATTTCAAAGTAATTCATTACATTACAATATTACTGCATTTAAAATGTAAGGCATTACATTACTATTGCATTACTTTAAGTTACTCTCACCAAAATAACTTTTGCGCTGTATATGGACTGAACCAGGACTAAACCAGGTCTAAACCAGGAGTAAACCAGAGCTGAACCAGGACTAAACCAGAACTGAACTAGGACTAAACCAGAACTGAACTAGGACTAAACCAGAACTGAACTAGAACTAAACCAGAACTGAACTAGGACTAAAACAGGACTCACTGTCGGGACGGGCTCGAAGGTGACCGCAGGAGAAAGGAGCGGCTCTGCTCCGCACCTCATGGAGGTAAGAGCGGCTGTCGCCCGATCGCTCTTTATGGACCCTGATGCTCGGGCTCGCGGCCCTGATTTCAGCAACTATTTGCAGGTACCCGAGCTGGTGCAAGAGTCTGTTACAGCGCGTAACTTCTACCTTCCTTCAACGTGTCCAGAAGTCCAACTTTTTGTGTGATGGTTTGCATCTTCCTCTGCCTTTTGGGTGCGAGCGCAGGAGCCTTTGTCGGTGCAGAACGTTTCGTCGACGTTGTGGGTTTCGTCGGGGAGAAAACTTGCAACCGTACAGCACTTCAGAATCACACTGCTACAGATTGAACATGTATTTAAATTTGGAAGCTGAACACATTCTGTACTGTACAGGAGACAGGAGTTCCCTTGGCCAGTCAGGACGCAGCGGGAGGAACGCAATACGCATTCATACAATGTAAAAAAAAAAAGGGGCATGCAAAATTGCACAAAAAAAAATAAAAAATTTGCGAAACAGCGAGACCGCGAAAAGTGAACTGCGATAGAGGGAGGGACGAGTGTAAACCAGGTCTAAACCAGAACTGACCCAGGTCTAAACCAGGTCTAAACCAGAACTGACCCAGGTCTAAACCAGGTCTAAACAGCGTGGAGTTCTTTGTCAGACCTTTCGCCCGCGGTTACCTGAAGGTCGACTCGGCCACGTCTCCGGCGTTTCACCGCTGCTGATATCGAGGTGATTTTAGCGAATTTGTATGAAGAAAAACCCACCACTTCAATCCAGGTTAAAAAAAACATTGTAACGTGCGTTACTCACATTTGTACCGAGTAAAATATTACTATTTTTTCCCCTGTAATGCCTTACATTACTGCGTTACAGCAAAAAGTAATGCATTACTGTAATTCGTTACTTTTATAACGCGTTACTCCCAACACTGATTAAAATACAACACATTTTGACTTTCTATTATCAGAGTAGTTACAGCCTCTGCACTTTGATAATTGTGCTAACACAAATTGAGGTTTTGATTCAATTCCGACAGATCTAATTATTGGTAAAGAGTTATCCGCTATAATTTTGTAAAGTGTCAAGAGCTGTACACATTGTATTATTGATAACTTCTCCCCTTTGGCTTTGCATCATCATTAAAATGTTTATATTCCAAGATCAACACCTAGTGGCCTGACGGTGCACTTTGTTGGTTGATATCTCTTCTAATGAGAGACTACAAGGAAAGCTAGGCCTGTCAAGATAATTACTATATCAACTTCAATACAGAACAGATGGAACGGTCATTTTTCGGGGTCAATATTTATCACGAGTAGTGGGAAGTAGGAATTTTTGGTCATTTTTTGCAATATGATAAGACTTTATTTGTAGACAATTGAATTATGAACTCAGTCTATATAATTACAAGTACTAAAGTATTGCAATCTGACATTTATATATTGCAGCTCATATTTTTAACAACATACATGTACATTTAGAATACTTTTTGGGCGATAATTCTGATTTCTGATTTGGTGTCAATATTATTGTTTATTGCCTATATTTACTTCAGCAATATATATCGTACTTCAAAATGTTTTAACGTGACAGGCCTAAGCAAAGATGATGTCATGTGACTTACCAAACAATATTATAGCTGACTTCTGTGACTATTACTCTAGAACAGTGGTTTTCATCTCATCAGATCTTGACACACAATTTTACGCTTGAATCCTCACAACCTTCTTTTAGGTTTTGGCCCACATTTGGGGAACTCCTGCCCCAGAATATTAGTGGGTGAGAGCGGTGTTGAGATGTAGTGAACACATAGCACTGCTGACTGTTCAAGTTTTTCTTCCTTCTGGGGATAAATACATTTTTAAACAAACTGATTCCCAATTGTAAACAAGTCATACTATTGAGAGTTACAATACACATACATTCTCACTTTTATATTCTATCTGACAAAATACTGTAAATATAAATGGACATGGTTAACCTGCTTGCTGCCACGTTCCAAATAGGAAATGTTCATGGGGGCACTTCTGGCTCCATCAACTCTGGTTCCAATTGACTTTACATAAAAAATAAAAAAAAAGTCACCCTCTCTCTGTAACTGCTGCAGTGAGCCTCGTCATTTTGGTCTTAAAATGTTCATATTACCTCGCTCTACATGTGCCTGGTGTTTTATTTTGCTATTTTGTCCATAAATTTATATTCCTAATATGGAAGTCGGTCCAAATTTGCCCCATAACTGCTAACCTCATGAGCCTCATTTAACTGGAGCTGAATGTGATGGGTGACGTCGCACTCCTTTAGTCCACTTCTGTATACCGTCTATGGGTAAAACTGATTTATGTGTTTGATTTTTTAATAAAATATAAAGTGCATTCATTTTTACTTTACATTTTAAAAATCATTCTCTTGAAATGTATTCCTCCACAGATGCTGCATCAGTTTCTTGAAATGATATCCAACTTTCGTCAGATTACGACCACAGGCTTCTTTAGCACCTGACTTTCTTGTCTTATAAGAAACTGTGTTAGAAAAGACTATAAAGTGAATCTGCTGCTGTTTGTCATAGTGTGTGAGATAGAAACCATACAGTTTTATACTTTCTGTTACCATTATTGTTATTATGCATGTAAATTGCTTTGCGGCATACACCCCCTGAACATTTTGCTCTGGCTCATCTCTGGCTTCAGTGGTTATCTCTTCATATGTGGCTTGTGTTGGAAAGAGTTTCAAGAGACTCAAAAGACTAAATAATTAACTGGAAACGACAAAAACAGCTAATTAGCCCTGTAATTAACCAGGAGGGGATGGCCAGCCCTGGTCAACCTGCTCCATTTCCACTCACACGACATGAGAAGATTATTCTTGTGGATTACTTAAATGGCTTTGGCGAGAAAAAGCCATTAATCAAAGCCCCCCTCTGGTCAGGAAATAGCTCCATAGAAAAAAATATCTACAACCTTCTCATTTCAACGGAGGAATTTTCTGGCTGCGCTATAAAGCACAGTGTCATGAATGACTGGCCCCACTCCAAAGCTATTAATGATGTGATGATTGAACTCTAATTCACAGAATAAGCCAAGACACTCAAAATGTCATATCGGGTTTGTCAGCAAAGATCGTTCAGACGGGCCAAGGTCACACATCACGAAGATCGGGTCGCGCAGAAACTTTCTCTATTCACAGAACTGTGCGGACTCGGCCTGATTTTGTGCAGCTATGGCAGACAGTAACAGTAACATCCTGACTTCTCAAGCGCTACACCTTTTAATCATTTTGACTTTCGGCTATACGTAAAGATTTCCAAAGTACATAAAATTGTCGCTGAAACTGCTGCTGACTTATGCCGCATGTTGGTCCATTAACCACTGTCAAACACAATAACTTTGACATATAAGGTTTGAAGTACTCCTTTATGCCTTTATTTTGCGACTGTGTTTTCAAAGAGGAGCTGGGGAATTCTCACACGAAGCATGACAGATAAATAGAGTACAATTCAGCAAAGATCTTGTCTCTGAACTGCGGCTAATTTATTCTCTGTTGTTTCCTGCACTTCGCGAGGGAAAAGGAAGCGCAAACAGCCCAAGTGGAGAGCAGAGCCATCCATCACATGACATTCCAATCAGAGAAGATCAACGTTCCATGGCGTCCTTCTACATTTGATGCAGAATTAAAGATGTTATAGCTCCCATATATAATCCTCACATATATAATCCTCATATATATAATCTTTTAATATGGCTAATAGCCCAGTGTATTACAAGTGTAATGGGAGGATTGGGTGGTCTTAATGAGGAGGGGATGTTGTCGCATTTTGTGGTGAAAATGTTAATTCTGTTTTGTGCCGCTGAGGATCATGCAGAGTCTATGAAAGTCTCGGTTTAATTATATTGCTTTTAAGACACACTTTTAATTACAATGGCTTTTTGGATTTGGTGAAGTGTTGAAAATTATATTTGGGAATTTTCAGCCAATATGTTTTCATATCTGTCTTTTGTTGGCAAATGGGAAAACATTGGCAAAATATGAAATGTTTTTTTTTATAGAAAACTGCGAAACAAAACAAAAAATCTCAAAACAAAATATGCAAGATTTTCGAAGTCGTGCTCTGTCATTTTTCTGGCGGGGGATTCACATAGACTGTATAAGGAAGTGGACTAAGCGAGAGTGGAAACACCCACAGCGTTCAGCCTCAGTCAAATGAAGCTCATGATTCTATCAGTTATAGGAGCAAATTTGGAGCCAGGTCCATATTAGGAATAGGAATTTATTTATGTACAAAATAGCAAAATAAAAAACACCAGGGTCACGTAGAGCAGGTTAATATGAACATTTTAAGACCAAAATGATGAGGCTCACTGCAGCAGTTACAGAGAGATGGGTGGCAATTTTCCAACGTAAAGTCAATTGGAGCTAGAGTCGATGGAGCCAGAACTGACCCCATGCTCACTTCCTATTTGAAACTCGGCAAGTAAGCGAGTGAGCAATGTCCATTAATATAAACAGTCTGTGGGAGTTCATCGCCTGCTTCTCCCAACAGACATGTGATTGCTTTGCCTAAAATGTGCCTAGTATGACATTAAAGCCGTCTATGTCCATTGATAAATAGATAGACAGATAGATACTTATTGATCCAGAAAGAAACTCACATTGAGGCAAGTTATAAGTCAGATCTGTGGAGAGACTCAGTATCAAAATGCAGTATACTCTTGTTACAGCAGTTCGAGCAGCCAGTTAAAAAAGTGCTGATCAGGCTGGCTCAAAGTAAAGGCACGCTGAGTCACAACAGCTCAGCACTAACCACCCATCTGATCTAACATCTGATCTACGTAATTTCATTGTACAAATGACATAACTGTATGATGACAAATAAAGAATTTCACTTTTGCTTCACACAAACTCTTGCAGAGCTGTTGCAATGAGACTATGGTATGTGTAGTCAGAAAAGAGTATTTTGCAGTGAATTTGGTCTGAAACTGACTGATTTGCAAAAATATCTCAAAATCCTCTAAGCCAAGATTAAGGTAAAATATACAATAAACATCATGGATATTATATAAATCCATATTAAGTAATCCAGCCCACACACAGCTTATGCGCTCTGTGAAATGACATTGAAATATAGCTTCTGTATTATTGGTCAATCCTGCTTTCAACACTAGAACCTAAATGAAGAGCTTTTCATTTTAAAACATCACATTTATTTCAGTTCATTAAAGCCAATTTGACTTCTTTATATATAGCACCATTTTGCCTGCATGGACAGACAAAACACTTTCCTTTATAAACCTAATCATGTGTTGACTCGCAAAAGCAATGACTCATTCCGCAGATTTGGAGATCGAAAGAAATTGGAGACAGAATTTTGTCTAAGAGGAGCGGATAAAAGACCAAAACACAAACTTCTCCAAATTTTCCAACTTGAAATATCATGACTTTTCTAGTGTGAATTTTCTGTCTAGTGAGAAACACTGTCCATCTCCAGCCTGGTTGCTTGCACTTCTCTCCCAGTATAACCAGCTCATTCTGAAATAAATAGTACAGTACAGTGTGTTCTTCTGTGCTTCTTCAATCTGCATGATAATAACTGTATTGAAAATATTTCAGAAAGGTGTGTGAACGTGTCATTGATACCTAGTTATTTCTTGTTCCATATGGCCTCTTTTATTTGACAGCTGAGATGACTAATCTTTTTAATAAAATTGGCCAGTTTTATCTCATTTTTTCAGGTCAGCTTTTACTCCACCATAACCGGTAGTGCTTAAAAATGGAATTCTCTGAGCAGCCAGCCATCAATGCTTAGGTTATAACAGTATACCATTGGCGTAGATTGACAGATCTGGTTAGAGAAAATCTAGTGACGCAAATAAATGATATTTCTATCCACTGGAATGGCAATTTAAGTGTTGCTGATATAGGTTTGTGCTCTATATGGAGGGAGGGGGGAGGAGAGCTGCACGCATCAAGGACTGCTATGCTATCAAAGCCTCATGGGAGAACCATTTGTTGAACGCTGACAAAATAATCACTGCTTTATTGTTGAGTTACCGAGATGAGGTGATGCAATCTGGGCTAAGACTAAATTCAGAGTGGAATATTTGACAGAGAAACAGCAGTATCACATAGCACGCTTTTTATTTTTTTCCGAAAGCCGATAAAAGAAAATGGATTACGGGGCTGAGGCAAAGCTGGGACTTCTGTACTCCATGCTAAACTGCCTTCAGATAAAGTTCTTAAGGTGGCTTTTTGAAGCTTTATTGAAGTAAAAATCAGTGCAACCCTTTACATCAATCAGGTATTTCACTATGACTAGTATATGTGGTAATATAATGTTATATATGACTGCCTGCTCAATATTCTGCCCCATACACTATAAACTGCAGTGTGCCGTGCATTCTGACACCTTTCTGTCAGAACAAGCTTTATATTCTTTAGCATTTGAGCTCCAGTGTGTCTATTGAATTTGCATCTTGAACAAAAGCCAGCCTTTGATCCTCTCGTGCTTCATCCATGGACTGTTCACCTCTGTTCTTGGGCCGTAGATCCTGACCGCTGAAGAGGCAGGTGCTCTCCTCTGACCCATTCGTCTGGCCGCAACAATTTGACCTTCATCACAGAGTCAAATCCTCTCACTGCTGTAATTTCGCTTCAGTCGTGAACTTTTGAGTATTAATGATCACTTTGGTATGCGTGTCTCTTCACTGTGGTTCTCCTCAAGGTTTCGAATTTTTATCTTTTTTTTTCTTGTAGAGAAGGAGGGTATAAGGACAAAGGGAGTGCTCTGGTACAGTGATTCATGTGTGTGTTTCCTGTGAATATTGGTTAATCCATGTGTTATTCTGTCTTATCTGTGTGAACAACGGCTGTTTCGCTCTTTGATTTTCTAATTTACTGCCGCTTAAAGGGCCTGTATGAAGCTATTTTCTGATTTATGTTACAATGTTGTTTCCTCATCAAAAATATACCTGAAGTTTTGGTTTGTTTCATTCACACATGCATATCTTGACTTGAGTTCTTCTCTCAAACAGAGAGATATCATGCAGTAAAGTTCATACAACTTCACTAGAATAATTTGGAAGATTTCAGCCCTGGCTAATTTAATATCACAAGGTCGAACAGAGCATTTTGAGCTTTGGATTTGTAGGCAGACTAATCATTTAGGATTACTCAAACATGTGTGAAAGAAACAAAACACAACTCCAGGTATGTTTTTCATGAGGTAACAACATTCCAACATGGCTTAAAGCTCACAAGAATACATTTTGTGTAATATAGAACTTTCAAATCAACAATTTTGTCAAGTCCTGCGGCTGCTGTTGTAATTTTGGGCTATACAAAAATGAATTGAATTTCTGTCAATATATTATTAAACCAACAAACAGGTGGTGTGATGGAGAAAAAAATCAATGCACTTCATTTGTTGGTGGCCACAATGTTATGTCTTAGAAAACCACACTTTTATTTCCTTATTAAAGGTCCTATATTACTGAAATTGACTCTTGTGAGCTTTAAGCCACGTTATAATGTTTTTACCTCATCAAAAACATACCTAGAGCTGTGTTTTGTTTCATTCCATTCACACATGCTTGAGCAATCCTTTATTATTAGGTGGACCGCATTGTGATGTCATGAAGCTGTAATTTTCACGTTAACAGCTAACTTTTACATGTAGTTAAGTAGATAACGACAATTCCAGAGCTGAATTGATCCAAATGATTCTAGTGAAGGTATATGGAGTTTAAAAACACAGTGGAGCACTTCCTGTATTACCACATATTAAACATATGCGACTGAAAACACAACTCCAGGTATGTTTTTGACTTGGAAACAACATTATAACAAAGGTCAGAAAATAGAATAATAAAACGGACAAGACTTGAGCAGTATGTCCTTCCTTGACTGTTTTGAAAGTCTATGCAGGTATGACATTCATGTATCATCACACACACACAATGTCCTATTACGCGCACATCCTTCATTTATCTCGGTAATTTCTGCGAGCCTGATGTCCGCTTTCCGTATTTCTTGACCTCTCGAGTGTCATTCCCGTCAAGGTCAAGAAGAAAATTCCCCTTGCTATAAAAATAACAACAACAACAACAAGGACACAGCCACTTTGGAAATTCAGATCCAGTGTCTCATCTTCTGATTTTTCAAGATGACCGGGTCGACAGATCACATATGACGGAGGAGTCTTTATATTGAATCGAAGAAAAAAATAAAAGATCACGCAAGCCCACGCAATCACTCCACCCTCTGGTGCAAGAACTAAATCCCCAAAGGAAACTTCCTCATAAACATTCAATTTGTTCAAGGCTGTTCGCTTTCTCATTTATTGTACCTTGGGTGCACTTCCACACCAATCACATACCAGGAAACAGGTTTGCCATGTGGCGCCATGGCTCACTGTAATTGCGGCCCCTTTGCTACCAAGGCCTTCCCATGTAATTAAACTTGGAATAATTATACTTTTTAATTTGTCCTGTATTAATATCTTTCCATTTGGTTTTAATCAGTGCTACCATTTGTTTGTGGAGATTACCGGCCAGAACTGTTTGGATGTGGGATTTCGAATCACGTCATGCACCACGGATACCCCTCGCTTGCAAAGAGAGAGAGAAAAAAAAAGAAGAAAAAAAAAAAAAATCTGTGAAAAATACAAGGATCAAGGGAATGTAAATGCTCTCTCACCTCCTCTAAGCTAGAATGAAACTCCACTTTGGCTGCAATTTCATCTGGCACATGCAGAGTTTGATACAGAAGGAAATAGGTGGTAGCTGATCGAAAGCATGCCACATCATACCATTGTGATTCAGAAGATAGGAATTTCCAAGAGTTTTTTTTTTTTTTCCCATCTGTTGAAATAAGTGACCTTGAATTGGCAGTTGTCTAATTATCGGCGGTGGCAGGCGAGAGGAGAGCTGGGGAGGTGCTGTTTTTGTGGGGTAGTGGCTGCGTCCTTGTTGCAGACAGTTTGCGATGAGAATTGAAATGAGAAGAGGAATGGGCAGAGGAGGGATATTGCATCACTGAGTTAGGTGGAGTCTAGTCACCGGCAGTTTAAACACACAGGTCTGACGCCGATTTTGCGCAAGCCTTTGTTGAGACTTTAAGTAAATATCTCACTTTTAATCATTTTTACTTCGCTGGAGCCGAGAGACAGGAAATGTGGAATGTGTGCGTGTGCGTTTTGTCCCCGAACGTGTGACTGTTCACTTGACTGTTCACAGACTCACTGATGAGTTAGCAAGGTTATTTATTCATTCTAACACCATCAAGTTGTTAGCAATGATTTGAAGGCTGATTGCTAAAACAACTCGAATCTCACGTTGGTTAAATCTAATGAGAACAGAACCTGACGAAAAATTCTTCCAAGGTGAGCAAGTGTGAAAGTATTTTGGAACTTTTGAGCTGTCTCATTTTCATATTTTAGCACCTAAAATGAATGTAAAATTTGATGCGAGGTATGTGAGGATAATACATATATAGAGGTGTTTCATTATGTTGTGCTTTTAGGGATAAAAGATAAGAAAATAAACATTGTCTGTTCCTCTGCATGTCAAATACAGTAGGTCACGTACATGTTATATAATTTTGTGAATTCTGTATCTGCAATTATATTTAATAATATTTAAATTTTATCTGCCATGTGGTATTAAAGGCTTCTAATTATTTTGTACTTTTTAGAGCCTTAGTTTTTTTCCTACTTTGTATTAAAAATCCTATATTATGCAAAATTGACTCTTTTGAGCTTTAAGTCATGTTAGAATTTGTTTCACTTACACATGTTTGAGTAATTGTGCATTTTAAGTCTGCATCTCCAAAGCTCAAAATGCTCTGTTCCACCCTGTAATGTCACAAAGTTGTTGTATTTATGTTTTCAGAATTATTCAAGTGAAAGTGTATGGAGTTTAAAAACACAGTGGAGCACTCCATGAATTACCACATGCCATCTCAAGGTCAAAAGTCAACAGAATGTTTTATAATTTAGAGAAGAACTCAGCATTGTGTATTAAAGAGACACTCTGGAATTCTGGACAAAGAACCTCATTTGAGTGTTGGAGATGTGTGGAGACACTTTTTAAAATATTCCATCCAGTCCTTGTATTTGCAGGTCGCTGGTGCTAGGCTAGTGCATGTCAATGGCCATAGTTAGCCGGCCACTAAAAACAGTCTTACCTACTCCACAAATCATCCATAGCAAAACTATTATTACGCCAGACTGTCGATGTAAATGTCTGTGTTGATGGAATAATTTTAGAAGTAAAACCAACCTTGCATTTGAAGGATTTATGTCTGAGCAGCAGCAGTGACTTTTATTCTAGAAAGCTTGGCAGTGGCACCTATCATACTGGCAAAGTAAAATTTCACTGCTACTGAGAAAATAGTTCCTCAGCATGCGACGATTCATGTGATGCAAGGTTAGTTTTACTTTATTCTATCAACACAGACATTCACGTCGACAGTCTGGCGTAATAACAGATTTGCTTCGGGTGTTTAGTGGAGTGGGTAAGACTGTTTTTAGTGGCAGGCTAACTATGGCCATTAACATGCACTAGCCTAGCACCAG
Source organism: Boleophthalmus pectinirostris (assembly GCF_026225935.1). Taxonomy (NCBI): domain Eukaryota; kingdom Metazoa; phylum Chordata; class Actinopteri; order Gobiiformes; family Gobiidae; genus Boleophthalmus; species Boleophthalmus pectinirostris. The sequence continues at coordinate 17,499,036 of NW_026570970.1, read as the reverse complement.
TGACCTCTGCAAATACAAGGACTAGATGGAACATTTTAAAAAAGTGTCTCCACACGTCTCCAACACTCTGGCTAACGAGGAAATGAGGTCCTATTCCCAAAATTCTGGACTGTCCCTTTAAAGGTGCATTGTGTAACTTCTCTGGTGGAGGGTCTGTCAAACACTTTTCTCCATTGAGATGTTATTGCTTTGTCTGGAATGTTTCACAATCTGGTATTAAACCTTTCTTTCTTCATGAAGACCAAACCAGACCAAGTTACAAGTCACATCTGTGGAGAGGCGACCCCACTCACAGTCAGAAATCCTGTTTTCCTAAGTATAAAAGCACATGCAATTGAATAAATGTAATGTAGAGCTGTTTAATGTCATACTGTGGGACATTCCAGGCAGAGCAATGACATCTCCATAGAAACAAGCAGGTGATGGTCCCCCAACCAAAAAGTTACACAGAGCACCTTTAAACTTTTGTGAATGAAACAAAGCACAACTGTTTTTGATCAGAAAACTATTTTGTAACATTTCAGAAAATAGTGTAATATGAACCTTTTAAAGTCCTTACAATGGCGTTTGACCTTGAATAGCAAAAGTAAAGAATTTGCCCTCCAGCTCACCTTCAAACTAAGAACAGTTTTGAATGCTGTGATGTCCCTTGAACACAACCGATTGTGCTTAGTGAGCTATGACAAATTGTGTTGTTGATCATTATGGCTGCATCCACTAGTTGTAGCGTGTCTTCAAGTGTCTTCAAGTCTTGACTACAAAACACCTCAGCATCAATATATTCTATTCATGTGGCTTTATATAAAAACATTTTTCAAACAAGTAAAGTTGGTTTCAGATCATTTTTTCTTTACACGCCTCAAGGCTCTCAAAAAAAGTTAGGTATTTATGGAAGCAAAAGGACCAGAGACTAAAAAGTGAAACTGTGAAATGTCTAAGATTTTGAAACTGTAGAATTCCTCTGTTGGCTATTTTAAATATAACCAGCCATATGTCCAAAAGTGTCTTCAAACTGATGTGCCATAAATCAAGCTCAGACTCAAGCTGCCCATTTTCCCTCCAACCACAAAACAGTTCACCCTCTGCTTCCATTTTCCTCACCGGAACTGCAGTCAAACAGAATTGGTATTGAAATGGAATTCTGTCATTATTTCTTGCTCGTTTTTTGTCATCTGGCAGAGTTGTGTTTTGTTTCATTTCGACACACAGTTTAAGATGGTATCACAGTTTACATTTTATAGACCAGTGACTTTGAGGTTATACAGACGCTGCCTTGGTAAATACATATTGTTTAGCAGATACGTGTTGTCATTGCAGATTTCTGTTGTGATTCTTAAAGGTTCTAAATATTCTAAAGGTTCTTAAATATTAACTCTCATTGACTAAGCTGTAGTTCTCAAGTTAACAGATACTTTTTTACCTTTTGTTCAGTAGAGAAGCAATTTTAGGTCTTAAATTATCCTAATGATTCTAGTTGAGGTATGTGGAGTTTAAAAGCACAGTGAAGCACTTCCTGTATTATCACATGACATCACAAGGTGGAACAGAGTGTTTTCTGTTTGTGAGAAGAATTCAGCCTAAATGTGTAGGATTTGTGTGTTAAACATGTGTGAATGAAACAAAACACAACTCCAGGTATGTTTGTAATGAGGATAATAACAACTCTTTCTTATTTAGTGCTTTTCCAGACAGCTCATCATTTCATGCATTCACTGACCATCAGCTGCACTCAAGCACACATCTCTTTCATACTAGGCAATGTGGGTGAAATGCCTTAAGAGTTTTTGCCACTGATGCCCTCCCTACCTGGCACATAGTATTCCCAGAGGGCTCCTATCCAAGTACTAACAAGGCCTAACCTTGCTTAGCTTCTGAGATCAGACGAGATCAGACTTTCACAAAGAGGTTTGGCCACACAAGGAGGTTGTCTAGTCAGAAGTAACCGGGTTCAGCATGTGAAATTTCCTTGTGGACATTTTTTATGAGAATACAGTGTAACTGACAGGAAAAGCAGTCATCACATTATAGAATCTAAAAACCTCCAGAATTTTCCCATTGAATTGATTTTTTAATTTTTTTTTTTAATTGCAAAAGCTGTACTAAAATTATCACAACTGAGTTGCAAACATCCATGCGTATCCTTTAGTTTGGCAGTATTTCAAGATTTTGTTATAATATATTAGATATTATTAGATATTAGATATTATATAATTGTCAAAACTTGAAATTGGCTACTTGCAAGTTTTTATTACCTGGGATCCAGAATCCACACTTCTCTAATGAAAGTAGAGAAGTGTGGATTCTGTGAATCCCACTGTCAAATGGGCATGATTGACAGGTGGATTAGCTGATGGAGGACACACGTGCTTTGTCCATTTTGGAAAAAATAAAGGAACAAATTATCACAGGGGACTGAAAAACAGCAAAGCACTAAACTCTGTTAATCTGAGGTGAGAATTGTATTTGTAAATGACGGGTGACCAATGAACTGCTTTGTTTCATGAGTCACTGAAACAAACAAATCTGATTGCAGAATCACGTTTGGTCCGGCTGGAGACATGATGGAGACGGTGGGGACCAGACTGAGATCAATCTTTATAAAAAAAATATAATTCTGGATTTGTTAGACAAAAGTTTTCAGTGATATACTAAAATGTACCCCTAAATGTATAATGTTTTAAAAAGAGTTTATGTCAGTTTATGTTATTAATATTTTATCATTAAGAATGTTTGATTTCATAAAGCTGGTCACATTCTAGCTCAGCAAACTGCTAATATGATGCTAATATGAATGAAAGTGAATTAAGGAGTTCACTGTTTAGTTATAATTGTAAATAATTGTAAATACTCTGTGATATACTGTCACATAGTATTCTGAAAACAAGTGTTTATCCAAACTTGGCCCTTGCGCTGTGCTGAGAAAAGAGGAAGTGTCCGCTGCGTCTCACTGTAGTCACGGCTCTGGAGGTCAATAATGCAAACAAGGCCTCCACTCTAACACAAACAATTTTGATCCGAGCGCTCCCACTGATCCAAACATTTACTTAACCACATTCACTTCCTGTCCCTGCCGAAAACGATGGCCCAACCGAACACCAGCTGGGACGAGGCACTGTGAAGCATCTCAGGCTATCGATCAGTTAGCATTTATTAAGCATTCCTGTCGATACTGTAATTTTATTCTATCTGCTGCCAACTCATTGTAGATGCAGGTCACAAATGAGACCTTTTTAACCTCCTATCAGAATAAATGTAGCATTGCATAAGCACTCTGGGCCCTGAGTTTAATTATCAGCTATTATTACCATTTTAGATAAACACCAAGGTCACCAAATCTCTGCCCCCACACAATTTGTCTTCATTCGCTTGTCTCTTCATATAACAAAAAAGAAATTAGTCTAAGTATCTCTCCTATCGCCACACCTTGCATTGTCTCCCTTCTTTTAAAGAACCCATATTACGCTGTGTTTTGATCTATGTTATAATGCTGCTTCCTCAAACATACCTGGGGTTTTGTTTCATTCACATGTTTAACACACAAACCCTGCACATTTAGGGTGACTTTTTCTCTCTTCCACCTTGTGATGCCATTTGATATCACAGAAAGAGCTCCACTGTGCTTTAAAATCCAATCCAACTTTTGTTTGTAAAATTTGCTATACAAATAGACAGTTTCCAAAGTGCTTTACATAGCAATGTAAAAAAATAAAATAAAATATGCAGAATTATGTTCCAATGATAAGGAAACTAATAGAATCTATCAATATAATAATAATAATAATAAAATCAATGAACAAAACTAATACAATCAATACATAAAAGCAGTACTAAAAAAATAAAATTGATAAAAACAATAAATAAATAAATAAATGACACAGAGGACGACACAACTCATGCGGTATTAAAAGCCAGAGAACAAAAGTGGGTCTTAAGACGAGACTTAAAACTCTCCACTGTGAGGGCTGTTCGGACGAGGGGGGGCAGAGCGTTCAAGTTTGGGGAATTTGGGGCCGGCCGCAGAGAAGGTTTTAAGTCCCCTGGTTTTAAGTCTTGTTTTAGGCACCACAAGCTGGAGCTGGCCCTCGGACCTCAGAGCAGGTGCGGGTGTGTAAATCTGGATGAGGTCCAAGATGTAAAACTCCATACACCTTCACTAGAATCACTTGAATGATTTTAGCTCTGAAACTGGCAATCTCCCCTTAACTAAAACTGAAAGGGAGCTGTTAACTTGAAAACTACCACTACACGACATCACAAGGCGGAACAAAGCATTTTGAGCTCTGGCGATGTAAACAGACAAATAATAAAGGAGTGCTCAATTATGTATGAGCAAAACAATATACAATTTTGGATATGTTTTTGATGAGGTAAGAACATTATTACATGGCTTAAAGACTACATTTTATATTGTATAGCACCTTTAAATATTGGATGGTGTAGCAAAATGAATGCAATAAAGAGAAACAGACTCTGTATTCACTGCCCACTATAGTCTCATTCCAAGGGCACTCAAGTTTGATGACAAAAAAAAAAAAAAACTGTCCTCATTGCTTTTTGGGTTGATGATAGAATGACAAAGGAGAGAAAGATATAATAACATGGTACGCAATTAGACAGGGACCAATACAAGAGCTGAAAATGGCTGATTTCCCAGGAGGGGTACACTAATCCACTGAAGAAGCATAGCACCTTGTCACGCACTTCTTTAAACAAATCATAATTTTATACGCAGCTAAGGTCATACTATTTTGTTTTGGTGCTTGCATTGTTAGTATACCTCTCCCAAGCCTGGCCACAATCACTCACAGCGCATTCGTAATCAATCTGGGCATAAATGTTTGCAAAAGCACAACACAAGCATTATTAAGGCTAGGCGCGCTAAGGAAGATGGTGGAAGTTGATGAATGTATTTTGCAAGAGGTCGTAATTAAGGAGCTGTTTAAAAATGAAGAGAGAAGGGAAGGGGGAAAAAAGCGTGGTCATTGGACGCATCCATCAATACATGCACATCAATTCTCGACTAGCGCGGACATGACTAAAACACAAGCATATGATGGACAACAGAAGGGTGTAATTACATGAGCTCTTGAGGCAATACAAAATGTTGATTGGTGAGAACGCATTTGTTAAAAAGTGCAGGAAACAAAGACGAGGGCTTCTAACGACTATTGAGAACTTCAAGGATAGAGTGGTAGTGTTGGTGAAGTAGGTCCTTAGCCTGGACAAACATTTTGACCAGTGGTTTTTCGCAGTAGTTACATTCAAATATGATTCAAAATAGCTGTTTCAAAAATCCGTGCCTTATTCAGTTTGGATTAGGTGTTATTATAATTATGCTATTACAGGTTCTATATTACACAAAGTTGATTCTTGTGAGCGTTTTGGCATGTTAGAATGTTGTTACCTCATCAAAAACGTGCCTGGAGTTGAGTTTTGTTTCATTCCCACATCAGTCTTTCTATGTCTCCAGAGCTCAATACGCTCTGTTCCACCTTGTGATGTCATGAAGTGGTAGTTTTCAAGTTAACAGCTCCTTTTTACCTTTCGTTCAGTTGAGATTGGAAATTCCAGGGCTGAACTTATTCATATGTTTCTAGTTGTACTGAGGTTACAAACCCAGTCAAACACTTCCTGTATTACCACATGACATCACAAGGTGTGAACAGAGTGTTTTCCTTTTGAGAGAAAAACTCAGCCTAAATGTGCAGTTTGTTTTAGATGTGTGAATGAAACAAAACAAATCTATGTATGTTTGTGATGAAGAAACAACATTATGGCATAGGTCAGAAAATAGCGTAATATTGGCTCTTTAAAGAACTTGACATTTGCAGCAGTGGTAAAAGTGATAGTTACAATATTGGCACTAGCTGTTAAACTCATATAGTAGTCTGTAGTAGTAGTAGTAGTAGTAGTAGTAGTAGTAGTAGTGCATTTTATATCTCAAGGTAGGAGGACCAAGTTCGTTTACTTTTTAAACATATCTGTGTATCTTAGCAGAGTATGAAAAATCCATTTAACTGCAAAGTGATTCATACATTGTTGTTGTTGTTGTTATTATTTATTCATTAATACAGTTTTTCTTTTTCTTGGCAGATTCCATACTAACAAGGTCATGCTGTGATTTTTATACTTCATTATGTCAGATGCAATAATTCAGTAAGCAGTGGGAGGAGGTGTCTTGCCCTGAGCCACTAACAACGTATGAGTTTGAACCTCTGACTTTTCGGTTGGTGGGTGGACGCCTCATCTTCTGTGTCACTCTTCCACTCTTAAAGCACTATGTAACTTGTTGGTTGGCAGTCCACCACCGCTTGTTTCTATGGATATGTCATTGCTTTCCCTGGAATGTTCCACAGTGTGACATTAAACAGCTCTACCTTACATATAGCTCAAAAATACTTAGAGAAACATTTATGCATTGCCTGACTGTAAACTGGGTATGTACATGTACATGTTTGGGACCATTTCTGGTGCTCAAAAGGAGGTTGAAGTTCATATTGTGTAACTTCAACTGGGGTTCATGATGAGAGAAAGGTCTAATGTCATACTGTGAAATGTTCCAGACAAAGCAATAAAATCTCCCTGGAGAAAAGCATTTGACGGGCACTCCACCAAGCAGAAACATTACACAATGCACCTTTAAATCTTTGTTGTGCACACTTGAGTGATGAGGAACATCTACTTTAACTTAAGTAGCACTCATTTTTATTTGTCATTTATCTTGCTCCCGAGTCAGGCTGCCAAAAGACAAAAACCTACGACCAACACCTAGTAAGAATGAGCAGTCTTCCTTCTGCCCAATGTTCCTTCCATCTAATCAAGTGTATTGATGTTTAAACAGTTGTTGTCCCATCAGGTTTAGACTCCTGAGTGCCCAGAACAGCTACAACAGGAGTCCCAGCCCATTAAAAATGCTCTACTTTATTAACATCGGCCATATATTTAAATGTGGGCCAATGCCAGAGTGCAGTTTGACTTCTCCTTATGTTTTTTGCGTAACCTGCCTTGTGGTGTCAGGTTTAACAGGGCTATAATCATTTAAATAGACATATTCTTTCATTAAAGGTCCTTTATTACGCACAATTGACTCTTGTGAGCTTCAAGCCTTGTTAGAATGTTGTTACTTCATCAAAACCATGTTTGAATAATCCTTTATTATTAGTCTGTCTACATCAGGAGTGTCCAAACTTTTTTCATCAAGGGCCACGTATCTAAACACAGATGAAGCAGAGGGCCGATCGAGGGACATAGACTGGTGCTCAGTACAGTGAATAATTGAAATATGTTCATGTTTAACACGTTAGAATGATCCATCAGTCTTTACTCACGCTAAGATCCTTAAAAGCACAAACAAAATATTCTACATTAGCTTTATCAAGGTAGACTTTCAAAAAAAACTCACAATAAAAAGTAAATTTTTAATTGATGCAAGGTCATTGGGGCCAACTCACCTGGAAGCCTGAGGGCCAAGAAAAAATTGTCTGAGGGCCGCATTTGGCCCACGGGCCATAGTTTGGACATGCCTGGTCTACATCTACAAACCCTCTGTTGCACCTTGTGATGTCATCAAGCTGTAGTTTCCAGTTAACACCTACTTTAGCATTTATCCAGTAGAGATTGTCCAGGGCTGAAATCATCCGAATGATTTGAGTGAAGGTGTAGGGTGTTTAAAAACACAGTGGAGCACTTCCTAAATATGCAAGAGGGTGTTAAACAAAACACACGATGAACCAAAATTATAACATAGATTGGAAAATAGAGTAACGTAGGCCCTTAAAGAGGTTAACAGACTTTAGTTGGTAGAATATTTACTGGCATAGTGTTATGTTAACCTACTTTTCACCAGAACAAGGGGGTGGGGTATATATGGGTAAGAGGGGGGGGTAGCTGTTGCTGGCAGCTGCTTTTCATATTCCTCACATGCCAAAAGGCTTGTTTATATCTACAGCAGCACAACCATAGGTGGATACGGTTATTATGGCTTCATTTATGTAGGATGCGACTGCTCGGCTCATTTGGGGGATATCAAAGTTGCGTGAAAACAGCTTAACCTGGGACCCAAGGCAGCGTATTTCTAATAGACACATTATATGAGCACAAACGCAGGCGCACTGTGAGACAATATGCACATCTGTACAACCAGGTTACTTTACTGCCACTTACACAAATTACACCTTTGCTTTCTGATGGTTATGACAGACCCAGAGGAATGCATTAGATATTCAGGATTTGATGTTTGTGAATAATGAACTGCTGGGACTGACTGATGGCAAATTAATGCAGAGTGAAGCTAATACGCTAACAAGATAATGTATCACCCCAATATAACACTATAGTCAAACTCTTCTTCCTATGGAACATCTCTGTTGTTCCCAGTAATGATGCCTTTTCACAAGGTTGTTGTTGAAAGCAATACTTAGATATATACAACAATAAATACGTCCTCCAACTTCAATAGGACTCCATTTGTGATTACATCAGTGGGTGTGCCTTAAAATAAATGCATATTAAAATGCCTGTACCTAATTCTTTTCATGGAATACAATAAACTCTGTTGTGCCTCAGTACTAATATATAGTAAAAGCAGCTCTTAGGGTGAAAATGAGACCAGTGTCTGCATCTAATAGAGAGCTCTTAGTTTGATAATGTTTGTTAGTTTACCGTGGCAGTAAACTCTGCTCTGTTCTGTGAAAGTTGTGAACTTATAAACTCATTGCAGTGAATAGAATCAGGAATTAGGATTCTCCAAACGCACAAGGAAAGAGAGCAACACATTTAAATTACTGTAAAATTGTTGAAAATGAACTGGAATCAGGTGCAGGGCCTTTAAAAGTGCACTATGTAACTTTGCAATATCATTGTTTTGCCAGTAATATTCCACAGTATAGCATTAAGCTTATTTAGATCATAGCAATAAGTAGGAGATACCATCATGTAAACATTTATGGAATGATAAATTTGCCAACATGAAGAATGCATTTTCTTTTAATAAATGCAAGATTAACTAATTTAATGCCATACAATGGTGCATTCTATACACTGCAGTAATGTCTTCACAAGCAGGTGGTGGAACCTCCACCAGAAAGTTGCAGAGTACATCTTTAAATCATTAAACTGTATATATATTTTCCTTTTGATGATAAAGGTTATTAGAATATACTGTATATATTTCTTGTCATTACAAGACTAAACTGTAATTTTCCTAAACTGGGTGAAACTGTTTTCATTTTGGAACAGTTGGTTGGCATTTTTAACACAACCCACCAGGTAATTATTTCTTTGTTTGTTCAAATAAACACCTGAGCTTTTTTAGGAGGCCTACTCATTATATGACTCACTGGACCTGAACGCAGTAAACCAAACATGTATATTACTTTCCTTTGAGATATGGAACCTGAGCAACAGGCAGTGTTCCTGAGTGATATTAAAAAGAGAGCTACCCCCTGCCTCCATTCTCAACAAGGCATTAAAGCTGTTCCCTTCTTTTGCCTTGAGTTCATTAGAAGCAGCAGGTAAGGAAACACTGTGTGCTCACTGATGCAATTTAAGAGAACGTGCGCCCCACACTTCCCATTGCAGAGCTGAGCCTCCATTGAAGTTCACATATAAAAGGGTTCAGCACTCCCCTCCACTTTCTCATGTTTGCTTGGCTTGTATTTACACTTTGGAGTTTTACAGCAAACGGCCATTTTCGGGTTCCCAAAACTCTGTGTACTAATAATCATCAAGGTGTAAATCGACTGACCCGAGCAGGTGCAATAAAACTAAACGGGAGAGTGAAGATGAGATGTCAGCTGAGCAATGGTTTGTACACAGCCCACGCAGTCCTCAGAAAAGAGCTTTAATCTACTAAAACAACACCTGCATTGGTGGTAAGTGGAGTGTGAGGGCGTCAGACCTCTATAAGGGCACAGCACTGCCATCCACAGGGATGTTTTTTATGTTATATCTTATTTTTTGACCACCTGCATTGCCTGGATTCACACAGTATACTTTAAGTACACAAAAATGTAAGAAAAACAACAAAGTAAACACAGTCTATAGAATAAGAACATGTATCTAAAATATAGATAATTTTTCAAAATAGACCTATAAAAATGTTTTATGTAAAATGTGAAAACCTTCTAACTAAATTAAAAGACTTAATTAAATATACCTTCAAATACAAAGTAACTGTGACACATTTGCATGCACACCAAAACAAAATTGTGACAAAGAGCTAATATGGTACTAGCACCAAGGCAGGTGAAGTGTGTACACAGATATCGCTCATTGTGATTCTGCAGAGGTGCCTTTGAGTTACTTTTTTGTCATTTGATCAAACCACCAACGAGCTTCTGTTTGAATCACCAGTTCACACTGTTCCTTTCTTGGACCATTTTTGTTTTAAAAAAGTCCTGATTATCCATATCCCTCACCACAATCACCAGAGACCTTCTGAAGGTACTTTGACCTTTGATGTTTTCCTGCTTTTACCATGTGGGTTTTGTGGCACATGTCCTCTCAATTGGGGCCCACTATAAGGAGAATGCATACACTTGATGTCAGTACATCTTCCATGGATCGAAGACACAGATGGCAAACAAAGGCTTGTTTTGAAGCGACGTCTGCAGACAATGACAATGAAATTCTGCCACTCATCTTCTGAGAGCCTCTTTGCAAAGTGATTAGAGGAATGAATTGATATAGATTGAAGCCTAGAGGAAGGCAGAATCAAAGGTCCTACTAGCTTATGTGCTTAAAAAGGAAAAAAAAAAAAAAATGAAAAGAAAAACAGAGCAGATATCCTTCAGTCAAGGTGCAAACCCGAAGCGGAACATTCACTTGGAGCTATGTAATGGTGTTAGCATATAACCTTCAGACAGTCAGACAACTCAACTGTCTGGGCTCGTGTGTGAAAGGCAAAAGGAGAGCTGGTTCTCACACTGGCTACATGACACATAATAGGCCCATCCTGTCCAACATGTGCTATTTCATAAAGAGCCCTGCCTTTGTGCCGCGCCAAACTGTGCATTGATTCAATAAACTCTATATCGATCCTCAAAGGCCTGCTATGTTTTTTATACCCCCTCTCTCTCCCCTGTCTCCCCTGTGTTCCCTTTTATGCTCTGTCTCACCTTCAAATTTTCCATCTTATTTGCAACGGCAGACAAAAGCACTTAAAGGGTGAAGCGCTTTTTAAACCTTTTCAGAGCACATGACAGAGCACATTAGCTTTGCCACTTTATGCAGCTATTGGCCCACTTTGTCACTTAGAAAAAAACGAGAGAAAAGAACAGAAAAAGTAGGACTATTTTTGCCCGATGCAAAAGAGAAAGGAAAGTGTGTCATGACCTAGTAACATGTAGCGAAAACCTGTGAAGTCCTGCCGGATCAGCCCCCTCTTTCAGTGCCAATGCTATCATCTCTTGTTTCTCCGTCGCACATGAATGAGTTTGATTGACAGATTGGAGCCCATTTGAACCTGTCCCAGCGGAGAACGCCATAAGTGACATGTTTTTAACAAGCACGCCGACGCTTGTCTAAGTTTTGATATCAAGAGAAGGTCAACAAAAGAGCTGTTAATTCCGTCTGCAAAAACTTCAGGCCCAAGAAGAAAAATGGAAGTATTAAATGAATGGTAAAGGGAACAGAATCACCGCAAAAATGTTGAAAAGGTGTTGCAAAGTTTTTGTGATCATGAAAAATAATATCACATTTGAATTTAGGTCACTGTTACACAATCTATCTAGCTGGAGTCTGCACATCTTCACTGTTACAGAGGATTCGAACCTGGTAATCTGTCTTCCTCTCACCATCTGAAAACATGCCTGGGTTTTTGGTGAATTGGTGGCTCTATATTGCCTATGTTGGATGAATGGTTGTTTGTCTCAGTGCTTGTGCAGTCACTAGCTAGCTGCGCTCCAGATTAAAGACCAAAAGTTCTCGAAAAGATTTTCATCATCTAAACAAAAATAACAACCTTTGCCAAGAAAAATAGCTGGTAACTTCACTAAGGCATAAGGGGATTGGGTCTCCAGAAGATCAGGACCTTAAATGAGAACTTAAAGGGTCCATATTACACTATTCTATGTTATAATGTTGTTTCTTCATCACAAACATGGAGTTGTGATTTGTTTCACTGGCACATGTTTAACACACAAACCCTGCATATTTAGGCTGCGTTCTTTTCTCAAACTGAAAACACTCTTTCACCTTGTGATGTCATGTTGTAACACAGGAAGTGCTTCACTGTGTTTACAACCTCCATCCACCTTCACTAGAATCATTTGGATGATTTCAGAAATGGAGTTGCTAATCTCTCATGATCAAAAGGTAAAAGGTAGTTGTTAACTTGAAAACTACTACTGTGCGACATCACAAGATGGAACAGAGCATTTTGTTTCATGTATGAATGAAACAAAACTCCAACTAAGCAAAAGATGTTCATTTTTTCTTCTTATGCACTATAACTTTAAGACAATACAGTAAAGTGCATTTACCTTGTTGACATGTTTCGGCTGCTAACTGTAAACCATCTTCAGAACTGTCACTTCAGAACTGTCTGGTGTGTGTGTGTCGTATATCAGCTGTTGTCACTTCCTGTAGGCGTGGTCAGCCTGATTGACATGGTAGGGTCACGGGTCATTGGATCGGAAAACAACAAGTTCAAACGCTGAATCAGGGAGGCCACTGAAATCAGAAAATGAAGCATGGAAAGCATTAACCGTGATGACAGAGCGTTCCTCCTTTCACACACCTGGGACACCATCCTCCAGAGAACACCGGGCGACAAGAGGTGTGGTCAGTCTGAGCGACCTGCCAGGACCATCGGGTTGACCACGCCTACAGGAAATAACAACAGCTGATATACGACACGTCACCACCAACACCGGGGACAGTTCTGAAGATGGCTTGCAGGCGACACCCCAAACATGTCAACAAGGTAAACACACTTTACTGTATTGTCTTTAAAAAGAACTCAATAAGTTATAGAACTCCAAGTATGTTTTTGAGGAGCTAATAACATTCAAACATGGCTAAAAGCTCACAAGAGTCAGTTTTGCATAATATAAATAAAGGACAGAAGTGCTTTATGTAAAATTTTGACTTTTACTAATTACAGTCCTTGTTTCGAACACAGTTATTGATTTAATTCATAAGACCTCCCCTTTATTGTTTTCTTGTCACTCAGGCCTATCTGTTGCTCTCAGCTAATGTCAATGTTTTTAAAATACTACAGCAGTAAAATCTGTAGCCTCTTCACCTCATATTTTTTTCTCTTCCTCACTAAAACCAGGCCCAAAGTTTGTGGTACCTTCTGTAACAAATCCATCCTTTTCTCTAATAACTTTGCTGAACTCTTGTTGCCAAAGGTTGAAGTTTTGTATGCTATAAACAATTCATTGAACTTGTGTGTGTGGTGAAGTCTCTCTTGCTAGAATTGCTGTATCATTCACCAAAGATCAATTTGTGAACATGATCCATATAAATTGCTGTCTTCCCTGGAACAACTTGGCTTCTATTTTTGACATTTTTGTTCACATGACTAACAGTTTCTTCTGCTTTCCACAAATTTCCTTCAATTTGAGGTGTGCTCCTGCCACTACATCGGAATCACTTATTTTCGTAATATTGTGAATAATTTCAAATGCATGTTTTTGTTTTACATGGTGTCCCAACGTTTTGGAAATGGGAGTTGTAAATGCAGTCAACAGTGTAGCACTTTTCAGTGTCGACAGATAGAGAACAATGTTTAAAAAGGGCCAATGTTTGACTAAAAAGCTGCAAAAAAAGACTTCCCACTTCTGGCTTGTCAAGTCTGTCTCCAGTTACAAAGGAAAGAATAAATTGTGAAAGTGCTATTGCATATCATTACAGCCCTACTTTGTGTCCGTATTAAGAAAATCATTACCGAAAAGAGAAAGCTGGCATTTACATTTATTTCCTTGTCACAGTGGTCTCTCTGAATTTAAAAATACATTAATCAATTTGGTTAAAGCGTTTACCCTCTTCATCTTTTGTTTTTGTGGTATATTTTTTCTCTTTCCTCTATCATCCCCCTCTTCTCCTGACCAGCGGGGTATTCTGAGGTGAGTCAATACGACTTCTCTGTTTTCATTTTCAAAAAACACACTGGAGCCCGTCTAAGCTTTCAAGCCGTGCACGGGAATACTACGCTACAAGAGGCCAGCCTGCTATACCTCATTATCGCCACGGAAACATGACACCCAGTATTTATGGAGAACTCAGCACCGTAATCTAAATAATGCTTCTGACGACCTTCCAGAGCCGGAGTGCAGCAAACAAACTGTCAAGGGGTCGAACATGGAGTTAAAACTGTGGAATTTTGAAAGTTTGAGGGTTGTAATCATTCAGATTTTTGTTGTTGTCATTTTGAAAAATTTCCTGACAAAGCTGTTGGTTCAATGACTGCGTTTTTTTATTTCAAGGCTTTGGAGATATTCTTGTAATAGAAGCAATCATCCTTCCATTGGTTGGTCGGAGAATCCGTCTTCGTAGACATCTGCATGCCAATTTGAACCATCTATCTTTCTGTACATTGAGTTGATGCTTAGAGGCTGCTGTTAGCTCAACTTCAAGTTTAGTATTCAGCCATTGTGCAAACTGATCAGTATAGCGTTATATTACATTCATTCTCATGGTTTTTCTCCAAATTTGACAACATTTTAGGACATTTTGTTGCTGCCTTTGAAAGTTTAAAATTTGATTATGTCTTAAACTGCCCATATTATACTATTTATTATTCACTATGATGTTATGATGTTGTTTCCTCATCAAAAACATACTCAGAGTTGTGTTTTGTTTCACACTGAACACACACATCCTGCATATTTAGGCTGGGTTCTTCTCTCAAACAGAAAAAATGCTCATGTGGGAATACTAAGCATTTAACCCCACACCTCATCACTACTTGATAATTTCCGCTTTGTAATTTCCAACTTCTACTAAACAAAAAGTTAAATGCAGCTGTTAACTTGAAAATGACCTCTTCATGACATCGCAAGGTGGAACAGAGCATTTTGAACTTTGGAAATGCAGACTGACTAATAAAGCAGGATTACTCAAACGTGTGAATGAAACGAAACACAGGTCCAGGTATGTTTTTGATTAGGGAACAACATTCTAACATGACTTAAACTCACAAGAGTCAGTTTTGCGTAATATCAGCCCTTTAAGCACATGAACAATAACTGGCATGAAGTTAAAAAGCCCTACCCAACCAATGAATCAACAATGTCCTAGTAGTTGGACTTCATTACAGAGTCTTTAAATATTGAAAACTAACAGGCACAAACACATTCACAAAGTACATCTGCCTGGCTTTGTTGATTATATAGTCTGCTAATGTTTGCTGTTGCCAAAGTAGCGTATATAATTTTGTGGACAATGAATAATGTTTTAATTTCCTTCATCCCGAGTTGAAATTATCTTGCCGAATCATTTCTAACGATACACAATCATACAATTTTATTAGGCTATTCAATCTGGGGACATCAAATGATTCTTGCTGACTAAACTTTTGTGCTAAGAGTAGACACTTTTTGTGTTAATTCCAATAAGAACGAAATGTACTACCATTAATGTCTGACATTTTGGAATATTTGTATATGACCCGAAAGGAGATTTTTGTACAATATTTACAAGGTAGTACAGGGGTGTAAGTGGGTACAGAAATGCAACACTCAAGGCTCAAATTGAAGATTTTGTATGTTTTAGATGTAAAAAAAAACAGGTTAAAGGTCCTGCATTACGCAAAATAGGCTTTTGGGAGCTTTATGCCATGTTATAATGTTGTTACCTCCTCAAAAACATACACAACATAGTGTAATCGTTTATTAGTCTGTCTACACGTCCAAAGCTCAAAATGCTCTCTTCCACCTTGTGATGATATTTAGTGGTGTCTTCAAGGTAACAGCTACCGTTACCCTTTGTTTGGTAGAGATTGGCAATTCCAGGTGTGAAAATATCCAAACGATTCTAGCGAAGGTGTACAAAGATTAAAAACACAGTAGAGCACTTTCTGTTTTACTGCATCACAAGGTGGAACAGAGTGTTTTCTCAGCCTAAATATGCAGGTTGTCTGTGTTAAACATCACACAACTCCAGATATGTTTGTGATAAGGAAATGGCATTCTGAGCTCTTCGTGATCACAATGTTTCTTTGTACATTTTCCCCCATAAATAATTGTTTTTGATTGGTGTTGGGTGTAGTTCAGCTTGGACTAGTGAGAGCAGTTTGGGTCAGATACGTAGAGATACTTAATAGTTGACCTCAAATTTCATCAGTCGGTTACAGCCAAAACTAAAACATCAATCAACCAATTTATTTTTATTCTTACATGTATCTGTTTTAAGTATGTTGCCAGGGGTTCAAATAACAGTAAGATCTGAATACACAGTGAAGACCTGCATGCGTCAGTAAAAGTACAACTCTAACTAAGCTAATAGTGGAGGAACAATTACGAAATGGTCCAAAGCTCATAAAGTCTATTCTGCCTAATATGTCTGCTTCAAAAAGAACACTTTGAAAGAGACTTTGAAGCTTCTATAAAGAAATCTGAAATGACATTGTGGCTCTGACCAATCAAATCTACAAAGTACAGACAAAGCGATGCCCTGCTGTTGAGATTACACTACTTTTTTATATTTAAATTGGCCATTTGTTTATCATCTGTCTTAAGGTCAGCCAGGATCATGATCAGGGTGCTTTTATTCCCTTTTATGAACTATAATAGACCCCTGCATAGATTAAAGATTCATTTATTTCTCTCTAGATGTTAAGACGAGTACTCGAAAAGGTCATGGACTAGTGAATGGAGGAGTAGAGAATGCAGATCTGTTTCATTGCATAATTTATTGTCGACCAACAATTCCGACCTATAGAATGAGAAGTTGCCTATATTGAATCCGGTATAATTGCTACCCTTGACAACCATAGCTTATTCCATTCTGAAAGCGCATGTTTAAACCACTAATTCTGACTTTTCATTAAAATGGTCTTATTGTCGTCTCCGTGTAATCTTGCATGCAGAAATTGACTTTGCCTTAATGAATAATTTGAATATGAGTTAGGAGCGCTAATTTAGACATGCTGTTGTAGGTTTTTGTACTTCAAAGTATTTTCCTTCATTCACGCTTTGCTTTGTGTTTATGCTAGGATAAATCACCCACACCTCCAAGGAACACTGCTAAATTTGTAGCCTTCGGGGTGATACTTTTGGTAATTACTTAATAATTTAAAAACGCACTGGCACAAAGTAATTTTTAGCTGTTTACTATAGATGTACCACGTTCAAGCATGTTTTTACTTCGATTTCTTAATGAAAGTAGTACATTTAAGGCTGTGTGTAATAGTAATGAGTATTTAGCAACGTACTGAGGTTTGCTCCTTGCTAATTGGTTTCAGTTTATGTATTTTTATGAGCGCTTGCATCCAGAGCAATAAACAAACATGCAAATAGACCTGGGAGCTGAATTTTAATATTTCTGCCCTTAAGGCTTTGACGCTGCGTTCAATGACATCTCGAAACTCAACGCTCTTTTGCCGTGCAGTTGTTTACTCTTGTTGTTTGACTTGGATGGGGACTGTCAGAGCACAACCCGTAGCACTGGGGCGGAGGTAGGGAAGACAAGCTCTTAATCGCCTGCAATATTGAATTATTGAATTAAAAGCTTAAGTACTCGGGGTGAGCGTGTCAATTTTTCACAAGTGAATGCTACACTGCTCATTCCATTTTCATCTGAATACATCATTTGTGTATGTAAAATGCAAGAAGAATGGAGGTATTACGCAGATCGCTTTCATTGTCTGTAATTCCCTTTCAGTGTGACTGTAATCATTCGGAGAGACAAGTCATATTCATGCGCCAGGCTGCCAGTCCTTCATCTGCATTCAAAAACACTGCACTTTTTGTGTGGTGCTGCTGTACTGTAGTGTTAATTAAACAGGGCTTTTGCATCCAAGCTTGACACAAGTGTAACTGTTTTACATGTCTAATTGATGTGGTGTTAAAGGAACTGAACCTACGACTAGAATTTTCTGATACACTTGACACTGTGTTCACCTGTCTTGTCTCTTGTCTCGTCACCTGCCTCGTCTCTGTGTGTCAGGTGCCGTAAAAGGACACATCCCCATGTAAAATCCTGATGTTGTGTATGCGTTTGAATGGAATGAGTGGCTGTGACCCACGCA
This sequence comes from Boleophthalmus pectinirostris, assembly GCF_026225935.1. Lineage (NCBI taxonomy): Eukaryota > Metazoa > Chordata > Actinopteri > Gobiiformes > Gobiidae > Boleophthalmus > Boleophthalmus pectinirostris. Next base: position 17,480,840 of record NW_026570970.1, on the reverse strand, counting down.
GCCTGCGCTGTCTCAAAGAGTATTTCAACTTATGCAGATGAGCTCATCAGAGCAGCCTGCTGAGATGAGACATCTAGGTCTGGAATTGTGTCAATACCGCCACCAAAACAAATGCAAATCAAAATCCAAATTAATGTGTTTTCCCTGAGGAAGAACTGCACGCGCATGGAGTCAGCTCTCTGTAGATGACAGCGTTCAGTTAGAGGCCTACAATAACAAAGAATAGGGCACAGAAGTCAGCCTCTCCAAATGGGGAAACTAAAGTAAGAAAAGCTTTAGTGTGATTGTTTCTGAGATGGCAAATACATATTAAGCAAATGTGTGGTTATGCTAAATGACACTGTGTCTTGCAAATAGGATGGAATTTTTTTCAGAACTCTATTACGCAGCGGTTGCAACATTTGTGCGTAAGTCTTGGGTTGGGATAAATAAACATTAAGGCGCTAAAATGATCTGCGCTCCTCTAATGTGTCTGCCCCGTGTCACTACACTGAATGAAAGCAAGCACAGCACATTTGGCTCTTTCTGACTCTTATTAGAAAAGAGGGCTGGTTGCAATGCTGTAAAATTCCCTATTTATTAAGTCCCCCTGCCACACAACCTTGGGAGAATGACAGTGAAATATATTTTTTTCCCTTTGCCTGTGTAACCTTGTAGCAGCATATTTCTGGCTTGTAATTTGGCAATGAACAACACAGCATCACGTTCATTAAAATTTCAAGAATTTTGTAGAAATAAATCACTTTTTGCGTCACTGATGGGAAGCATAAGTCAGATTGTCTTTTGTATTTTTTGAAGTGTCTCTTTGAAATCTTAAGTAGCGCCCGTTTACATTTCTGCTATTCAGTACAAGTGGGCCAAGAGATCACAACATTTTTATCTCTTATTCTCTAGCATTCAGTATTTTCTTTTCAGCTGATTTTCTAGTACTTTTCACACATAATATTTGTTTTGTATATTCAGGAATGCTTGATCCTGCCAAATTTGAATGTATTGATGACAGCAGTGCAGATTGATTAGGTACAATTTAGCATCTTTTCCCCACATATGCTGTATTTTTTGACTACAGAAATTCATATTCCACAACATCTGTCTTACTTGGAGGTGCTACAATTTTAAATCAGACTAAACTCTGCACTGGATGGGTATCTCAATTGTTTTTTTTATGTCAAGTCAGACTTTCCTGCACTACTACTTAGATCATTTCAGCTTGTTTCATCATAAAGTCTAAAATGGCCTTCTCCTGGGAAACTCCTGGCTACTCAGGCAGATAAAGAGATTGGTTGGAAAGCTTAAGCTGTTTTTAATTTGGGAATGCTATTTTTGGTGGCCATTAGCTGGACGAGTGCAAAGGGTGAAAAAGTTCACAGGTCACAGGGCAGGAACAATGAAGCGTGACAATGTTAGCTGATGTTAGATATTGATGCCTGTGAAGCTCCCGCGCTGAGCTTCACAGTGTGTTGTCAAGAATGGCGCTAACACATCGACTGGAGACAGTTCCATCTTTAATGTTATTTTGAAAAAGTAGAAATTAAAATGTTTTGTAGCAGCATAACGACCCACATTCCACTCTCTACTGTCTACGGTGGAGCTAAAGGTTTTAGCGCTTCTTTTGTTCATCACATGTAATAAGCACCTGTAGACATAAATGTACCTCTTTCACACATGAACAGACAGCTTGTGAAGTCTAGTGAAAAGAACAGCATCCATGCACACAGTGTATACAAATTTAATAAAATCACAACAGTTACAGTAGCCCACATTCACGTGTAAGCTCAGCTTATTTTCACAGAAACCGCGGGAAGAGGACAACAATAAAATACAAATACATTCTTAAAAAACGTTTGTAAGAAACTCAACATGTTTATGAAAAGGGACATTCCCTGTTGCACCACCGTTGAACAGTTCATAAGACACTTCACTTTTGTATGGAACGTCACTGATATGTATCGGAGTGGTCATGAGACTGGAGAGATGGACCTTATACACTAAATGGAGACAGAAAGCTTCACTGTACAAAAGCAGACAGGACTCAATAGCTTAACAGTAGCAATTTGTTCAACAGCCTCACAAAGTTGGAGCTTGAAATGTGCAAAATACAGACATCTAAATTGACAGGTACAGTACACCATGGAAACACACTTGAAGCCCGGTTTAAGCTCTGTTTTTTCTCCCCTCCCCCACTGTCACAGCAGTCAAGGACACGGATCACCGAAACACGACAAGTCACGAGTAAAGAAAACAGACAGAGCTGATGGTTTTTGGTTATACAATGTGTGTCTGGACAAAAGAAAACACTTGTTGGTCACTGACGTGTGGTCATAACTTCACACATGGGGCAGCACTGCACTTGATTGGTCAGTTCCCGGAGTCCCGTGGGTCCACAGGGCACTCCTGGCTGATGACAGGGCTGTGAATCAGATTGCTGGACAGAGACTTGGGCCTGAGCTCAGAGGTGACGTAGGCTGGCTCCTCCAGCACCGTGTGCAGAGGAGAGCACTGGCCGTCCGGAGGGCCATAGGCACTGCTGTCGGGGCCCCCCTCCCGCTCCTCTTTGGGCTCGTGCTTGGCCTCATGGTCCCGGGGAGAGGGCTCTGTCTTAGTAGGACTAGTACTGGCCTGGGTCTCCTGCAGCGGCGGGCTCAGAGCGCGCTGAGATTTGAAGTATGGTTTGACATTGGCCACTTGGATTGTACTGTCCCGCTGCTCCTTCCCAAACGTGCTGAGGGTTTTTCTGCTGCTGCTCCCGCTGCCGCAGCTGATGGTGCCATAAATCTCTGTCTCTACCATGGCATCCATTCCCACAGGGATGAAAAGGTTGGTGCGATTATCGCCGCTGTCTGCTTGGCTTCCTACCCGTAACTTTGGCATCCAGCATCTGTCAGAATGTCCCAGTGCGCGACATTCATCCGTGCAGTGGACTGATTTGTCTTGCTCTGCAAAAAAACACAAAATGACACTTGTTATTGGCCTGGGCAGCCACAGAGTAAAGATACTCAACACAAAAGATGTAAATCACATTTCAGTAATGAAACAAACAAACTCAAGGCCCCCGTCTTAAAATCCCAATGATTCTATCCCCCTCTGAAAGGAGAGATTTATTATGCATCCTCAGGACCTTGTGAATATAAGATGAACCAAGCACGTTTTCAACAAGCGAGAGAGAGAGAGTGAGAGAGAGAGTGTAAATTTAACTGTGTTGTTTTGGTTCCTCAAGAGTCTGTCCGTGCCTCTCACGTGGTTTAACCTTAATATCACCACACAGCACTGCCCACAATAAAACATACACAGAGAAGCTGCTCATTTTCTGCTATAGTTAAATCTGTGGTCAATGCATCACAACAGCGCGTTAACCTATTCATGAAACCCTGCATTCCCCTCTGCTATTCTCAACAACCTGTGTAGGTGTTTTCAGCAAAATATCATCTGGTGCAGAGGAAGCACAAGTGTTTTGCATTTGTAGCTGCTGCAGCGAGCAGCAGTTTGTGTGGAATAAACAGCAAAACAAGTGAGATGTTCACACTTTTTTGATTAGAGCGCAGAGATATAAGCCAGTTAGACTCCTCACAATATGGTACATCTCCTTCTTCCCAGTGCCAATTAAAAGCAGAGAAACACACACTTACAGCGTTTAAAAACAGGTAGTTAATGCATTATGTAGGAGAGATTAACCGAGATTTACGGCATTCTAAAAAGGTTCCCGACTGGTGAAAGGAGCCTGTCCTTGCCACCCGAGGACCTTGTTTACAGTTGAGGCGGTGAGCTTTTCTTACAGTTTGGTTAGTGAAGCAGCCACAGCACGCGGCCGAGGGAGTGGAGCTAGAATATGGCACTAATAAAGCCGTGGACAGGAGACAGGAGAGCAGCCCTCATTACTGTGTGATGGATGTATGATGACTCACTGATGCACAAGTGTACAGCTGCTGTGGACTAGGGGCTGAGTGACACCCAGAGAATATGGGACCAACAGAAACAAGAGCTCAGAGGCCAGATGTGTGTCCAGCGCAGGGGAGCAGCAGTGGGCAGAGCTGCTGGGGGGAGTTTGTGATGAAGCGTAGTACAACTTGTCAGCCAAAGAATCTTCCCAGTTTATTTGAAAGCTGTCTCATGTTAATTTTGAAATGTTACAATCTTATATGAGGTTATTGTTATGGAATTTTACAGAAAGGTTTTGGGTTGCTTTGCCCAAATCACCCTTTTGTGCATTATTGTCATATTTCTCTAGATTTAAGGTGCACCGTCTATCTTCTTTCTATGGACATGTCATTGTTCTGCCTGAAATGTTCCACAGTATGACCTTAAACAGCTCTGGCTTACATTTATTAAAGTATAGGTGGTTTTATAGCTCAAAAATACCTAGAAAAACAGGCATTTTCACTGTGGGCAGGGTTGTCTCTCCATAGATCTGAACCTGTAACTTGATCTGGTTTGATCTCCATGAAGATAAAAAGGTTTAAACCATACTGTGAAAAAATTCTGACAAAGCAATAACATCTCCATGTAGAAAAACATTTGACAGCCCCTTCGCCAGACAATGCACAATACACCTATAAGGCTATTATTACTTAAACTTAAAGATCTTAATACATTAATGGAAGTTTGGGAGCAGGACTACACCTCAAAAATATCTCAACAAACTAGCCACAATCAGTGTTCCACAATGAGACTAAGCAAAAAATTGTGGTTTATGTAATTCCCTTGGTTTATATTGTAAAAGCCATTTGTGTATGTTTTAACATTGTGAGACTGTGTTAAGTCCCTCACGTCTAGAGTAAGTGGTGTAAAGAGCTAGTGATGGGAATTCCTTGCAAAGGATTGAAAGCCTTGATGATGCACTTTGCTCAGCTTTGACCATTGTCAGGAAACCTTACACAACCACACAGACCCCTAGTGCCTTCGACCTGTAGCTCTTTATAGACTCATATTACTAATACTGTTTCAATGTTCTCTTTCACTATCCATTCACAATCACCCTTGAGCTTTTTTTTTTTATTCTCCCCAACCTCCATAACCCCTATTTCATTTTTTCCATTATTGTCAAAAAGCACACGTTCTGCACATAAAAATAGTCATTTTCTGCTTAATGTTAACAAAAAAAAGATAATAAAAAATAGATAACGTTTTGGACTCAATTTTAGACAGGCGCATGAATTAGGATATTGAAATCTTTTAAAGAAGGCCCATTGTGCTTGAGCCTGCTGTATAGTTATAATCTATGACACCCGTGGATCATTATGTTATAATTTGCATATTTTAAATGGTACTAGTGATCTAAAACGACTTCATAAAGGAAACAAGTCTGCTGATTTCCACGTTAGAAAACTTTGTTGCCCAGTGGGCACATTATCATAACAAAGAATCGTGCAGTTGTCAGCACCTCCAATAAATAGCCACAGATCAGCAAGTGAGTAGCAGATTTTTTTGTTTTCATTTTACCAAAATTACTATGTGATGCTGCTGAATCCTATGCATATCACAGATCAAGAAAATCTAATTGAGAACAAAGTAAGTACAGAGCAGTGTGTGTATAGCCAGGCTGGCACCAGATAGTGCTTCTGCTCAATTTCATTTCTCTCCAGTGACTAGGTCAGGAATCAGAATACACTAAATGGTTTGCAAGAACCCAAGAAGTTGTAGACCACGCATCGGCCAATCAGTGAAGAGCTGTGAAGCCATGACATCAAACTCAAGCAGCTGTCTGAGTCCCTTTTGTGGTACAGCACAACAGTAAACAAAGCGGTCGAGATGGATGTAGATGAAGCCATACATTCTGAGATCAAGGATTTAAAGCCGGAACAAAGAGAATGTCTGGTAATTTTTTTCAGTGGAAAAGACGTTATTGCCTTTCTTCCTATGGCATTTGGGAAAAGCTTAATATACCAGCTACCCCCCTTAATGGCGCATTACATATGTCATGACCAAATAGTAGCGATTGGTTAAATAAAAATAAAAAAACGTACCTGCCTACAGTTGAGCGAATGAATTCTAATGCTGTGAGGCCAGACGGTTTCCATGAAGTAAAACCGGTTGGTGAATTATGCTAGTGTATGTATGTCAGTGGTGTTGAAAACAAAGGCTGAGCAGTAACATGGCGTTTTGAAAATAAGTGATGGTAAATGGTAATAACTATAACATGGTTAAAAGCTGTGAAAGTCAATTCTGCATAATAGGTGTACTTTAAGTTAAAATGTATTAACAAAAACAACATTGCTCCTTTTTTCAATTATCCTACTTATTTTGTGTTTATCTGCTCCGAGATAAACACATCTATAGTTTTTCATCCCTTTAATTGCCACACCTTTTTTTCAGTCAACACAAGTGCGTACAGTTCGAGAACACACCTCAGTAATGTTATTCATTGTCAAAACCACATGTACGAAATGTCTTTTTATCTGAAAGACGCTGAAGAACATTTTTAGAGCAATTTACTATTTCTTCTTCTTTTGTAAGAAAACAACTCAAGGTATGTTCATTTCTCAAGTATTGGCACATCTCCAAAGAATACCAGGGTTTATTAGCAAGTGGTCTTAATTGTATTTAGCGCTAATAGGATAAGCTCACAGTACCAGACCCAATTCTCAGACAACATAAGACATTTTAAGATATGGTCTGTATTTGAACATGTGGTTTCTTTAGCTTGTAGCAGGTCAGATTACAGAGTGCCCAGCATAAACTAGACCTGATACTCCCTTTGCACCTTGTTAGATACAGTACTACAAAACACAGAAATACCCCCAAACAAAAGAGCGCATAAACATGTCTATTTGCTCCTGTATTGTTTTTTGTCATCAAACCTTACACTGGAAAATGTAATATGTAGGTAAGTTTAAATGACTTCAATTATGAACATTTTGCTTGATTTGAATAGATTCAGCTTGACAATTAAAATGATCTATACATTTTTTCTCGTTTTTCTTTTTAGTTTTTCTTAATTCAAGCAACATTAAATTTTGTCACCTTATTTTAAGTGCAAAAAGTTGTTGTTTTGTTTGCACTAAGTAACTTGTCGGTTGGATCTGTCACATGCTTGTTTCTATAGCGGGCAACACCAAGGCACTTCCAGGAAAAAGCAAAGTGCGCAAACATCTAATATGAACTGTTTCTATGGATATGTCTTTGTTCTTTTTGCTCTTCATGTTCAACAATATGACATTAAACTGATCTAACTTACATTTATTCAGTTACAGGTGGTTTTATAGCATAAAAATTCTTAGAAGAACGGGCAATCTGACTGTCAGCGGAGTTGCCTCTCTACAGATCTGACCTGTAACTTGGTCTGGTTTGGTCTCCATGATGATAGAAGGTTTAATGCCATACTGTGAAGAATTTCAGACAAAGCAGTCAGATCTCCATGCACAAACATATGTTGCGAACCCTCCACCAGAAAAGTTACACAATGCACCTTTAAGTGTAGCAAGACGTATGTTCATATTGTAACTACAACAAGTCTCCAGTTCCAGTTCCATCGATCTCTAATCTATAATGAATGATATACAATTTTACTTGTCAAGGGAAATTCACTCAAACCCTGATAAAACTTTATTAATCCAAGTAATCTTAACTTGGCTAGATTTCCGCTTTTACAGTGTGCATCTGTTATTCGGGGTGTTATAATAAACCAAAACGTACAAGCCAATTTCCACTTCTTATTTTCTCCAAAATCATTACGGCGCGCAATCAAAACAAGTGTGACAAAGTTATACTAAAGCACTTAATGTGTAAGGGCACAGCGCCAAATGTCAAAACTGTCTCCTGCAAATTGCTTGTAAATGACGAGCCCCTGTGCATTCCTTATATGTGCCATTTATCACCACCTAATCTTTCTCCTGCGCTTTTGACTCCTTCATTGTTAACAGATGTGTTTTCTTCCTCTGCTGTCATCAACACCAGCTTGTAATGTCATTCTTTACCTAGATATGGCACCAAATGAAATAATGGAATTGGTAATTTGTTTAGGGGCTGCATATCTGTTGCGCCTCGCCATAGCCTAGTGACAGTTCTTTTTTTTAGCAGGTGACGAATGCTTCTCTCAAAATATTAAGACACGAAAACTTGCAAATCTGGATCCAGCAGTGCATTATCACCTCCCTGCTCTGTCGTCTCACCTTCCACTACCATTACAGCTGTTATTTATGGAGAGATGTGTCCAATTACTCTACAACTCAATACTAGGCTAATATCCTCACGTAGTTTGGTCTATAAATAAAGCCTTGCGTGGATCGTGTCACATTGGCATATCAAAGACAACAGAACTGAGAGGAGCTAGACACTTTATCTCATGGAGGAACAATAGCGGGGAACACCAAGGCACTTCCAGGAAAAACCCATGTGTGCAAACATCTAATATGAACTCATGTAGGACACCCAGCGCGAGGAGCGAGAGGGAAGATACAAAGTTCTTCATGCCACAAGCCCCCCGAGATGCATTTGTAGTTCATTTGTAAAATAGATGCGTTTGCTATCTACAAGCTCCAGTCTATAAACACCCAGCCCACACAAACACCCACGGGCCACGCAGCCAACGTTAATTATTCCCCGACTGGACTGGCCCAAGTTCAAGCTGCCTGCTCATTTTGAACAATATACATTTGATACATGCAGGGGGGAGAATGGCTCGAGGTGGTGCCGTATATGTTATTGCTGATGTGTCAAGAGCGGAAGCTGTCAGCAGATAAAATCACTTATTAAAAAGTGAACATATAAATAAATATTGTTGTATTGTATCATAGTGTTCAGTCAATCAAGTTTCATTCTAAAGATACTTAAAGAATAAAGGAGATGATTCTATTTTTATTGGCTCTTAAACGCTCCTGAGTACTTTGGCTTTGGCATTTCATATTTTAAAACATAAATATTGGCCACACATCAGTTCCCAACTTGAAGTTTGATGCAGCTCGACATGCACAGGCGGCAGAGGGAATTAACATGGAGGAAAAATTTAAACCAGGTCATAACCAACATGCCCAGACATGTTAATGTAAGCAGGCAGTGGGAATGAATGCAATTTAATGAAAGAAATGCTCTGAACAAGTTTGGTGATGATTTATGCATTTAAAAACTGAGCGGGGAGTCTACCTGTGACGTAAATATCCTCGGAAAATTAAAGCCGCATATTCTCTGTGGTTCAGAGGCAAAGAACTTTTTTCTTTTTTTAAATACAGAGGATTACTGAATGAAGTGAGGGAACAATTTAGATTACCAATTTTTCCTGGCATTACTCTACGACAGACTTCTGTTGGGAAGTAACTGAATGCAAGTACATGTCCCAACAATACATATTCCGAACTGTATTACGGCATAGTAACTTTTCATATTCCTGCACAGTTAATTTTCATATTCCGAACTGTATTATACTTTTCATATTTTGAACTGTATAACGGCACAGTAACTTTTCATATTCTGAACTGTATTGTGGTACAGTTACTTTTCACTTAGTGATGTTCAGTTATATATACAGTTACTTTCCTATAATAAAAGCAGTACATACTTCATCATGCTACTTCATCATGCAATTCTGGCTTTAAACTGCATGCTATTAGTGAGAAAAAAGTGAACAGTGCTCTTGTAATTCATGTGCGAGTGATTTTTCATCTCTTAATAACAACAAACTGAGCAACAAAAATAAAGCTGGTTATAATGCCAATATAATGCAACTCAGTATAAAAGTATTCAGAGTGTTCAGAATACAGTAGTTTAATTGACCCATGTAATACATTTTAATTCAGATGTTCTGTATTTTGTAAATAAATACATGTTCAAAGTATTCCCATTACTGACTATACTTCAATACCTGAGCCACTACATGCTTGTCTGATGCATGGCGAAAGAAAAAGAGGTATAGACAAGGCCACATAAGAGGAGAATACATTCACACAACCAGGTAAGTGTTTTCCAGCTGAATGTCATTTGTTTGAGAAATCGTTACGTATAGAGGAGAACATCTGTAAAAATCTCACTTATAGATAGCACTTTTCTACCTCCATGGGCCATTCAAAGCGCTTTACATCGAAGAACTATTCACCCACTCACTTGTACATTTATACATTCCTATACGCAGACACTGGAGGAAATGTGGAATGTGTATTGCCCAAGGACACATCAACCGTATGTCCTAGAGAGAGCTGGGGTTGAACTTTGTGTCACTTCTGCTTATATCAAAATATTTCAATTTGTACTTTTTGATTGACAGTTTTTTCTTTTTTCTTTTTCCTTGGAAGGTTGCTGTGTTTTGGGGACATTTCAGCTAATTAAAGCGGAAAATATGTCAAGCAAACATCAAGAAACACTCAAACTCCAAGATGCAACGAGAGACTGACAGGAATGGAGAGATGCCACATTACAGTATATCTCCACAGATCTGCTAGTTTTCAAACATGATAATGAACTAGTCAGCGTCAAAAGAAAATGCTGGCATGTTGGATCAATAAAATAATCAGCATTTGTACTTTCAGTGAAATACTTTCCATAATCACTTGGAAGCTACAACTCACTGTGGTGTTAGGGTTATCGATAGCAGTAAGATCGGAGGGATTGAAAATGCAGTCAATATTTGGCACTGGTATTTTTTCTGCATTGCCCCAGTTTGTGTGCCCTTGTGTCATTGTCCCCAGTCAGATTTGTCTTTTTCAACAGACTGATGAGTCAAAATGGAAATAAATGTGCAATTAGGATGAAAATATGTCTGTATGTTTACACAATCAGGCAACAAGCTGTTTTATATTAAAGGTCCTATTGTTCAAAGTTGACTCTTGTGAGTTTTATGCAATGTTAGAGTGCTGTTACCTCATCAAAAACATGCCTGGAGTTGAAGTTCTGTTTTGTTTCATTCACACATGTTGGAGTATTGTGCATTATTAAACCATCTGTATTTCCAGCCCAAGCTCAAAATGCTCTGTGATGGTTTGTAGCGGTAGTTTTCATATGAACATCTTTTACCCTTTTTTCCCTTGGAGATTAGCAATTCGAGGGTTGAAATTATCCAGATAAATCTAGTGAAGGTGTGGAGTTTAAAAACACAGTGGATCACTTCCTGTATTGCCACTTGACATTGAGGTGGTGAAAGCATAGAAGAATACAGCCTAAATACGCAAGTTTTTTTTGTTAAACATGTCTGAATGAAACAAAACACACTTCAAGGTTTGGATTGTTTTGGATGAGGAAAAAACATAACAAAAATCAGAAAGCAGTGTAATATGAGGACTGCATGTTGTTATTTTTACAAAAGTGAAAAGTTACCTTGTGAACTTTACTATAGCTTAAATGTGCTAGTCTTGCAATGGATTTTTAAACCTTAATAACAGTCCAAATATTGGTTATCGATCACAAATATTCGATGTTTGTATCGGCTTGGTATCCATACATCCATCATACTGGACCATCTCTTCTCAGTAAAGGAAAGAGTTACATGGCCTCTTCACCAGTGAGACAGAGGCACATGGGAGCAGTGCTAAAAGAGTGAGCTCTCCCTGTCACTCCAAAAGCGTGTAGACTGTCTCCAACATCACTATAGACCACAGAACATGTCACGCAACACTGCCACCACTGGTCAGGTGAAATATAGGTCACCACTCACAAGACAAAGCACCCTGAAGCTAAACCAAACTATGATGATGATGATGATGATGTAACTTTTCTGGTGGAGGGTTTTCCACTGCGCCAAATTACGGGTCAGATCTGTGGATAGGGGATCCCCATCACAGTAAGAATGCATGATTTTCAATAGTATTTTTTGGCAATAAAACACCTGCAATAGAATAAATCCAAGATAGATTTATGGAATGTCTGTGGAAAATTCCAGGCAAAAGATACATACAGTATTGCACCTTTAAATTAGAAAACTAAACATGCTTTTATGAAAGGAGAAGAGCACATTTAAAATCAGTAACAACATGTTTTAAATTACCATTCTTGTCTTGTCCAATCCACCAATAGAGGCTTATCGATGTGAGACTAACTACTTTTGACTGTATTGATTTTGACGATATTTCCAATAGACCATCAAGCTTCTGATGTCAGTTAATAAATATTTAAGGTCCTTCCTAAGGCAAAATTGACTCTTGTGAGCTTTAAACCATGAATGATGTTTCCTCATCAAAAACGTACCTGGAGTTTTGTTCTGTTTCATTCACACATGTTTGAGTAACCCTTTATTATTAGGCCGTCTACGTCACCAAAGCTCAATATGCTCTGTTCCACCTTGTGATGTTATGAAGCGGTAGTTTTCAAGTTAACAGCTCCTTTTACCTTTTGTTCAGTAGAGACTGGCAATTCCAGGGTTGAAATTATCCAAATGATTCTAGTGAATGGGGTATGGAATTAACACATGACATTACAAGGTGGAACAGATTGTTTTCAGTTTGAGAGAAGCACTCACCCTAAATATGCAGGTTTGTGTGTTAAACATGTGTAACAAAACAAAACTCCATGTATGTTTCTGATGAGGGAGCAACATTATAACATAGATAAGTAAACAGTTTAAATCAGACAAAAAGCAAAACAAAACTGATTGTGCTGAGTTGGTGTGGGAATTCCTTCTGAACCCTTGCCCTCTATACAGTAAATGCAGCAACATACTGGTGTCCTATATCACTGATAAACATGTGATAAGAGGCCTGCTGTTTTGTCTCATGTGACAATCACTCTCTGCTATCTGCTGATAAGGGCTCGCGTTGTCTTAAGATAACACAATCATTAGAAAGGCGTGACATTTACTGTCTTGATAATGACACAATTAACTTATCAAGGATTAAAATATTTGCATATGCTTTTGTATATCAACGCAAGTATGGAACTGCATAAGAGTACTAGATGACAAGATTTTATTTGGGATTTGTTAAGTTGACGAGTGTGCCCGCTAATAACAACAAAAAAGCCAAGATGTGCGTCTTATTTGATTTACATTTTTAGCTTCACCCATTACAGTCCGATAAAAGATGTCAGATTGGTTAAAAATGCTTTCCGTGTATTTCGCGAGCGTAATTTGCTGTTGCTATTTATTCACATAATGTTCCCTATTATGCACACTTACACCATTTCTATTCTTGTATAAACTCATTTTGCGCTATCTTTGTCAGGCCTAGGATCAAGAGAATCTGCGCATTTTACATCAAAAGAAGGGGGGAACTAAACGCCGGCTTTGATTTGGCAAGAACGTAATACAGAATTACACTAAAAATGTCGCGCTTTGAAGAATGTACACCCAGATTACAGTTATATGTGTTTTATATTCCGGGTATGTTTTTAAGCTAAACAAGACCAGAACAATGAACCTAGGCAAAGAGAGAGGCGGTGGGGATGCTGAATTCATTTCCATGGTACCTATCACCACATAGAGGAAGCTGCGCGTGATGTTGATGTAAAGAGATGTGTAGGTCTCAGGAGGTCTGGCGAAAACACACTTGGTATTTTTGCCTTTGTTGCCATTCTGTGTCACTGGGTAATTTAAACATTGTGGCTATGGGCTTACATAAGAGCAATTTTCCACGATTGCAAGTAACAACATGTATGCTACCTTAGTGGGTGTCTGACACAGCCCAGTAATCATATATTGTGTTAAAGAAAGATTTCCTGCGTAGAATTTTGTTAAGCTTTCCTCATAGGTGCTTTGTAGTAAACAGTATTATAAAAACAAAAGCTGTAGGAGTGGAGAGACGCATGAGAGCTTTCTGTTATTGTCAATGCCATTAGCTTTGCATTTCCATTTTCAATTTCCACCACTTAATACTGAGGAATAATAGCTCTTAAACTAAACATTTACATATTAGCATGAAAGAAGCATGACAATCTGACATAATGGCTGTGATCTTATGGGGCTGGCGGATACAAAGTGAGCTTGCCCATTATAAATAGACTGAAAGAGGGAGAAAGCCTAGCAACATAACCCAGTGTGTGCATCTGTTGTCTGAAAGAATAAATAAATATTCCATGTGCGTGATGGAGGAAGCTGCACAGGTGCATACATTACCTGTATCAAAGCAGCCAACAGAGTAGAAGGAAGTGTGAGGTAAAACACATAAAAGCAGAGGAACTTCATCCAAAAAAGCTTAAACACAGATCTAAAAATGTGCGCTTTAAATCCATTTTCATAATCTGCGCGCGAACAGAAGGATTGCGTGGGATGCAAGGTTGTCTCATCAGCGCATAATGTAGATTTCAACATTACTGTCACCCTTTCATATACAACACAATCTGACTTATTTTTAACTACCTTTTCCATATGTAATAAACAGCAACGCGTTACCACATCCCATTAATATTAAACGCAACGCCTCACTACGTCGTTTTTGCATTCTTCTTATCTTACCAATGCAGGTTTATAAATTAACTTGCATTCCTTCTCTCACTCGCGCCATTCGTCCACGCGGATGCTCACTGTTGCATGCTACAAGACATCGCTTTCAATATCTATCCCTGTGATTGGCGTTTAAAGACTCAGACTGCATTCTGAAAGTGTTTGGCCGGCAGTGGAGAAAAAAAAAAGAAGTGATTGAATTTACACCTCCTACAGAGTCAAGTTTGGTCTGCCATAATTCCTAGCGGCACAGACACACGCTATTCGCACATCCTCTCTGGCAAGCTGCAAGAGTGTTCCCATCTCTTGCCCTCCCCAAGAGCAAGCCGCAAACAAACACTTCATAGCAATGTAAATGGTGTGGAAAGTAGCGCGCTGGGATTGGATGACCACAGCTATTCTCGCACGCCGAAATGAAAGACATCTCCACTCCACACTCAAGTCCCGCCATTATCTTTTATCATACCTGCGAGAGATGCTTTCAAGAGCGTTTTTTTATTTATTTTTTTTATATATCTAGGCAGGCTAAATATAACAGGCCTCTGCCAGGTCAGCTAGCGTCTTGCGTCTGACTGACAGCTATCCCGTGATTAATAAAAAACGAAGCTGTCTATTTTCAACCGCCGGCAAAACGTTTGGAAATCTGGTGTCATGTATCTCGCCAGAAATACCTGTCATTGCGCAAAGGGGCTGCCATGCTTTTCCTTGTCTCGCCGTAGCCGTCTTAGTGTAACGGTGAAAAGGGGTGTTCAAATAAAGACATGATCAAAAGGCGGGCAGATGGAGGCACACTTTGGCATGCATATGAGGGGGGCCTTTTGATGCTTAAATCAGACACGAGATGTTTGAAGATTCTACCTTAAGCCAATGGCCCCTTTTATCCTCCTTGACGACTATCTCGCTATTGCACAACCAAGTCCTTCATGTGGCCCATTGGAACACAGCTGTGACTCGCGCTAATGTCGAAGCAAATAGTATTACAAGGTGCGGTGCGTAATCGCTAATGTCTAGACCCAAGTTTATGATTTGAGAATAGGCAAGGCTAACTCTTAATGATAGGCTCAAGGTTGCTTTGATGGGAGCGCTGTGGAGAGGGCCAGAGTAAGAGCAGTCTTTATGAAGAAAATGCGCTTATACATCGATATTATACATATTGTGATTATGAGTGTATATATAGTCTGGCCTTAGCCCCAGAAAACAGAAAACACGCCAAAGAAGTAGTTGGCAGAAATAGTCGAAATAAATATATGCAATCCATCAGAAATGTGCTCAAATATACCTGCTGTTTTGGTTCATTTCCAACTATAAATATAGACACACAAAGTTTGGATTTTAGTTTTTGTCGACTGTTTTTGCAGCTTTTCAACTGTTTTCCTCACAATCGTACAGTTTTGCATTCTTTCAAAACAGCAATTTTCATTTCACCCAGTACACTAGACCATATATCGCCCACCTCTAAGTTTTGATTTCTAGTCTCAGTTCTGACAAATACTTTTCCCATATAGGCTATTGTCTTCCAGAAACCTCGACTTCCATGACAAGAAAGTATTGTTCAAACTTTTAATACTATGAATACCCATAACATACTTTTAAGAATATTTTAAAGATGACAATGTATGTGTATGTGTGTGTGTAGGGCTGCTCAGTTATGTAAAAAAAATCATTATCACGATTATTTTGGTCAATATTGAAATCACGATTATTACATGATGCATTTATTCAACATTTCTCTCTCAAAACACCACTTTGTTATTGATAATTTACGCAAAACATTCAAACTGAAAATAAATATAGGCTACGAATATGTACTTAAGAGCAATTTTGCGATGTATAAAACATAAAATGAACAAAATATACTTTGAACATGAAATAAGGCATAGAAAAACATAAATGCATCCAAAATAAACAAATCGAGCTGTTCTACAACCTCTATATTTAAGTTTAATCGTTTCAACTTGATTATATGAGAGATCGTTTGACACACAAATCGAAATTGCGATCAAAATTCAATTAATTGCACAGCCGTACGTGTGTATGTGCAGTGTGTTTAGCTCTCATCCACTGTTTCTTGTCTGGCCTAATAAAGCCAAAAAGTAATATTAATAGCAAAATTATTATAAGGAAGATTAGCCAAATATCGTTATCTCTCTTTCCATACTGGCCTATCATCAACACACTTATACGCACCATTAGTATGTTAAGAAGCAGTTTAGTCATCTCCCATTCATATAATTACAGTAATACAATAGTCAGAATTATCTATCTATAAGTGAATGAATAAAAGTATGAATGTATAGTGGTCTGTATGTATGATGTATTACTGAAGAATGCAGTGCGGTTGAACAGTCTTTATAATGGAATATGACATTTGATGTGAAAGACAGCTGTTTTAGTGCTCAGCATCTGACAGTCTGAGTTGACCAAGCAGAAATATGTTGATTTCAAGGATAAGGCCTTGACCTTTAGAAAGCAAGCGTTTGGGATGGGGTTAAAAAGACAGGGGCGTGGCTTTCCTGTCATCATGGTCCACTAAACATCAGTGCCAATACCCCATGAAAAGGTGGGGTTACCCTTAACACTGGTATGGATCACTGCAAATTTGAACAACACACAACATGCAATCCTCTCATGTGACCAGATTAAAGAGCACAGTGTAAGACGGAGCGGCCAGCTGTTTTCAAGAACAACAAATAAATCATGCATTAAGATTGCTACCAATATGATTTTGATTTCATCATCTCATGTCCCCAAATAAATAAAGCCCTGTCATTTGGTCCTGTGATAAAAATATCACAATAAACCCTGACAGATCCAGGAGCTAAGCAGACTACACGGGATTTTCAGTTTCAGACCCCAAGGACTCCAAAGTGGGTCATGAAGAGGTTGGATATAGTTTAAATTTTCAGTCTTTTGAAGCATAAAGATTGTTTGATGATTGTAAATGATTGAAATGGTGAAGCAGAAAATACATGTATGAAAAAGTCACAGCTAAATCTTTTTTTTTTTTTTTCCCATCTCTTCTGGGATTGTCACTGTCACTTTCGAGCTTGAATTACATACTGATTTTGCATGTGTTTTTATGTCAAGATACCCTTAAATGTTCTGGCAACTTGATGGATTGAAAATGTAAAGATAATGTTTTTGTTAAAAAGTGGGTCACGAAATGAATGATAAAATCTGTCCACAAACATTGCCACTGGAAAAACTGGCGTACTGTTACTACAATAGCCAGATAACTATTTACCACAGAGTAGTTTTCCAACCACTATAGACTCTATTTATATGTTGTGGGAGCTCATAAATGATGTATGAGCTCTTGTTATTACCATTGAACAGACTCCCCCACGCATTGTATTTGCATGGACAGATCTGTGGTTATCTGAAGGTGTACGGGACATTTTTAGGACCCAGAAAAGTCAACACTTTTGATCTTTCTTTAATGGTGCTCTAAATAACACTAGTAGTCATAGTAGTTTTCTGGTGAGGGCCTGGAGATATTATTGCTTTGCCTGGAATGTTCCACAGTAAGGATTTTAATATATCTGTCTCCATGTTTCCAAGAAGAGAAGTAAGTGAGGCCAACAGGTCAATTTACAGTTTAGATCTGTGGCGAGGAGACCCCACTTACAGCTAGAATGAATAAGAATTGCTTTTTTCTCAAGCTATTTTTGAGCAACATGTAGCTGAAGAAATAAAGTTGGATATGAACTCTTTTTGAAGCAAGTCACATACTCTTCCTTTGTTTTAACTTTTGAAGGCATTTCTCAATAGAAGTCTGCAGTACTTTTGCCCTGCACAATCCTTTGTTCAAACACAGCTGTTTGTTTTTAATCAATATAACTAAAATGATTCAAAATGATTTTGTGATATTTTGACTGTGGACAGAGCTCATCATGTGTTTTCACTCAATAAACAAAACTCAACATTGCCCAAAAATGTCACACTATAGTTTCTCATTGGAAGCGATCAGAGGTTTCTATGACTTTGCTCTGACCACCTGTGGGTCTAAGATGCATAAAGAGAAAACAAAAGGGCTGTCCGGGCTGGAGTCATCTTCAACATGTCAGGAAGAGAGCGCGTCCACTCACCCTGCTCAAAAGGCTGCCCATTAACCGCTGGTGCTTTCATCTTGAGGGCCTCCCTGGCAGACGTGTCGCACTGTGAGCCTTTATTAGTATCCTGGTCACTATCAGCTTGGTCACTATCACCATGGCCACTGTCTCGCAGGCTGGCTCGCTCTGCATCCTTAAATGTGGAGCTGCAGTGGAAAACGGGAGAAAGACAAACATGCGCATAAGTTACCATTAACTGAGAGTGAGAGGCAGTCAGAGACAAAGAGAACACAGACATCCAAATTCAGTGGTCAAGTGGTGCTTACCTTTGAACGAATGGTTGCCGGCTGCCTGCGTAATTGGACTCAGAGGAGAAATTTTCAGTCTTGAAACGAGAAGAGAAGAATATGGTAAAGTGATCAGCTCAAATATGTACTTCAAGCATAAGACATAATTAAGTCTCAAGTTTTGATTAAGTCCAGCTTCTGAGTAGTGTGTCCAAACTTTTATTCTGCTTAAATACTGACATTTTCCGCATATTTCAAGTGCATTTTTACAATACTGTGCAGTCTATATTTGACATACAAGGTACTTTTATAAGAGCACAATACTGTATATATTATTTAACATTTATTTATTTGAATATTGGTGCATACAGCTAGTTTGTTGTGAAAAAGGTAAACATCTTGTCATGTGATCATTCTCAAATATGAACAGCGTGTGTCTATTTTTACATATTTATTTAAAGAAGAGATCCAAATCTATTACATTATTGACATAAATCCCATATGTTGCCATATGCGGCTTGTTGGCAGGGGAAAGGGCGCAGCATTAGCTACTGTCATCGGCTTCAGTTTTTCCCCCTATCTGGAGAATAATGTGTTTGTGTTGATCACACCCACATACCCCAGTGACTGGTGACAGTGCCAGGCCCTGTCATCTGCCTTATCATCTCCAAATGAGACTGTCTCCGAGACTGTCCTAGATTTTTACAACTGCTAATTCTGTCGGGCTAAACGTTACGCCGGGCCCATGCTGTCAAATTAGCATGTTTGCTGGCTTGCGTGCACCCACCCGCCATCGCCATCACCGCAAGGCGAGGCTGGACACCGGTAATGGTCTGGTGGTGCCAACTCTGGATGTGGCTGCATGGCTATGGCCCATATTTGTGCAGTGCGAGAAATGCGATTGTAAGGTTATGCTGTGTGCGCTCCTGCTTTGTGGTGCACACTGGTTTGGTAATGTGATCGGACAAGCTGCTCAAACACCTGTCCAATCCCACATTTCAAGGCCCAGTTTTGTTTTCACTCTATAGCTCCGGAGTCTGGCAGGGTCACAGCAGCCTTGTTCAAGACTCACACTGTTTGCATGTCTAACTGCGAGGACTTTCTGATTATGCAGACCACCTGTACCATTTTGCAAGAGGAGACTTACAATGAAGCCTGGACTGAAATGATTTGGACTTGCTGTTGCTGGTGTGGACGAGAGAGCATCGGTCTTTGGTAAAATGCTGTTTATGCCATCAAAACCCCTGTGACACTAACATATTGTGCTTCCTATGAGAGCGATATTAGTCAGTGATAAGGTGGCCAAGAAGAAAAGTAATAATGATGATGTCTGCTATGACAGAGTTCTCCCTTTCAGACGATTACTTTCTCTTTGTCAGATTTGTATTGCAAAGCAGCGTGAGAAGATAAGGCAGAATAAAAGGGCAGATAAAGAGTACAGTTGTGGCACCCTTACCTGTATCACTGACATCCTATTGGCTGTAGGGTCTGCGCTGAGTCCGCCAAAGCTGGAGTGGCAGCCGGCCCGGGGCACTGTGAGGCTGTTGGGGGTGGTCTTCAGGTACATGACCTCTGACCTGGGGAGGGTCAGGGGCAGCGGGCTCTGGTAGTCGAAACAAATGGGCGAGGTGATGAGAGAGGGGCTGCTCACCACGTTCATGCGACTGGCCGAATCTCTCTCCTCCATCTCGCTCTGCACCAGCATGATGTCACTCTTGTTGATCCTTTTCTTCTTGCCCTTCCCCACTGGGGCATTGGAGTACTCAGCCATGCGGCAGTTATAATTCCCAGTCTCCTTATCTTGATGCTTGGACTTGACAGCAATGGCGGCCATGACGGCTAAGAGCATGACAGAGATAATGCAGAGGGTAACTATGAGGGGCAGAGATACGTCCCAGTGCTGCGGTTCTCCACTGGTGCTGGACCCCCCTCCCGCCGCCGCCTCCATGTTGGCCCTAATGATGAGCTTAGCCACGGCCGATAAGGGGGGCTTGCCATGGTCAGTTACCTTCACCACCAACTCCACTACAGGCGTCACCTCCTCCCAAAGCGCGTGAGCTGTTCTGACCTCTCCTCCCACTGGATCCATTTCAAACAGGTGGTCATCGTTTCCCTCTGTAATCTCATAGGTCAAATGGCCACTCTCCCCGTGATCGTGGTCAACTGCTTTCACCGTGGCAACAATATATCCTATACCTACGTTTCTCGGCACAGGGATTTCGGCGGTGTCATTTTGAAGTAGGGGAAGAATAATAACAGGCAGATTGTCATTCACGTCGAGTATGTTGACCCTGACTATAGAGGTGCTTTCCATATGAGGAGACCCGCCATCTTTCGCTTGAACTTTGAATTCGAAAGATTTAGTCTGCTCATAGTTAAAGGACCGTGAGGCATATATAGCTCCATTGGTGGGATTGACAGACACATAAGTATAAACTGAGACATCTCCTATATGCGAAGGCAAAATGGAGTAGGACACAGTTCCATTCCGACCTACATCCGGGTCGTGGGCTAAGACTGATCCCAAATATTCCCCTGGGATATTGTTCTCCGGCACCTGTAGAACATAGACTGTCTTTGTGAAGCGGGGAGCATTGTCATTTTCATCCAGGATTTTCACAGTAAAGGACTTAGTGTAGTTCAAAGAAGGGATCCCATTGTCTCTTGCTACAATAGTCACATTATATTCATCTTTCATTTCTCGGTCCAGGGGCCTGTCTGTTAGCAGCGTGTAGAAGTTATCATTGTTCTCCTGAAGTCTGAACGGGACATTACCAATCACCCTGCATTGGAGCTGACCGTTCCTGCCTGCGTCTTTATCTGTCACCCGGACCAGTGCGATGACAGATTCTGGGGGAGCTGCCTCGCTTATTGCACCCTGCCGAACGGAGACAAAACTTATTATTGGTGTGTTGTCATTTTTGTCCAGCACTTTGACAGTAATTTTGCAGTGACCCGGTATTGGGTTGGGGCCCATATCTTTGGCCTGCACGTCAAACTCTATAATTGGATTCTCTTCATAGTCTATCTCTCCTTGGACTTTGATGACGCCAGAATTGGGGTCAATGGAGAACAGATCTTGTATTCTGTCAGATGCATATCCAGTGAAGGAGTACACCACCTGCCCGTTGCTGCCCTCGTCCTGGTCAGTGGCGTTGAGATCTATGAGCACTTTGCCTGGAGGAGAGTTTTCAGGGATTTCTATGACATAAGAGGATTTGTCAAAAATAGGGCTATTGTCATTGGAGTCAGTCACTCTCACGTTAATTTGCATGGAGCCTGATCTTGGATACTCCCCTCCGTCTATGGCAGTGAGCAGCAGGGTGTGATGGCTCTGATCCTCTCTGTCCAGGGGTCTCTGAACAACCAGCTCCGGGTAAATAGTCCCATCACCCCTGACTTTTAAATCCAAAGAAAACGTATTGTAATCGTCTCTTGTGACCTGATATGTCTTGATGCCGTTCTCCCCTGAATCCAAGTCATGCGCGATAGTGAGGGGGAAACGCGTCCCCGCTGCCGCGTTCTCAGAAATGTCAATATTAACGTGATCCGCGGGGAAAGTGGGTGAGTTGTCGTTGATGTCTTGTATATCAATCTTGATCATGCAAATCTCTTTGTCGTTGGCAAATACTTCCATAGAGAGCTGGCACTTGGGGTTGCGCCTGCACAACGTCTCCCTGTCAATCCTTTGTTTGGTAAAGATAAGTCCACTCTCCGGGTCAACGTCCACGAGATGTGGCGCGGAATTCTCGAGTACACGGAATTTTTTACCTCTCTCCACAGTCCCGTATCCAGCGTCTTTTGCTATGTTCCCTATCACTGTGCCCGGTCCTTGCTCCTCAGGGACGGAGTAATTAAGATTTTTCAATGTCAGGGCTTGTACCCACAACAAGAGGAAAACAGTGACACAGAGACGCATCCCTTCTGTTGGCAGCAGACAGGAGGAAAGAAGAAAAAAATCCTCGTTGACTTTCAACCTGTTGAAACCCTACGCAGACATGTGCTCTGCAGCAGCCCGCTCTCTAATTACGCATCAATTCTATAAGTGCTATTCTTTCCCTTTACTAATCATTTCTGTAAACAAAGCTGACCGGCAGACGACACCTTACGCATGAATTAAACATCAAATTCCAACATTGTGCAAAGAAGCGGCTTTGTGTTTTTATTTTTCCTGAAGGGCGCTAATGAATAATCGATGACTATAAAGTATTAATATTCCCCACTGCGTCCAAGGTTAAAGCGTTTGGATCTCTCTCGGCTGAAGGTTAGCGCGGGGCTCACAAAAGCGCATTGCCCTCATGCGACATCTACACCTAGGCTATACACAGGCAGCATGCACCATTCTCCGATGTTACGATTCACAATGCATTTACTTTTACCCCTGTGCGGCACACTGTTGCATCCTTAGCACTCTGCCCCTGCTGCCTCTTCCCCATCATCTCACGCACAAAGTGGGCTAAGAATCACAAAAAGAAGCGCTCTCCCTCCAGTACGAGCTTTGTGTCGCCGTCATTCAAACGCGTCTATCTCACGGCTGCGACTTTTGCCCGATGATTGTCCTATAATCAGTCCAGTAATCCCATAATCCAGTGCAATTGGACCCGGTGCTGTTCCATCCTTCATCCGGACACTTTCCTCTCGTTTCTTGTCTGGGAAAAATAGCAACAAAAGAGGAAAAAACCCGCTGTAAGATTTCAGATAATCAAAATTAATGGCTTTTCTGCTGGCTGCCCGCGCGCAGTCACTTCCCAGCGTCAACTGTTGAGCCCCCTCGCTCTCGCTTCTTTAGTGCAGTGACTGGAATCCTCTCGACGCCTTCCTCCCAAAGCTCGCGTTGCTATTCCTCTCCGCATTCAACATAGTTTCTCCCAAAGCAAATGAGTGAGCGGTGACAGATCTTGCCTGGAGGCTTGGTTTTGCGCGTGTGGATGTGTGTTACCATCCAATAGGTCTGGGCTAAGATCGCATGAAGAAGGGCTGTTCTAGTGCTACGTGATTCATTTACTGATGTACGCGCAGCATCAGAGGCACAGGCAGGGAGAAACGTGCTGCTCCTATGCTACCGCTCCTCTTGCTCCGAACACATGTGAATGAATGAATAGAGGCTACGGGCTTATGACTCGGATCGATTAAATGTGCTTGTAAAGTGGTCATTTTCTGCCGGCTGGATTAAAGCTGGCGTTTTGAAAAAGGTGCAGTAGTGGTTCTCACTTCTCTATATCACTGAAGTGCTGGAGATATTCATAACTAAAGATCCCTATCAATATTTGAAAACAATACCAGCTGTCTCCTGTGCAGCACGTCTTATCATTAGCTTTTGTGCAAGATAAACCCAAAGACAGACTGCTTGGTATTTTCAGGATAATCTCCTCTAAAGGACACATGACAGTTGCTTTTGCTTATAAAAGTGGGTGAATATATAATAAAGGTTTATTTGAGAGCTCAAATATCACAGCTGTTGGTATAACCTGCCTTCTGTGGACATCAATCTCATATCTCTCGCCGATATTGGGGGAAAAAATGGAATGACATTTAGTTCACTCTACAATATGACATTAGCATTTTGATTTTCTCCTGTCCAGTCAATGACGCACAACCATATAGGAGATAGTGACAGAATACCAGTGTCCAAAGAGGGCACGGTCTCAATACAGAATAGCTCTAATGGATTATATTTCATTTTGATTGCCGAAATTAGTTTCAAATACCATAGACCTGTTGAATTGTGGGTAAAATGACAAATAAATCAATATTGGAGAAGAGTCAGATATGTCCTGGTGGCACTGGTGGTTTCTTTAGATGTGGGGCAACTTTTGATCCCAGCTAAGGGGAGAAATTCCAGGGAAAATCAACATTATAACATTTCACAGAGGATGTAGGATGCTCTGAGCTCAGGCGAATACTCTTATGCGTAAGTCTGGATCTTGTACAAAGGATGTAAAGTTGCTATTGTTTAAATGATATTGTACACCGTTGTACACAGCCCTCCTCTGGACTAATTATAAAAAAGCCAGTTTGCAAAGACTGCAGGTGGCTTACAATGACGCTTTACGGAGCTTTTGAGGAGGCCACGATGGACCAGTGCAGCTGAGATGTTTGTTACTGCGCGAGTGAACACTTTGAATTTTAATGTACAGTTTTGTCTGCAGACTGAACAAATCGGACAATGAAGTAATAATTTCACTCAGAAATAAGAGATTCAGTGCAATAAGATATGAGTCCAATATGTGGAGACACTAGAATGGTTGTCTTAAAAACATAAATGTTTGTTGTTTGTAATGTCACTGTCCTTTTCTGTTTTAAAAATGGACCATGAATCCAGAATAAAGATGATGATGATGTATAGTAATGAAATGAATTACTGATCTCTCCAAAGGCATTGATGTTGTTTTGCAATAATGATAATATAATAATTAAGCTGTTTTTGTATGCTCAAAATTAGTGTCCTTTTCATTTGACCCATCCTTCAATGCCAAAACCCAGGAAGGCAGCCTCAGTGCAGCCTTATAGGAAAGGATCTCATACAAACCAAACAGAATTTTAAATGGCCCATATTTTACAGAATCCCCATAGACATTCACTTCAATTACACATCTGTTATGAAAAAATATATACAGTTAATTTTTCATTGTTATGTTCATGATCCTTAGCTTGTAAAAAGGAGAAAAAAAGAAATCCTGGCACCAACTCCCCTTTCATTTTATTATTCCTCCTTTTTAAAACACCAACAAGGTTAACCTACTTACAGCTGGTTTTATTCAACCAGTGGTTCATGAGCACTATCTGCTCAAAACAAAGGGTTTTTTGGGTGTGGAAATGAGTGAGGCCAGCTTGACTCTCCTACCAACAGAACACAAAAAGAGGGAGAGAGCAAGGTCAGAAAGCTGTGTGACTCCGCTCTGGCTGGGTTCCATAGAAATCCCATGGTGATACTGGTGCACCATCTTATTACACTGGCCCGCTCACAACACCAGTGTATACTCTAATGAAAGGTCAGGCTAAAATGGCTAATATTCAATTATAAAGAATAGGAAGTTATTAATTCCAGGCTGGATATTGCCAAGGGGCTGGCAAATTTAAGGCTTCGGGGCATTTATGGTAAACCTGACATATTTTTGTGCATAATTTCTTTTGATAATTAGGCACGTTTTCTGGACGTAGCCTTTGTTTGTCATTTCCCTGTGACAGATATTCCCAAATAATCATAAAAATAGAAGGGGTGGAATTTTAATGCCCAACCTCCACACCACAGCACATCAATCATGGTTGTGGTGATTGACAGCTGAGATGCCCCGCCTTGTTCTAATAGAGACCACTGGGGCAAATAGACAATAGACCACAAGACCCATCGACAAACAGTGAATACATTTGAAAAGAAGGTTGTTTAAATGAATGAGAATTAGGAGTATCCCACAGTTCAATTTAATTAAAGGGCCCATATTACATTTATTTTCTGATTTATGGTATAATCTATTAGCCTGATTCATCAGCCAGTTTCACTTCGTGGAAACCGTCTGACCTCGCAGCATTAGGATTCATTCACTCGATGGTAGGCAGGTACTTTTGTATTTAATCGATTGCTGCTGTTTGGTCATGACATATGTAATGTGCCAAATCCTATAGGAAAAAGAGCAATAACATCTTTCCCCTTGATAAATTTCACCAAACATTCTCTTTGTTCCAGCCTCAAATCCTTGATCTTGGGAATAGTTGCCAAAATAGAATGTATCTACATCCATCTCGACCGCTTTGTTTACTGTTGTGCTGTACCACAAAAGGGCCCAGACAGGCACTTGAATTTGACGTCTTGGCTTCACAGCTCTTCACTGATTGGCCACTGCGCGGTCTACAACTTCTGGGGTTCTTGCAAACTGTCTAGTGTATTCCAATTCCTGATCTAGTTGCTGGAGAGAAATGAAATTGAGCGGAGGCACTAGGTGGCTAATAATCTATGTTTTCTTGTCAAAAAAATACATAGCTGTGTTTTGTTTCATTCACACATTTAACATGCATATTTAGGCTCAGGCTTTTCTCTGAAACTGAAAACACTCTGTTCCATGTTGTGATATCAATAATAATAATAAAATAGCTACTGAAACATGCGTGAATGAAACAAAACACAACTCCATGTAAGTTTTTGAGCCGGTAACAGCATTATAACATGCCATAAAGCTCACGGGAGTCAATTTTACAGAATAAGTCTAGAATTGAGAGTGGCTGTGTCCAGATAAACCTGACTGCCAATTTGTCTCTCTGTCCAGCACTAAGAGAAAAAACTGAATATTATTTTTGCCTTCAGCCTATGATAATTAATATGCTAATTGCTACATTAACCTATATTAAAAGGGTAAAGTTTGATACCCTTGCTCATCGCTAATGGTTCTGTAGCCATGGTTTGCCATTGACCTACATATGAGACCAATGATTCTGAGCGAAAAAAAAAAAATTAAAAACTGTCAATACTTAATACATGTTGTTCTGTGGGCTTTGCGATTAGTGTGTTTATTAATTTGAACCTTTTCATATTGTTTACAAGTGGAAAATTAGTTTATATGGTATCGTAACTATTATATTACTTATATTTGTTGGTTTTCCCTTCTGGTCACAGCACAGTGCTCTCTTCAAAACTGTTCTACAATATGCATAAAAACATAAAAGTGCAAAATACGACAGCACAAATAAAACAAAATAATATTGTTCTATGATACAGCTTAACTTGTAAAAACTGAAATATTAATGAAACTCAAAGAGATGCTTTTGGCTGTAGCAAATCTTAAAACAAACCATCTCAGAACACACATTTCAGATTTTTATGTAGCTATTTCAAAATCCGTTTATTTCTGCTGCTTTTGGCTCCCCATCTGTTGTTTCGATTTGGGTTAATTTATTAATATCTAAAGCACACGTGGCCCTTTTAATTCCATGTTAGTCTGGATCTAAATCAACCTTGAGCTGTCCGGGAGTTCAAATTCCCATTGTCTGTGAACACAACTGTTTTCCTCTCTCCTGGGAGCATCAACTTTGCCTGGCCAAGGGTGCAGCCTGCATAAATTGGCTATTTCTGCAGGTAAGAGATAAGGACAACAAAGGGAAACTAATTATCATTCAGTCTATGTTAAAACCTCAGGAAAGAGCTGCTACTCACAATAGTGTCCCTTATTGTCACAGTTATAGCAGTTAATGTGATCTAAACTGTGAGAGGCCCCGCTCATATCCATCACATTAAATAGGCCAAGTTCTTATGTGAGAATTTTGTAGTTTTTTTCTAAGATGACAACTTTGCTTCGAGGTTTGCACATCGTGACCCAAAACCTAACTAAATATAATTATAAGCAGTTATGGGAAGAAAGATTTGAAAATGTGTTTAGTCACAGAACACACATATTCTGATACATCAGTCAATCAGAGTGCTGTATTCTGGAATAATTCTTGGAATAATTTTATGCCAAATTGCATTATTTTTTAGAAAAAGAAATACTAGTGTTAGAGATGTGTGGAGACACTTTTGTAAATATTCCATCCAGTCCTTGTATTTGCAGAGGTCACTGGTGCTAGGCTAGTGCATGTCAATGGCCATAGTTAGCCTGTCACTAAAAACTTACCCACTCCAGAAAGCGCCCGAGGCAAGTCGATTATTACACCAGGCTATCAATGTAAATGTCTGCGTTGATAGAATAATGTTTGAAATAAATCTAACCTTGCATCACATGAATCGTCGCATGTTGAGGGACTATTTTCTCATATATCAGTCCGCCGCTGCCAAGCTTTCTATCAGGAAGTACAACTCACTGCTGCTGCTCAGAAATAAATCCTTCAAATGCAAGGGTCTTTTTACTTCTAAAATGATTCTATCGACACAACCATCCACATTGACAGTCTGGCATTATAATTGTTTTGCTTCTGGTGCTTTGTGGAGTGAGTGAGACTGTTTTTAGTGGCAGGCTAACTATGGCCATTGACATGCACTAGCTTAGCACCAGCGACCTCTGCAAATACAAGGACTGGATGGAATATTTACAAAAGTGTCTCCACACATCTCCAACACTCTGGCTAACTAGGAAATGAAGTCCTATGTCCAAAATTTTGGACTGTCGCTTTAATTTTTATTTAATTTGAAAAGTAAAAAAATGCATACACAACCTCTGCAAGAGTGTTTTCTTTTTTCCCCTCACTAATAACATACAAAGCCAAAAGTACATGATAAAGTACTGCTATGTATTCTAATTTAAGAAAGTAACTGTACTGGAATACATTTACTCATCATTAATGTTCACAATACATGTATTTAGTTACTTCCCAACACTGGTTATAAGCAGTACTCTTGTAAACATGGTGTAATAGACCTATTTATGACTGCTAAATGAATTTTTTTCATATGCACAGAGCAAAATGTAAAATAAAGAAAGCTATTTAAATAAATACAGGGAACATTATTTTGAAATGGTATCCACAAAGTATCCACAAATACATTTTTCTATTAGTAAGAAAATGTCAGTGCAGATTGTAAAATGATAAGAAATACATGAAAAGATCTGGGGATTCAGCTGTCTTTATTCATTGGTCAAAAATGATTAGTTTCTCCATGGGCATTTTCAGATTTTTACAACAAAATTGTAACTGCTATGTGCTCTTAATTAACATTATTCAGATGTTGCACACAGTACTGGGCATGTGATCAATCAGAAAGAGAAAGAAAAGAATGTACAAAGGTATTATGGGAGATTTTTTGCGAAAGATAATGGTCTGAATTACTCAGATAACACCAACAAAACAATTCCAAAATGTTAGCTATGTAAAACGCCTCATTAGCATAATAATAAACAGGGCAAAAGCTTGCGTGTGACTTTGACAACTTTGCTACCTGTAATTACTCCACAGCATCTGGCTCCTGAACCCAACTGTCTATTTTGTCGGAAAAAAATTTGAAAAATTAAAGGGGCATATTATGTAAAATCAACTATTATGAGCTTTTAACTGTTATAATGGTGTTTCCTCATTATTGTTTTAGTCAGTGTTTCATTTAGATTGACTCATGCATGTCTGAGTAATCCTTTTGTGTGCAGTATTCAAGGTTTGAGTGCTCAGAAAATATCAGTTATCACCTGCTCTCTACCTCTGCCCACTTCTTTATACTTAAAAGGCCCATATTACATAAAATTTATTCTTGTGAGCTTTACGCGGTGTTATAATGCCAATACCTCTTCAAAACATACCTGGAGTTGAGCTTTATTTTGCTCACACATGAATAATCATGGTTTATTAGTCTGTTATATCTCCATGAAGTGAAGTGGATGTCATGAAGTGGTAATTTTCACTTTAACAGCTACCTTTTATCTTTAGAGAATGCAATTCCAGGCTGAAATCATACAAATGATTATAGTGTAATGTTTGGAGTTTAAAAATACTGTGGGGCACTTACTGCACACATACTTAACACATGACATCACAAGGTGGAACAGAGTGTTTTCCGTTTGAGTGAAGACATTAGCCTAATTATCAGGACTTGTGGGTTAAATGTGTGAATGAAAAAAAGCACATCTCCAGGTATGTTTGTGATTAGGAAACAACATTATTAGCCAGGCGGGGGCCACCTAGTGCTCAATTTTATTTTTATCTAGTGACTAGGTCAGGAATTGAAATAAACTATAAGGTTTGCAAATAGCTCAGAAGTTGTAGACCGCGCACCTTCCTTAACATCAAACTCAAGCGCCTGTCTGGGTCCCTTTTGTGGTACAGCACAACAGTAAACAAAACTGTCATGATGGATGTAGACGAAGCCATACATTCTGTGTTGGCAACGATTCCCAAGATCGAGGATTTGAGGCCAGACCAAAGAGAATGTTTGGTGAATTTTATCAAGGGGAAAGACATTATTGCCCTTCTTCCAATGGGATTTGGTGCATTACATACGTCACGACCAAATAGCAGTGATTGAATAAACAAAAAAAAGTACACACCTACCGTCAAGTGAATGAATCCTAATTCTGTGAGATCAGATTGTTTCCATAAAGTGAAACTGGCTGATGAATCAGGCTACAACATTATAACATAGATCAGAAAATAGCGTAGGCCATTTAAATTTGAAAATACATTCCCTTTAAACATGTAGTATTTTTTTCACAACAAATACATTTTACTTGAGAGCTCATAATTCCACCTGCGTAAAAACACACCATAATAGCTCCAGTGGGGTTGACATAGACTGTGCTGGTTCTGGCTCCACATATCTTGGCATCTCTTTCATGTAAGTCACTTAGTACTGCGAACAGACCACGATTACAACTGAGATTAAGTTGTTTATTATTCTGGTTAAGCGCCCATTGCTACCTGCACTGCGAGTGAGGACCGCACCGGAATACTGATAGATATAAAGCATGATCAACACTGCAGGCAGGGGAGCTGCTAAATGCACATATAAAAGACTTTAAAGCGCATGAATTCCTGTAGAGCTGGAAAGGTTGGAAGTTTTGAATGAGGGATGTGGAGAGGTTGGAGAAGACATATTTACACAAAATCTTCCAGTTCACATGCTCTCAAAAGTGTCGGGGTTTGGTCGATAAAAAGACTTGAAGGAGGTAGTCTTGGTTAGAAATATTAATCGATAAAATGTGAGGCTGTTTTGTCCACACATGCACATTTCTTTTTTCTTTTTTTTTTATTCAAGAAAACTCAAAGAACGAGTGCTTAATATTCCTGTCTACCACTGTGAGCATAACAGTAAAAGATGTTTTTTGTTTTTTACTTGGAAGCCAAAAATTTGTGGATATCAAAAGCTGTTGGTAAATTCATCAGGAACTACCACAGCATGTAGTTCATCTGCGAAAATTGAAAGTTGTGTAAAATTATACTGTGCATGTCTGGGCAGCTGGGACCACATTTAAGTAAGTTAATTAGATTTTTTTAAAAACTATAACCCAAATTATTTTATCTGCATATTTTTTTCTTTTCTTCACTGGCAAATCCACATTTTCAAACCTCGTATGCATGTTCATATTTGTTGAAAACAGCAAATCAAATGTGGTAATTGGCCAACTGTGGAGGTTACTCCCATCGACCCTCTATTAAGCAGCCAGATAGAACATTCGCCTTTCTATTCTGAATGCTGGAGCTGTGATGAATAACAGCGTGGACCGAAAAGCAAAAATAATTCTAATTCATGAAAAATTGGACTGTTTTTGATCAAAGGTGGACAGAATGTAAAATACGTCAGACTTTTTGATTGATGTTTCAAACGTTGTGTAGTATTGTGAAAAGAAAGCATATCCTTGGTTTACGCAGCCCACCTTTACATGATTAGGTATCAAGTAAGGGTGGGACCAGACACTATTTCCTGAAGATGAAATGAGACACAAGATTGGGACCACGAAAATGAGACTGAATCGGATTTTATGTATGTATGCATTTATTTATTTACAAAACACATGTTATATGCATGGAAATATATAAGAAAGAGACAGTCTATTTATTTATTCAGCATAGTTCATAGAAAAAAGGATTGACAGCCAAACAATAAAAAATGCCTGTGTATAATGAACAATGACAGAAGCCAAAAAGGCTTTTGAAGACACCTTTCCCAAAAGATAAAACAGTTATCAGTTAAACATGATCAAAGATATTAAAAAAAAAAAAGTAACAAGACAATTTAGAATTGTTTTTTTCCACATTACATTATCATTTTAATAAAAGCAAATATGGTGACCACTCAACTATTGTGTTATTATCTTAAAGGGACAGTTCAGAATTTTGGACATAGGACCTCATTTAGTTAGCCAGACTATTGGAGACATGTGGAGACACTTTTTAAAATATTCCATCCATCCATTCCATCCGTCCTTATATTTGTAGAGGTCGCTGGTGCTAGGCTAGTGCATGTCAATGGCCATAGTTAGCCTGCCACTAAAAACAGTCTTACTCACTCCCCAGAGCACCCAAAACAAAACAATTATAACGCCAAACTGAATGTCAGTGTCGATAGAATAACTTTAGAAGTAAAAGCAACCTTGCATTTGAAGGATTTATGTCTGAGCAGCAGCAGCGAGTTGTACTTCCTGATCAAAAGCTTGGCAGCAGCAGACTGATATATGAGAAAATAGTCCCTCAACACACAACGATTCATGCGATACAAGGTTAGTTTTATTTCAAACATTATTCTATCAACACAGACATTTACATCGATAGTCTGGCGTAATAATAGATTTGTTTCGGGTGCTTTGTGGAGTGGGTAAGACTGTTTTTAGTGGTAGTAACTATGGCCATTGACATGCACTAGTCTAGCACCAGCGACCTCAGCAAATACAAGGACAGGATGGAATATTTTAAAAAGTCTCTCCACATGTCTCCCACACTCTGGCTAAGTAGGAAATGAGGTCCTATGTCCAAAATTCCAAATTTCCAATACTTCCAATAAGCCAATATTACACTACTTTCTGATCTATGTTATAAAGCTGTTTCCTCATCAAAAACATACCTGGTGTTGTGTTTTGTTTCATTCACACTTTTACATTTACACCCTGCATATGTAGATCAATGAAGTGCTCCACTGTGTTTTTAAACTCCATACAACTCCGTACTTTACTAGAATCATTTGCACAATTTCAGCCCTGGAATTTCCAATCTCTACTAAACTAAAAGTAAAAACTTGAAAACTACCTCTTCATGACATTACGATGTGGACAGAGTATTTTGAGCTTTGGAGATGTAAACAGACTAATAAAGGATTACTCAAACATGTGTGAATGAAACAAAACTCAACTCTGGATATATTTTTGAAAAGATAACGACATTCTAACGTGGCTTAAAGCTCACAATTTCAAGTCAATTTAGTGTAATATAGGACTTATAAATGTTAATTTAGACTTGTGAATAATTTATAGTGACGGGTTACTGTGGTTCAGTTTGCCTCACTTCTTATTTTTTATATATCGCTGTCATAGTAGCACTGCTTTTAGGAACTATGGCTTCTCGAGAGATTTAACTCACCACATTGTTTTTGTCCAAGCCAAATGTAAACAAAATCTCACAATATAATTTTCCACATGTGTGCACAATCTTCCTGCAGTTCTATCCGATGAGATCTTGTGGCATCAGATCTTGCACAATCCCTATAAGTAGATGGTATAAACAGAGGAAAACTGTGCAAAAGGCATAATAGTTGACCTTTAAAATGCTGAGAGTCACCACAGAGGAAAATATAGTCCCAGCAGTATGTCAATGCAAACACAAGACTTAGAGAGAGCAGCCTGTTACACTATGCTACTCCTGTCACCGCTCAAAACAACATTCAAACTCCTATGAGAACTAAACCCACACACAGCCTCCTTCTTATT
This sequence comes from Boleophthalmus pectinirostris, assembly GCF_026225935.1. Taxonomy (NCBI): domain Eukaryota; kingdom Metazoa; phylum Chordata; class Actinopteri; order Gobiiformes; family Gobiidae; genus Boleophthalmus; species Boleophthalmus pectinirostris. The sequence continues at coordinate 17,446,885 of NW_026570970.1, read as the reverse complement.
TGCTGGCGTGATGGCGTGCCGTGGAGCAACACAAATTCCAGACGTAATTTCTCATCTTTTCCGTGCTCCAATTCCAGCTCACTCCTCCAGGTGGGAAGAGCCATGTTAGAAAACCACCACAACCTGTTGCAATACTTCAGCAGATGTACTTAAGAATGGTGATGCTCCGTGTAATTCCCACCTCACACCTCACACCACCACCAGACATCCACTACCTTCACCATGTGTTCAGTGTTTTGGAATCCAGTGCTTAGGAAAATACGGAAAAAAAAAAAAAAAACAAACGCTAAGGCTTCTGCTCTTCGCAATAATCTCAGATGGAAAAATGCTGATTATTATGTCAAATGTCTCCGGCATTTGAATGAGTCTAGCTTCTTTCATGATGATGGGTATTCATATAGACAGCTCAGATAAAGCACAGGCTGTACCAAGGAGAACCAGTGAGGCAGAAAAAAAGCTAAAATAGTTCTTTTTGAAGGAGCTTTAAATTCCCATTTGGGGCCCAGTGCTGTGAAATAATATTGTTGGATAATATGTTATAGCCTGGATGAGATGTATTTGAAAGCTCATTTAGAATTTGTAACATTTTCCTGCCGTGGCTCTGGGTTTGGGAGATGTTTTGGGGCGATCCATAGTACACGGCCTTTGGTATTTCCGTGCGCTCTGGAAGTCTCTGGTCTGTTGACGTTTGACACTAATATTGGTCTTCTGTATCGACAAAGCAGCCACTGCCCTGACTGCAAAGAAGCAAAGGAGGAGCCCGGCACGTTCTAGCAGCCTTGTTATCATGATACATGTGGAATAAATTATATTTTTGTTGGGGCGGCCAGATGTGGATTTGCATGTAAATGCGGAATCCTCAAGGGCTACCGTGCCAATTCACCGACAGTTCTATTCTGACTTGAAACTCAGCAGTCGGGTTCTGCTCCTGCGCCTGTACGGGGTTAAACGCTTGATGTTTTTTTCATTCAATTTTTATTTTTTTTTACAGCGAAATCTCCAGGGTTTGGCGCACATTAATACAAACCACAAAAAAAAAAAAAAAAAAAAAAATCCCCAAACTCAAAAATCTGACTTTGACAGCGTCAGACGAGCAGAGTGGCAGTGTGGTGCGTTTAATGAATTTTAAACTATTATGAGTGGGGAGGGCGCTAATAGTGAACCAAATGTTTAAAGAGGCCATATTACGCTATTTTCTTATGTTATAATGTTGTTTCCTCATCAAAAACATACCTGGCGTGATGTTTTGTTTCATTCACACAGGTTTAACACACAAATTCTAACAAAATTCAGAGTCAATTTTGCGTAATATGGGACCTTTTAAGTTTATTATTATTATTATTAAGTCTGTAATAGCATTTTACTAAACCTTGAGTAAAACACACCCATTGCTCAGTCCAATCACAGTAATGTGGCTACTGCACTAAGGAAGGGCATCCAGTTGAAAAATCATTGAGAAACAGCAGCTATTCCTCACCAGTACTTGTACAGTCCACATGTCATAACCATTACACAACTCTCGGGGTGTAATCTGAAATGTTACAAATGAAAAAATTGCGGACCTCTTCTCAATTCTACCTTTTCTCGATTCTCAATTCTGTGAGTCAATAGATTTTTTCATTCTGTTGACACAGTATCTCCAGATTACATTTCCCAAACCATAGAAGGTTGCGAAAAAGTAAAAATTTGCTAGATTTTTTTTTTTTTTGGTTTTGTTTTCATTTCCTTGTCTCCTGTAAATGTCGGTGACTCTGCCCTTGACTTCTATTGACCAGTGATTGTTGCTTTATTGTTTGGTTGCTTTTCCTAACCTTTGTTGACTGGTTAAATCAACAGTTTTGTGAAACCCTGTAAAAGTGACCGCCCGTTGTGATTTTGGACTACAACAAAATAACTGAACTGAAGAAAAATAATCTTCTTTTTATGTAACTTTAATATGAACTTGTACAAATGTTAACATTGACCCCTTGAAGTGTTCCTGAGTCCAAATGGAATGCAAATATATTTAAACTCACTTACTTTAAGTACTTTTATAAACTTTGTCATTGAAACTAAAATGTACCCACGTAAGTACCATGTTTATTACTTTAGTACCAGCAGACTTTGTGCACAGCGACACCTGGCAACTGTTGGCGTCACTATTTCTGGTCCAATTGTGTATTTGTGGGGTTTTTGCCAAATCATGCAAAAATTTTAGAAAGGCAGAGGTTTTTGTCTCAAGACTAATGAAAATTTTGAGGCACAATAAATTGTAAAAGTATTCTACACATAAAAACAATTAGGTAGTCTTGATTTTTTTAATATGATTTTTATTAATAATATCCTAAGTTGTTTATTTTATTGAGAATTTTAATTACAACAGCTTTGAGATAGAGTGGCTAGTCTGAAGTCTTATTATAGTATCTATTTGTGGTACTTATTTAGAATTTATTATTGCCATTTATATTGTTGCTCTTTTTTATTATAAGATGCTATGATCTGTGAGCTACTGTGCCCAAATAATTTCCCTTGTGGATCAATAAAGTTTGTCTAAGTCTAAATCTATATGGTACTGCAAAATGCTAAACGGTATAGCCCCTCATACTCTCTGCACTAAATCCTCTGAAAGTATAGCTAGATTTGGAGAGGCTGTCTCTGTGTAGCTTGTAATGAATTCCAAGCTGTATTAGGGGTGTGGAAGGAGCTAATCGCGAAACAGTCTGCAGTGAATGCGCTTTTTAAAAAGGTTTATGCAAATGAGCCCCTAAAAAGTCTCAAATTAGCTGCTCATCAATCAGTCTGGAAAACAAGCCCGGAACACAGCGCTCTGATCAGAACGCGTAAGGATTGTACAGGGAACAGGTACTTCCAGATGTAGCCCAAATTCACATTCAACTCACATCAAACGTCACGGGCCAAAATCATGAATATAATTATGAGCAACAAGACAACAAACAGTGCGCCACCGTGGGATGTGTTCGGAGCCTACGCCAACTGAGGAGAAATTAAAAAGGAAGCCACAGTGGAGAGTTGGACGAAGCAGGAAGGGATTTGAGAAGGCCATAGCTATTACACCCTTATCAGATAACAATCAAAGTTTTAAGCAGCATGTCAACGTCTTATTCACATTGGGGGTTGCTGACATTTGAATGCAGCACAATAGTGTCTGGATGGTGTTTACGTTAGGAAGTAGTGTACAGTTTGCTTTGTTGAAATCTCTTCCGTATTTTAATGTCGTGGTTTTGTATTCTCTGGCGCTGTCTACACCTCCTTTCACTACTGGAGGCCTCTCTGATATTTGTTTATTTTGTACTTTTTTGTACTATTTCTTTGCCTGGAATGTTTCATAGTATGGCATTAATCTTGTCTCTACCTATATGCCCGGAAATGATCTTTGTTTATGATGCTTGTTTATTTGTACTTTGTCTCCATGGAGATGTTCTTTCTGTGTGTTCTGTGGTATGGCATTAATCTGATTTATCTTGTTTGGCTCTGGCTCAAATATGCCTTGAAAACATCCATTTGATAGTAAATGTTAGCTTGCCTCTTATCATGTTACTTTGTTCTAGTGGTGCCATCTGCTTGTCTCCACGGTGATAGATATGTTTAATGCCATACTGTGGAACATTATTGGCAAAACCATAACACGGAGATAATAAGTACAGTGGGGGCTTGCCTCTCCAAACTGTAATTTTGTTCTGTTTGTATCTATGGTGATAGATCATTTTAATGCCATACTGTGGAACATTATTGGCAGAGCAGTAACCTCTCCATGGAGACAAGCAAGTGGCCGACCCTCTATCAGTTACATAGTGCACCTTTAAAGAAGCAAGGAACTACTATCAATTGCTGTTCCAAAAAGCACAGCAGAGCTGCAGTCTGCTTCCTCTGCAGGTGTCTTCACTGAGTCACTCGAGCAAATAAGAATTGAAAGTGTCTTATAGTCAGTGGTTCAGATTTAAAGCTTTATATGGCTCCTTTAATTTGACCAAAATGTAAAGAAATGCAAACTCTGAAGTCCATTATTCTAGGATAATGGGAAATATTTTTAGACCAGTACCGAAGACACATTTTGTTGGCCACTCTCGCTGCCTAGCTTGTTTTTGGCGGTTGAGGTCTCTTGTGTCGTAAAAGTTTAAAATAGAAAGTCTATGATGTGCTTCAGGGAGGCACTGTTACCAACCAAAGGAGCATTATTCAGGCGTGATGTGTGTGATTATTGGAGCTTATCGTAGGAAAAATCTACTCTGAGCACAGCTGTATGTATTCTGTTAATAAAAAACATTATATGGCATTAAGCTTTAAATAGACTTCAAAGTCTTTGTACCATTCCATGCATATTTCATGCGCTCTCCGTAGAAAGTGCTGGTATGATACTATTGGAGCCATAACTGCCCTGGGACAGACTGACAGAAGGAAGACTTGGACAAAAGAGCAGCATACACTGGTTAAAGCCAAATTGAACTGTCACTCTTTGGGTTGTTGGGAATGCCCTAATTACTGAGTAACTGCACAATCCATAAAAATAAAAAATCATAAAAATAAAAATCAATAAATCTTTTTTTTTTTTTTTTTTTCATTTTCATTTTATTTGTAGTATTTAACCTTTTATGCCAACTCTGAAACTAGTAATTTTCAGTGCTCTCCCAGGACCCACCAGGCACCAAACTGGTTACCAAAAGAAAATATGTATTTCTTCAGTACTTTTACCATTTTTGTTAAATATACTGCTCCCTAACAACACTCAGCCCTCCTACAATGTGTATTTATTTGGGATGCCATGTTTTCATATAAAATGGACTGCTATAGCACTATGGGATGTGTTGCTAGTAGTGAAGTGTCACCACTGAGTCCCAGTCAGTCCAGAGTCTGAGTCAGTACAGACAGATCTGTGTCCAGTTCTGCACATCAACGTGACTCATCCAAACCATGCACTGTCCAAATGAACTCAGACCCAGTTCAAATCGGAAATGAAACACCACAAGTCTCATATCATGGTGGGATCTTTTATTTGGTATATTTTGACATTCAAAGCTTCTTAACAATTTGGTACATTAGTCATTCAGAAGTGGTAAGCTACTTCTAGTACAGGTAACAAACTTTAAATCGACGTGAGACTTCCTCAGAGCATGACAGAGGCTGACCAGTGTAATAGAGAGTGGACGGAGAAAAGTGTTGGAGCCTAGAGCTGCAGCACGTCAATGGGGAAGCAGTGAATCGCAATCAGAGGTGGTTAGTATCAAAAATAAGTGAAGGGGAATGAATGTGTGTGATGTCAACCACAGCGTTCAACTCCAGTCAAATGAAGCTCAGGAGGCTAGCAGATATAGAAGCAAATTTCAAGATGAGTTCCCTTTTAGGAATAGGAATTTATTACAGACAAAACTGTAAAACAAAAACACTAAGATAACATAGGGCAGGTTAATGCGAATCTTTTAAGACCAAAATACTCACTGCAGCAGTTACAGAGAAAGGGGTGACAATTTTTCAGTGTAAAGTCAGTGGAGCCAGAAGCACGCCCATGCTCACTTCCTATTGGGAACGCAGCCCACAGAGTATCTATGTCCATTTATATGGTATATACTGTCTATGGTTATTACTCAGCTACATTTACTTAAATAAGTAATATTTTTAGTATTTCTTGACTCCATACTTTAAATTCAGCTTGAGTAATATGTTTTGTCTTGGTTGTCTTTAGTTACTCTTTCTTTTAGTAATCTATATTTTATTCAATAGTGAAAAAATATGTTGACAACATGAAAATCTTACACCTTCAGATATGATTTGGTTTTGTATTTATTGTGTCTTTTCTGTGCCTATTCTAAAATCTGTTTTGCTTGGCTGTCGTATTGGGTCAACTCATAAATCATACATTAGATTTTAAATTTATTTTCTGTATAAACAGTATAAATATTCAGTATTATTTTGTCCAAAACACATTTTTACTCTTTGAATTTGAATGATTATGAATGTCTACTTTAAAAAAAAAAAAAAAAAAAAAAAAAGTTACTCTTACTTGAGCATAAATTTTCACAAGCATCAGATTACAGTTGTATTTTTTTTATTCTAGCCCAGCTTTATAAGAACACAATTCAGCGTCTTATTGCCCAAGAACTAACTGAGACAGCAGTTCAGTCATTCAGTCCCAAATTACTCAAGTCCAGACTCAGAGCAGATTAATTACAACAGATGGAAATGTAATTATTATGAAAAACAAATAGCTGTTTAATATGTCTAATATTTACATAACTCCAGATCTAAGTCTATGATTCTCATTGTAAGTCTGCACCCTTTGTCATAGTGTTTTACAGCTTGGCTCATTACTGGCCTTGTGATTAAATGGATCTTTAAATCGACCACGTTATAACACTAAATCAGCATCCATTACTGTAAACTATTAGCTTTGGCCGCCGAGAATATTGCAACACAAAATGCATTTCAAATATTTCAGCAAACGTAAACTCCCTCCACATTAAATGGACTGGGAGCATTAGTAATGTAATTATAAGGGCTCGTGCCGGACTCCAGTATTGCAACAGTAGGTAGAAAGCTCCTGCTGGAAATGCATTGATTATTCATCTTGGTAATGACCTCGTGTCCGTTCTTGTTAGCCTGTACGGCGCTACCCGCTTTGCTATTGTATCGTATACCGTAGCCACTTTGAGCACATCCACGCTATTTGTTGCCGTAAAACTTCCCTGCAAACTTGAACCCATACACAGAGGGCAGCGTTTGATTAACACTAAACACTCTGAAATGAAAGTCCCAGCACAATAATATCTGAGAAATAAATAAACATCTTCAAGGCATATGAAAAATTTAGCTAATCAAGATTTTTGATTAGCTGTTTGCACGCTGGATTCTGCTGTTTTGTGTCTTACATTGTGAGAGTAGTAGCTGGAATTACAGAAGGAGCTTTGTGCTGCGGAAGAAGGGATAAAATCAGAAGTGGGTGAAAAATAGTGGGCCAACAGACTGAAACATTATTCATATCAAGCGGCAATGGAAAACGCAAGCGGAGGTCGGGGTTTATGGAGTAAAAGTATTGGGGGGATGTGTAAGATAAGGGAGACTGGAGCGTGATGGTCACACAGTTACAGTAAGTGCAGCTGGAGATGGAGGAAGTTTGTAAGGAGAATAATACTCTCAAGACTTTACCGCTGTGATAGAGTAGCACGCCAGGCTATAATCATACTGATGCTTTCTAAAGAAGGGCTGTAAATGTGTGCGAGCAGCAGCAGCAGGTGAGTGAGCTCTCAGTCTGTGCGGTCAATAGCAGCACATGCCACAGTGCAGGCATTATCACAGCTATGCTCTCTATCAGTGTAACGCATGCAGGACTGGCCTCATATGTTTTCGCTGTTCATGCTAATTTGTGATAATTTAGTGGGCGCAAGTGGGTGCTTTCAGGGTAGAGGAAGTATGCAAAATGTGCAGTTCATTCTAACTATGGTAACATCATTATAGTGCACAAGGAGGGTAGGTTGCTAATTGACTTCATTAGTAGCAATTAAAAATGTAACTTGAAGTTGTACTATGTAACTTTTCTGCTGGGGTTCCGCCACCCATTGTCTCCATGACAATAGTATTGCCTTGTCTGTTATGTTGCTTTGCATTTTCTAATTTAATTACAGGTGATGTAATTACAGGTCAATGAAAACATTTATTAAGTAAGTTTTTTATTTATATAGAGCTTTTCACAAGCATATGTCACAAAGACGCTTTACACAGCATTATTCTTTAATTATTATTATTCACTCCATACCTGGTAGTGGTCAGCTACTAGTGTAGCCACAGCTGCCCTGGGGCAGACTGACAAAAGAGCAACTGCCAATCAGTGCCATCAGTCCCTCCGACCACCACCATCACTCATGCACACACCAATTTCATAATAGGCAATGTGGGTGAAGTGCCTTGCCTAAGGACACAACTGCAGTTTCTTGTGCGTGGCGCCCCCCTGTGGCACCAGATTTTCCCACTGGTCTCCCATCCAAGTACTGATGGGAGATCTGACGGGATCAGGCTTTGACAAGTCAGTATGGCCATGGTTATTGACCATTTATTGGGCAAGCTCACCTCTCCACAGATCTGACTGGTAACTTGACCTGGTGGTGTGACCTGCTTATCTCCACTGAGAAATTTGCAGCCAGACGAAAGAACATTCTGGGCAAAGCAATAGTCATCTTAAGCAGCTTTATCACAAAAGTTACATTTTGTACATTTACAAGTTAGAGGAAACATCACTTTTAAAATGTTTATTATTAGAACATAAACATATGAAAAAAGTGAGTATTACTATTTCCATTTTTATATTATTCAAGATGAAGTAAGATGTGAAATATGGTTAAACTACCCTATAACAAAACATGTATTATCATGAGTGCCAGTCTCGTTCATTAAATCTCTGTGTATTTTGTGTTCATTATAACAGTCTTTAATGTGTTATACAAAACTGTTAAGACAGAGACACAGAGAAGTTAAAAGCAGATGCTATTCCAAGCCTGACTATTGTGAAACCTATTTTAAAATATTTGTTTCATAAAGGCCTGGTAATATCAAAATAACCTTTGTGAAAGTGGGTCATGATAAAATGATCTGGGATTAAAACTAGGTGCTGAGTCCATTGAGAGCCACCGCAATGGAGAATAAAGAGAAACACAACCTCATATTGTTTGCTGTCATTATAGCTCTGATACTTCAATATTGAGGGACATTACGGCTCCATTTTCCAAACCAAACTAGCCTTTTGTGGCACACCTCTTGTTTGTATTCCGTGTGTATTTTCTTATTAATGTCATGTACAGTTTGTGAAATCCTTTGAGGGAACAGTTGTTGGGATAATAACATGGTGAAAAAAAGTTTATCTGGGTCTCTTATGGTTTTTAGTTTTTTGTGTTGATGAAAAACAGCATGCACAAGTATCAAACAGTAAACCACTCAAATTTCAAAATGGCTGCAGTTTTCTGTTCTGTGTCAAATGCCAGTTAAAAGAACATAGTGTGCACAATGGAAATTAGATACTGTGATTTTTATTCATTTATTTATTTATTTATTTTTTTGTTGTTGTTGCATGATATGTTGATCTGTTCTTCACAAATGAGCCTGTTTTGATTTATTGAGAGGGCGTGGACAATTACAGCAGGAGCACTTAGCCCATTAGTGCTGGAGATCTTATGAATATTGATATTGTTATGTTAAACAGTTGTTTATACACTGAATGTCTTCTTAGCGTTGACAGTATCATGGAAAGCTGTAAGGGCCGGAACACAATGCAGTATAATACTATAAATCGAGTGGTCTTTTTTTTTCTATTAATGAAAGCATAACAACCCTGGAGTAACAAAGCCATGTGGAAGAATATATATGTAGAAGGACCACTACAAGGTTTCTATCAGTTCAAGGATAAAAAATCTTATATAAAGTTTTATGAAACCCTATACATGTACGGTGTGTGGATGTTCTCAGTTGTGTGCATTCCTTTTAGTCTATTCGTAAGTTTTAGAAGGATGAAAACTTAGGATTTTTGCTGTAGACATTAACACATGACTTTAAGCCATGTTAAAATGCTGTTACATCCTCAGAAACACACCTGGAGTAGTGTTTTGTTCCATTCACACATGTCTGAGTAAAACTTCATTATTAGTCTGTCTACATCTCCAAAGCACAAAATGCTTTTTTCTGTAGTTTTCAAGTTTCAACAGCTACTTTTTACATTTTGTTTGGCAAAGATAGACAATTCCAGGGCTGAAATTATTGAAATTATTCTAGTGGAGGTGTATGGAGTTTAAAAACACAGTGGAGCACATCTTGTATGGCATGACAGCGCAAGGTGGAACAGAGCATTTTCTTGTGTTTTTTGAGAGAAACAACATATTATATAAAATATGGGCCCTATATCTTTGCATGTGGAAAAAGACCTCAAAAATTATCTTATAACAGAAAACTGAAACTCATGAATAGGCTAAAAAAAAAATAAAAAATGGAAGCCAATCCCCTCTCAAATTGCAGTGATACATTTAAAATACATCATTACTTTAGCTGTTTGAATTAAATTGTTACCAACTTGTATCAGTGCCCCAACTTGTTTAGGGATTAAGTTTAGCAGACATTTCTGTTTTCTGTTGATAAGGTTAACATTTAGTCTGGCTCTAACTCAAACTGTGCTCTAAATGCTCAGGGCCAGAGCAGACTACCCTGATAATGAATCCTCCGTTGTGATCCCCAGTCCCGTATGAGCACAGCACACACATTGACACTGGCCCATGCGCTGGATACCTTTACAGCAAAACAAAGCTGAGTTATCCTTGAAGGCTTGTGCTGGTACATCCTACATATCCCCCCTCATATCCCACAGACACTCCGGAGTGGATTAGAACGCCAGACAAACAAGTAGAACACAGTAAATAGAGAGCAGACAAAAGAGAGAAAAGGGAGAATGGCCGTTTGTCCAAAAAGACTAGAGAAGGAGCGCTGGAGGAGCAGATTGCATCGTCGAAATGTTTGAGTGAAGTTTCAGGGAGCAGCGGTGGGATCCCTGCGAGCAATATGGATTTACTGCCAACACCAGGAGCAGCAACAGGTCCAGAGTCTGTGTGTGGTTCAGCCTGAGTTATATGAAAAGATCTGCCGCAGCTCCTTGGTATACAGTCAATATATATTATGCAAGGCGAAATGTGAATGAATAAATTATTGGCTTTTTGAGATTATAACTGGAGTTTTATAAAGCATGAATGTCTTTCTTAATCTTAATGTTTTGTGTTTGGCTATAAACTTGTAATACTGTCTCACATTTGGTTGACAAGCCTCGCACAGCACTATGCTAAAGTCATTATTCATTCACTCGACGCCTGGTGGGGGTGAGCCTGTGGTTTAGTGACGGAAGCGAGGCTGGCATTTGCGCCATTGGACCCCTCTAACCACCACCAATCACTCCACGCTGCAGTCATATTGGCAAAGTGTTTTGCCCATGGACACAATAACAGAGAGTTGATCAAACCACCGAAACTCAGACTCAGATTGGTGAGGGATCACTCTGATTCAGTGCCAGCCCAATGGCAATTTAAGGCAAAATGAATTTACATCCTTCAATGCCACTGGGGCAACCTGCAGTGGGCGCCCCGGGGATCTCCACATCTTGAGTTAGTTTGGGTCAGGACAAACTTTAACTGGAGGATTTGACCCATTGAACATATTTTGAGTTGAAGGGGGAAACCGGCCCGGACACGAGGAGAAACATGTAAACTCCACACACAAACAAATCAGGAATCAAATCAACGAGCTGCGAGGCGAGTGCTGCCACTTCACACACTTTTTATTCTCTTATTTGTCAGAAATATCAAACAAGCAGTTTAGACCTCTAACACATTTCCTGAAATGCATGTAAATATTAGTTTAGCCTCAACATTGATGTGTCTATATTTGTGTGCTGTGAACTGAAATCTTATTTGGAAACATACTGCAAACTGCAAATCCAATATGGACACAGAAACAAAGTCCCAATTTTCTTTCACCAAAGTCATGCAGCCTTTACTTGAAGACTGTCATTTTGGCAACAGTTAAAAAGGAGATATACTGTAATTTCTCTGCATCCATTCAATTTGTCCAGGACAGCGGGCAACAGTTGCAGCGTGAGGGGACTCTTCTCCAGATAGCATTGTAGTCTTCAGTACCTAGCTGGAGGACTAGTCAATCATTCATGTTTTTGATGTGGTCAGTACGCTCTAGTTACTCCAAGCAAAAACCTCCCCACCAGTTTCAGTTGGTTTAAAACACCCTTTTCTCTTACCACCACTGCCACCAGCATGCTCTGAAAATGTTTTGATTCTCAAACTAAAATCTGAAATGAACAGTGTATCCCAGAAGAGCTTTTGTCGAAAATGGTCTTAAGACAACTTTTGTATTTTGGTACCACAGTAAAAATCGTTTGGAGGTTTGGAGGTTGATGTGGAAAAATCAAAGAATGGAATCCCAGTCGTGCAAACTTTGATTCTGGGATTAGAACTTGAGACCTTGCTGTGAGTGGCTGCTCTCTGACACTGCGCCACTCATTTTTATTCATTGTAAGACTTTAATCAGACTTCAAGCACCATGTGAATATGCTCAAAATGGACTGACCGATATTTTTTGAACAAATCCAAAAAAGTGTGCCACCTTATTTTTGGGTTTTGCGTCTCAAATTTGTCTTGGTCCAAACTAGTGCAGGGGCTAGTGAAGGTTGCGGACTGACTGCGGGCCCTCGTGTCCCACATACAGTGCACCAGAATTGCTGGTTACATTGCTCTTAGGACTGGCAGAGAAGCAGCAGGTTACACCTCCCTGGAGAAATGATTCAAGGTATTGGAGAGCTAGAGAGGCGAATAAAGCGAATGCAATTTCAAAGAGGGGGAATAATGGAGGTCATGGCGTTTGATGTTCCAACGCTGGTGCTATGAAAATAACTGGGCTGATGATGGAATCAATCGCACCTTTGGTAGAGCTGCATATTAATGGAGATGCGTTTGCTTGTTTTTTTTGCATTTTTAATAACACATCACACAGAACAGTCAGCGCGGTTATCCAAGTGATGTTATCGGCGCGGTGACAATGAAAAAGGAAGGATAAATACAGATTCCACATATATTAAAGCCACCTACCATATACTGATGATCACAATGTTTAGACTATATACACAAGCAGTGCGTTTTATATGGGAAAAATGACTTAATTATGTCCCTAGTATCTTTAGCATTTGAAGTAACATTAAAGTTGCAGTATGTAACCTTTCTGGTGAAGGGTCTAACATCTGCGTGTTGTTTAGAATAGACCATATATATGAATGGATATGGCTCTAGCTGCTACGTTCCAAACAGGAAGTGTGCCACGGGGCTCTTCCAGCTCCTTCTGACTCTGGCTCCAATTGACTTACATTTGGATCTTGTCGCCCCTCTCTCTGTAACTGCTGCAGTGAGCCTCATCATTCTGGTCTTAAAATGTTTGTATTAACTCGCTCTACATGATCCTGAATTTTTCATTTCACTATTTTGTCCTTAAATAAAGATATGAACATAAATAATGGACCAGTCGGGTGCCTTCATTCCCTGAGGTCAGTCAAACAGGTTTACTTGACAGTTTTGTTGCTAAGTAAGCCCCCTTCCTACTTTCTGGTGAAAAGGGCGGGCACATTTAACAACCTCAATCGTGACTGGCTCTTGTGGTTGCTATGATCCTCATGGTCAGATTTCCAAATATGGATTCTGGCTCCAAATTTACTCCTGTAACCGTTAGCACCGCGAGGTTCATTTGAGTGACGCTGAACGATATGGCTGACGTCACACTCTTAGTCCACTTCTTTTATACAGTCTATGAGAATACTCTATCTGTACAATGGGCCCATATTACACTATTTTCTGATCTCTGCTATAATGTTCTTCATCAGAAACACACACATACACAAGTTGTGTTTTGTTTCATTCACATTTTTTCACACAAACCTTGCATATTTAGGCTGAGTTCTTCTCTCAGACAGAAAACACTACCACCTTGTGATGTCATATGGTAATACAGAAAGTGCTCCACTGTGTTTTCACCTTCACCTTCACTAGAATTATTTGGATATTTTGACATGGAATTGCCCATCTTCACAGAACTAAAGGCAAACTGTTACCTTGAAAACTATCACATCATGACTCACAAGGTGGAACAGAACATTTTGAGCTTTGGAGATGTAGACAGACTAATGATAAAGGATTACTCAAACATGTTAATGAAATAAAACTCAACTCCAGGTATGTTTTTGAAGAGGTAACAACATTATAACATGGCTTAAAGCTAACAAGAGTCAATTTTCCTAATATTGGACCTTTAAACTAAAGCACCAGGCCAAGTTAGAGGTCACATTGATAGAGAGGCAACTCCATCACAATAATAATTGCATGTTTTTCACAGTTATTTCTGATTTCTACTTGAATAAATGCAAGATAGGTAAATGTAATGCCATACTGTTGAACATTAAGGCAAAGCAATAATATTTCCATGGGAACAAGAAGGTGGAGAACCATCAAAAAGACTGTCACTTGTTCTGCACTGTTCTTTCTGGGATGTCTTAAATACTGCCCACTCTAGTTTGGGAACAGCCCACAGGAACTGCAGTTCTGGAGAAGCTCTGACTCAGATCCGCTGAGATATAACACCTCTGTGGACTCTCACAGATCTTGTTTTTTACCCTAATAATTTCTTTTGATTATAGCCTCTGAAGTTTTAGTCAGTCAGGCTCAGAATATAACAGTAATACTTGTACAGAGGGAGTTGTTCATGTAAAAATAAGCAGGACACTTTGCACATCAATGTAAAGCTGACAAAAAACCCACACACTGTCAATCCTTACAAAAAGGCAAGGCAAGTTTATTTGTATAGCACAATCCGTACACAAAGAAATTCAAAGTGCTTTACAGAATAAGACAGACATTAAAATCACAATACAAACAAATCAAAACATAAATCACCACCATAAAATTAACATTAAAAGAGAAGAAAGAAAGAGAAAGAAATGCAACTTTTCACAACAAGGACCTTCCTCAAACTGCCTTAATCAACAATGAGCTTTAGGTTCATGAAGTATACGGCCCTCCATTTTCCTTCTCTACGACCTTGCCCTGACCCAGTCGTCTAGACAACTCAACTAATTTCTTTCCTCTTTTAACTCACTCAATGCTTATATACTACTTAACCTTTCTCAACTACTTTGGACACCTTCACCTTGGTATTTTGTGTAATATAGCCTCATTTAATGTAATTGCCATGAAAATACCTTAGCCGTTAACGAGACTGATATGTCTGTATATAAACTATACAGAGAGATTTCATTCTTGATTGGACAGTATAATTATGTGGGATTACTGAATACAAATGAAACTGAAGGTTTGTTTATGATGAAAATATTAAAATATGGTTAAGACATCAAACTTTTGCCATCGTCTAAGCTCATTAGGTTGAGAGGAAATTTCTACCTCGCAAATAAGGCAAGGCAAGTTTATTTGTATAGCATAATTTGTACACAAAGTAATTCAAAGTGCTGTACAGAATAAGAAATACATTAACATCACAATACAAACAAATCAAAATGAAAGTAATCATCATAAAATTAACATTTAAAGAAAAGAGAGAGGAGTGCAGAATAAAATAAGACATCCTCGCGCTGCTCCTCACCTGTCAGTGGTCATAATGTTTTGGCGGATGGCTGTATTCCGTCACTGTCTCCTCTCCGCTCCTCCCTTTGTCTTTGTTGTGATGAGTGAACTCAAGGTCAGACTGGAGTTTATCCTCTGATATCACCTGCCATTCCAGACAAGAGGAGCGCTCCGTCAAGGTGACATTACTCTGGTGTCGCTGCTCGCCGTGCCACTACATCTTTCATTTCCTGTGAGCTCAAATTTACAACTTATCCCTTTGACAGGACGGGTAAACATCTCTAATATGACCCAGCCTGTGATCTTGCTGCATAAACAAAAGAAAAAGAGAGCGCCTCAGCCTTCGTGATCCTTGACAATCCCTGAGAAAAACAACAAACAAAAGACTTTTTTGGTTTCTATATATTCTCCACATTAGACGCCGCCTTTGAAAGCTTCTTAGGCGCAGAAAACAGGCGAGTGAATATCTAACTAAACGCTGACGGAGAGTGCATTTGTGAGTAATGTGTATGGGACTGGTGGAAGGTAGGAGACAGAGCAAAGCATGCTCAGATAATGAGATGGAAAAGGGGATAATAGATAGTTACAATAGCTCTGTGATTTAGGAGAGCCCATGACATTTCCTTATTCTTTCTGCAGTGCCACTTTATCTTGGGCTGAGGAACTTATTTAGTATGCACCGGATCAATCACCAGCCTCAAAAAGTCATTTAAATTAACTTCTTGGGCAGATATCTATCCGGCAGAGTGGCCAACAGAGGCTGGGGACTATCAGAAAATTAAAAGGGACATTGCATTTTTCCAGAATGAAATTGAAATGGAACAAAAATGAGCAAAGCAGCGTCTATGCAAACATGGGGAGATGTCCCCTAACAGATTGTTTTCCTTTGTTTCACTAATTCAAATAGACTCTTCTCACACACAGACTTCATTCTCTCTGCAGTGATGCGTTCACTGACCCTCGGTCTGTCGACTGTGTCCTAGCATGCCACTGAAGTTGTCCGAGCCATGACAGCGGAATTCATTTTTCAACGGAACACCGTCCAACTTATTAATAGTTAATAAGAGCTGGGGGTGAGGCCCTGCTACGAGTCTCAGGCTCTTTTTTTAAATGAAGAGCAGCCCAAAGTGAATGTTTGATTCCACTAAATAAAAATAAGCCAATGGCCATGCAGTGCATGTCTAATTGCAGATGAAGCATCAAATTAAAATGCCTGGGCCTGCTGGAAGAGGCAGAAGCGCCACACTCTTTGCCTTTTGAATTGATGTCAGATATTATGGCATTTTCAAGGAAGGTGTCATTTGTGCAGCAGTATTACCAGAGCAGCACCATGTTATTAGTTTGGACAATTCTCAGTCATGTTAATGACGGGAAGGAAGGAAGGCAGCGTGCCACCTAGTGGGACGTGAATAACCCATATATCTCAGCACCAATTAGTATTAGGCTGTACTGTAAAGTGACAGGAAGCTAATTCACAAATAGTGTAGAAACATGAAAGAGGAGGGAAGCTATCCAGTGCAGAAAATAAACTGTCAGTCTGTACAGATACGGGAACATCAACTCAGCTTTTCCAATTACTTCAAGGTTAACTGTGAAGTGCTAATAACTTCAGGGAACCGCAGAAACAAAACATTGTTAGCTAATTACATAAGCAAGTCATTTAGACTGATTGATGCAACATATTATTCCGAGCACCCTTTCACATTCCCTGTCTTGCTCGCCCCACCGCTCGCCTCCTCCCTCCCTCTCTCTCCCTTATAGCTATAGCGGGGCGCGGCACACAGGCGTACAGGCGTACAGGCAGCAGCAGCAGCGTCTCCTTTGGCAGCTGTCTCCTGTGACGGCTCTGCGTTGACACAATGAATCGAGCTTTGGAGCTCCGCACTAAACCACAATCAACCAGTGTGCTGCAGATTCATCATCATCAGGAGGGGACTGCCATGTGTGTGTGTGCTGTGTGTGTGTATGTGTGTGCTGTGTGTGCGCGAAATACAGCCCCTCGCACTGCTGCCATTACTGGTTAAAGCAGAGGTCAAACTGCAGTGGGCCGAACTCTATGTGCTTACTAAGTACCACAGCCCAAATGAACGCTTATGGTCAGCCTGATGAGGTGATTGGTTTAGTTAGACGAGGACTTTAGTGCGAGATTTATTTGTTTTTGCCCCTTGTGGGTGTTCAAAGCGCTGGATTCACTCATGCGTATACAGTGAATATATTCCTATTTCAAAGCGGTATAATAGAGCACATCCCAAAAGCTACTGGGATTTGAGCTTTTGTTGTACTTTATAGTAAATATGCTCATGAGGAATCTGAATTAGTTTCCCCCTGTGTTTTGCTGGATTTGTGAATACAGCTAACAATAAAAGTCGAATGTATTTGAATGGTTCTTGTGTTTAACATAAAGATAAAAAGATACAATGCTCTGGATGGATGGCGAGGTGGGGAACAGCTCTCTATGGCCTGATTCGCAGAAGCCTGTGAAATTAGCCAGCCGCTTTGTTTATTCACCAGACAATCGCGTCCTACTGGTGCTACTCTTTTATGTGGAGGCAAACAAAGGCTGCGTTCAATAACATCGTTTTATGAAAATTCATATCA
Source organism: Boleophthalmus pectinirostris (assembly GCF_026225935.1). Lineage (NCBI taxonomy): Eukaryota > Metazoa > Chordata > Actinopteri > Gobiiformes > Gobiidae > Boleophthalmus > Boleophthalmus pectinirostris. Next base: position 17,429,144 of record NW_026570970.1, on the reverse strand, counting down.
TGTGAAAATGTCACAAGCACTACCAATCTAATGGTGCTGCATTCACTGAGTGGAGCTGGCGTGGTCAGGACTTTTTTTTAAAAGGGTTTGATTTGGAAACTATTAGTAAGTGTTTTGTCTGTGTTAAAAAATGTTTTACTTTAGTTTATTATCCATTTACTCAACATGAGGAGTTCCTGGGCAGGACTAAAAGGTTTGGGGTCACAAGGTTTACGTATTGTTCTCAGATGCACTTGAGAAAATACTCCCTCCAGCCACCAGGAGTCAGTAATGAAATGTAATGACTTTAGATAATCATCGGTTATGTCCATGACTGCTTTTTGGATAGTTTTGTTTGAATAGTTGAACAAGTATTGAACATCAAACTCTAAGCATTTACAGTATGTCAGGCTCCAGCTTTTACTTCACTTTGAAGCAAACGTTTCTTAGTCAGAACAACAAAGTGTTCTTGACAGCAGCCTGCTTTGTGCTAAGTGTTGCCACTAGATGCTGCCAGAATGAAACTCTGCTCCTCAGGAGGTCTGTAATGCAACACATTATTTCTGATGTTGATATAACTGTATGTGTGGTTTGGAATTCAATATACAATTCTGCCAAAGTTGGAAGAGTAACAAAAGTGTACTCAGCTATATAAACTTTCCATTTTATTAGATTTCTCACAAGCTTTTGAGATCAGTGGGTTACATACAGACATGAGTAGAGTAGCCAAAAATATTTTTAAGAATATTGTTATTTCAAATAGTGTGTATGCAGTATAGTATATTTTGATAAATGTACACTTAAAGGTCCTATATTACACAAAATTGACTTTTGTGACTTTTAAGCCATGTTATAATGCTGTTACCTCCTCAAAAACAAAAACATATCTGGAGTTGTGATTTGTTTCATTTATACACACTTTTATTATTAGTCTGTCTACATCTCCAAAGCTCAAAATGCTCTGTTCCACCTTGTGATGTCATGAGGCGGTAGTTTTCAAGTTAACAGCTACCTTTTACCTTTTGTGCAGTTGAAATTGACAATTCCAGGACTGAATTCATCCAAATGATTCTGGTGAAGGTGTATGAAGTTTAAAAACTCAGTGGAGCACAGACTACTTTCTGTTGGAGAGAAGAACTCAACTTAAATATGCAGGCCTTGTATTAAACGTGTGAATGAAACAAAACACAACTCCAGGTATGTTTTTGATGAGGAGCCAAATAATGACACTGATCAGAAAACAGCGTAACACGGGCCCTTTAAAATACAGTAAATTAAAAAGTTCCACAAAATGCTTGTACCAGCAGAAATGTAACATGACATTGTTGATGTTTATTCATAGCCATCTCCTTCCCAAACAGTCCTTATAGACCTCAGAACATCATCACTTCCTCTGACAGATGGATAAAACACTTCTCCACTAAATGTAAGGGGCTTTGTAAAATCACATGTGAGTTTGTCTAATACCGCACTCATCTGGCATTCCGGCTGCTCTGACATATTTCAAATCTTCATGGCCCATTATCAAACACGGAGGAGGACAATGTGCTATTTTCTGATATCTGTTATAATGTTGTTTTCCTATCACAAACACGCCTGGAGTTGTGTTTTGTTTCATTCACACATGTTTAACACAAAACCCCTGAATATTTAGGCTGAGCTCTCCCCTCCCTTCAGACAGATATAAGGCAGTGTCCGCCAGCAATCTAACCAGAACTGAAGGAGCAGCTTGGATGAGCTGCGAAATGTATTTGATCAAAAACTTTTGTCCAGTTGACAGAATTGAATTTCTCCTTCGCAATCTCTCAGACAGAAAACACCCTGTTCCACCTTCTGATGTAATGCAGTACTACAAAAAGTGCTATACTGTGTTTAAAACTCCAGACACCTTCTCTAGAATCATTTGGATTATTTCAGCCCAGGAATTTCCAATCTCTGCAAAAAAAAAAAAAAGAGTAAAATGTAGTTGTTAACTTGAAAACAACCACTTCATGACATCACAAGGTGTAACAAAGCATTTTGAGCTTGATAGATGTAGACAGATGAATAAACCAGGATTACTCAAACATGTCTGAAAGAAATAAAACACAACTCCAGGTATGTTTTTGAAGATGTAACGACATTCTAACAAAACTAAAAGCTCACATTAGTCACTCTTGTGTAATACAGGACCTTTAAAAGCAGGTCTGAAATAGCAAAACTGTCAGCTATCCTCTACCCTGGTACATTACACCTTTATTACGTAATGTCTTGGGCATACAGTGACACTAGAATCCATTAAAACCTGACATCGGGTAATACTGTTATCAAAATGGTACTCTGCAATTACAGGTTCCTCTCTCTTTCCAGTGATCACAATGGCATTGAATAAAACACGCTCTTAAGTTAGTCAAAATCCCATTGACTCCCTTGCAAAGCAGTTGTAAGGTAAGACCATCACTTGCATATGAATGTCTCTACCGGCTGCACAGTTCCATAGCTTGATGTTTCCCCCTAGTGGTGCGAAGATCTAAAATAGGACAAGGGGGGGGAAAGGGTAAACAATGATGCTGCGTTGCTATCGGCGACCCACACACTGTCCACTGATGAAGTAAGAAGTGGAATAAAGACGCCAAAGGTCTGAGCAGGTCTATCTTAGCTTTATGAATCATACGGCGTGGCTCTTTCGTCTGCCAAGAAGCCAAACATAAAAGGCCCTGAGTGATTTAGAAGGGGAGAAGGGCTATAAATCCAACCACAGAGATGTGCAGAGAGGGGCACCACACCTTTCACTTTATTTTCTATCATTTTATATGGAGCTGTCATGGTTAAAGATAATATAGACGACGCTAAGATTTCATATGGATTGATTTTATGCAAATTGGAGTATACAGAGAAATTCACACCTATTCACACCTCATCAAAAACATACTTGGAGTTGTGTTTTGTTTTATTCACGCATGTTAGACACACGAACTCTGCATATTTAGGCTCAGTTCTTCTCCCAAATAGAAAACAGTTCCATCTTGATAATACAGGAAGTGCTCCACTGTATTTTTAAAATCCATACACCTTCACTAGAATCATTTGGGTAATTTCAGCCCTAGAATTGCCTATCTCTGTTGAAATAATGAAAAAAGGTAGCTGATAACTACTGCTTCATGACATCACAAGGTGGAACAGACCATTTTGAGCTTTGGAGATGCAGACAGCTCAATAATGTTGGATCAAATCTTACAACCTTTCTCTTGGCGTAAGGAGTTGTGGTCACTCAGACACAAATGAATGGCAGGGAGACACAGTACAGATAAATATGTTTGTAAAATTTGTTTTGATTTATAAAGCAACTAATTGGATTTGCATAATTAGAGCGAAAACCCTGGATATTTTTGACACTCTTGGCCAGCCTTACAAACAAAGATGCCCTTTCTGATGAGATTCTCCTGGATTGGCACTGACTCAAAGCTCTAACCACTAAACATTTTTCATAATTGGACTTGAACAAAATACTGTATGAGCCTTTCAAAAACACTCCAACTAAATGAAAATGAAAAGACTAAATGTTCCTTGTCTCCAGCTGTTCTCAACATAATTAAAGAACCACAGAGACATTCCATTACTCATTACAGAACAAAAAGTGGCTGCACCTCTTGTTCACACATTGGCGTTTTATACATGCTTAAATGATTTTCTGTCTTTGTTATAATGTTTCCTCGTCAAAAAGATACCCACAGTTGTGTTTTGTTTCATTCACAGATTTGACACACAAATAGGCTGAGTTCTTCTCTCAGTCTGTTCCAACTTGTGATGTCATGGGTTAATACTTACTTGTGTTTTTCAATCACGTACACCTTCACTGGAATCATTTGGATAATTTTAGCCCTGGAATTGACAAAAAACAAAAAAGGTAGCTGACATCACAAGGTGGAGCAGAGCATTTTAATCTTTGGACATGAATACACACTAATAATAATAATAATAATAATAAAGGGTTACTCGAACATATGTGAATGAAACAAAGCACAACTCCAGGTATGTTTTGAGTTATAAAATGGTGTAAAGCTCACAAGAGTCAAGTTTGTGTAATGTAGGACCTTTAATACAGTGGCCAGCTCGGTCCACACCCATGATGCACCTCTCCTGCACTGGCATATGGCACCATTTGGCTTCAATGCAGGGATCACAATATAAAGATTTAACTGTCTTGTGAATAAAATATGAGTGCGAGCGATGACTAGACTGCAGGCACGTCATTTCATAGGTGACGTGCTTTAAGACTCCACTGGAGATCTGGAGTTTTGCTTTCTGCACAGTATTTTTGGAGCAGAATGAGATAAACAAACAAACCAGGGGCCTCTCTCGCACTGAGTAAGTTGCACCAACAGAACATGTTTAGACAGTAATTACAGAGGCCTGACAAAGCCTAGCGATAACATCCCATAATTTAGCCACAATTGTTGCTTTTTCTTTCCGCAGAGCTGGCGTCCTAACTACCCTTAAGTATGTGTCATTGATGTAGGGAGTGAGTGCGTTTTTTGGTATAACTTATTGTAAACGATGCAGAAAACATCTTAATGGTAAAAACGCAGAGCTGCAGCTTCACCTTCGAGACAAACTGTCAAGTGGAAAACAAATGGCGTTATTTTTTCCCCCTCTCTCTAGCACCGGCCCTACAATTCAAAGCACCCAAAAAAGTCAATATCCACGCGGGGCCAGCGCAGACAAAGATGAAGATGAGGTGCGAGGAGTACAAAACACTGCATTGTGGGATGGGCCCAGGAGCCACGAATGACATTGATTGTGAAAAGCTGTTTCTTTGTGCGCTTGGGAATTATGTCTTAAAAAAAGTTGAGCTAACAGCATAATCACAGGCGCTCAATGCAAAATTTGCTGTGTTAATGTACTACAGAAGCAGCATGACTACAAATGAAGGGCAAAAAAGACTACATAAACGCTAATGCTAACACGACCATCAGAGACAGGACACATGTTCACTACTAGGTCTAGGGAAGTAAACGACTCACCTTTAGCAGAATTACACAAGGTCGACCCAAAACATGCACCAATCTTCCTCCAGCTAAAGTAGTCCTGACCATGCCTCGCTCAAGATCTGAACATGGGTCAAGTACAGAGGACAAATTTTTCTTTGGGGACCTCAGTGTTTCCTAACCAGGAGTATGGGGAATTTCAGGGATATGTGAGCCCTGGGGAACTTGGAATAAAGTCAAATTTAAAAGAAAGATGGAACTGAACAGCATTTCAACGTAATATATTCTTAGTAATATATAAGGTCCGACATTATGCAAAATTTGCTCTCTTATAATTAAGGTTGGGTATCATTAAGAAGTTGCTGATACAATACATACCTCACTACATAGGTCACGATACTTTACATATCTCGATACAGTGCACTTTCGATTTGATATGATATATTTCAAAAAGATTTGATACAATTCAATATAAAATAATGGTTAATCATGGTTGTGATACTAAAAGTCTTTGTTAAACCACTTCTTGTGCAAATTTAATAAGAAAAACACCCATTTTACTCATCAAAACAGTGAAAATGTCAAATGTGCTGCATAAATTAGTTTCCCTCCTCTACACAAGCAACAAAACTGTAGTGCTGTAACAAAATTATTTAGTAAAATACACCAAAAAATACTCTTGGGAATATATCGATACAGCAGCCCATGATATCAATACTGTATCATCACTATCATCATTAAACAATACGATATATCTATATTTTTGTACACCCCTAGTTATTATCTCATCAACAACATGCTGGGAGTTGTGTTTTGTTTCATTCACACATGCTGGAGTAATTGAACTGTATTAGTCTGTCTACATCTCCAAAGCTCAAAATAATCTGTTCCACTTTGTGATGTCATGAAGTGGTAGGTGGAACAGGCTGTTTTTGGTTTGAGAAAAAAAAACCAAAAAAACTCTCTTGTCTAAATATGTAAAATTTGTGTGTTCATCCTGTGTGAATGAAACAAAACACAACTCCAGGTCTGTTTTTGATGAGGAAACTACATTATAACATAGATCAGAAAATAGAGTAATTTTTTTTTTAATTATTATTTTAATAATGTTTCTGTAGGGTAATTTGGATATAATTATCATTAAAATAAGAAGGTAGATTGTTACTGGCTATAGTAGTAAAAAGGAAAACTAAAACACTGTTACGCTATAGGGGATACTTACGAGGGTGAGACAATGCTTTGGGGGTGTACAAAACAAAAACGATTGGGGACCACTAGTGCACCTTAACCTTAACTTACAACTACATTCTGCTCTCCTGGTGGTTGGCAGTGGTTAACATGTGCACCCACGCCACAGAAAGGAGCTTCCAGATTCTATTCCCTGGCCTGCTGGATGTTCTCCCTGTGTCTGTGTAGGTCGCCCTGGGTGCTCTAGTTTTCCCCTGACACTAAAAAGGGTCCCCTCTGGGCCCAGGATTCTCCTTTAAATGAGATTCTGAATCACAGTGGGACTTGGCTGGACTCCTGGTTAACAGATTAAATAGACTCTTCTGCCTCTGTGACCACCATTCACTCTAACGTTCATTCAGAAAATGTGAATGTGACGTGAATGGGGCGTCTTGGCCAAGGTCACACTCACAACTATCTGAGGTGAACAGGGTTTGA